>NC_063343.1:17707305-17745950 GCF_021869965.1 Rhincodon typus | reverse complement strand
ACGTTAACTCTGTTTTCTCCTTCACAGATGCTGCTAGACCTGCTGAGTAATCTTCTGAGCTCCCATTGCCATAGTGTCATAGAGTCATACAGAATGGATACAGGCTGTTTGGGTCCAACAAATCTCTGCCACACATACTCCCGAATTTAACTAGTCCCAGCTGCCTGCACTTGGCCTATATCACTCCAAACATTTCTCATTCATGTACTTATCTGAATGTCTTTTAAATTTTATAACTTTAAATGTTATACCCATATCCACCACTTCCTCTGGAAGTTCAATTTGAACATGAACCACTCTCTGTGTAAAAAGACTGCCCCTTCTGTCATTTTTTGAATGTTTCTCCCCTCACCTTCAAAATATATCCCCTAGTCTTGAAATCCCTCACCCGAGGGATGCCATTCACCTTACCTATGCCCTTCATTATTTTATAAACCTCTATAAGATCACCTCTCAACCTCCTACGCTTCGGTGAAACAAATCCCAGCCTACCCTTATAACTCAAACCGTCCATTCCCAGCAACATCCTGGTAATTTCTTCTGAACCCTCTTTTGTTTAATAATATCATTCCTATAACAGGAAGACCAGAACTGGACACAATACTTTAGAAGATGCCTCATCAACATCCTGTACAAACTATTGTTTATAGTGAGATAGTAAGAACTGCAGATGCTGGAATCAGAGATAACACAGTGTGGAGGTGGAGGAACACAGCAGGCCAGGCAGCATCAGAGGAGCAGGAAAGTTGACATTTCGGGTCGGGACCCTTCTTTTTATTCTGAAGAAGGGCCCCGGCCCAAAACGTCAACTTTCCTGGTCCTCTGATGCTGCCTGGCCTGCAGTATTCCTCCAGCTGCACACTGTGTTATCTATTGTTTACAGTGTTTTGTTTTGTCAGTCTCTAAATCTCAGCATTCTAATGATCTTAACTTTGCAAAAATAATCTCCCCAGAACTAAACTAAACACTAATATGGAAATATTAGCATGACTCATGTATGAGATACAACAATACTGACCTTTGTTTAATTTGTACATCCTAATTTCACCAGATCCAGATCAATCTGGATAGCTTGTAACTTTGGTGGGAGCCTCTAACAAATACAATCTGCTGGTCAGATCTCCAGATACTAATTTAAGGTGAGATTTCAGTTACAAATGGTCTTATGAATGAACAGATTTTGTGACAAAACAATTGGAGAGTTAAGCAGCAAATATCACAACATCTCCCCTCCCTGCCCACTTAATTGCTATGATGACTGGAATTCACAATAAAATGCATTTATCTCTCCAATGCCCGCTTAGGTGGGATCTGGAGCAGGATCATACGCTCATTCCAAAAGTGCAACTGCCATAAAGAAAACAGAAACTAGTGCAGGATATATGTAGAAAATATGTGCACAGCTAAGCTAAAATGGACCAGAAAACATAGAACATAGAACAGAGAACAGTACAGCACAGTACAGGCTCTTTGGCCCATAATGTTTTGCTGAACTTTTACCCTTATTCCTAAGGTCTATCTAACCTCCACCCCTACCTTATACTATCATCGATATCCCTTTCTAATAGCCGCTTAAATGCCCCTAATGAGGCCGACTCCACTACCCTCTCCGGCAATGCATTCCACGTCCTGACCACTCTCTGAGTAAAGAACCTACCTCTGACATCTCCCCTATATCTACCTCCACTCACTTTTAAATTATGCCCCCTCATAATAGCTACCTCCACCCAAGGAAGAAGTCTCTGGCTGTCCACTCTATCTATACCTCTGATCATTTTGTACACCTCTATCAAATCACCTCTCATCCTTCTTCATTCTAAAGAAAAAAGCCCTAGCTCTCTCAACCTTTCCTTGTCAGACCTTCCCTCCATTCCAGGCAACATCCTGGTAAATCTCCTCTGCACCTTTTCCAACAATTCCACATCTTTCCTGTAATGAGGTGGCCAGAATTGGACACAGTACTCCAGATGAGGACGAACCAGGCTTTTGTATAGCTGGAGCATAACTTTACGGCTCTTGAAATCGATCCCTCTATTAATGAAAGCTAACACACCATATGCCTTCTTAACAACTCTATCCACCTGGGTGGCAGCTTTCAAGGAACTGTAGACATGAACCCCAAGATCCCTCTGCTCCTCCACACTGCTAAAAATCTTTCCGTTAATCCTATATTCTGCTTTCAAGTTTGTCCTTCCAAAATGAATCACCTGACACTTTTCAGGGTTAAACTCCATCTGCCACTTCTCAGCCCAGCTCTGCATCCTATCAATGTCCCTTTGTAACCTAGAACAGCCCTCCGCACCATCCACAACTTGGCCCACCTTTGTATCATCCGCGAACTTACTAATCCTTCATCCACTCCTTCCAGTCCTTCATCCAAATCATTTACAAAAATTACAAATAGAAGAGGACCCAGAACAGATCCTTGTGGTACACCACTCATAGCTGAGCACCATGTTGCTATTTTCCGTCCACTACCACCCTTTGTCTTCTAAGGGTCAGCCAATTCTGAATCCAATCTGCCACATTTCCTCCTATCCTATGCCTCCTTACCTTCTGCATGAGCCTACCATGGGGAACCTTATCAAATGCCTTACTTAAATCTATGTATACCACATCCACTGCTCTACTTTCATCCACCTGTTTGGTCACCTCTTCAAAGAATTTAGTAAGGTTTGTGAGGCATGATCTACCCCTCACAAATCCATGCTGACTATCACGAATCAAACTGCGCCTTTCCAAGTGATCATAAATCCTATCTCTCAGAGCCCTTTCCAATAATTTGCCCACCACTGACATAAGACTAACTGGCCTGTAATTTCCGGGGTTGTGCCTATTCCCTTTTTTGAACAAGGGAATGACGTTTGCCTCTCTCTGCACTATACCCGTGGACAGTGAGGACGAAAAGATCATCGCCAAAGGCCCTGCGATCTCTTCCCTCACTTCCCATAGAATCCTTGGATAAATCCCATCAGGCCTGGGGGACTTATCTATCTTCAACTTCTTCAAAATTCCTAGCACATTTTCCTTACTAACATCAACCTCCTCTAGCCTACCAGCCTGTTTCACACTGTCATCCTCTACAACTAGGTCCCTCTCAGTTGTGAATACCAAAGAAAAGTATTCATTAAGGACCTCTCCTATCTCTTTAGGCTCCGTGCACAAATTCCCTTTACAGTCCTTGATCGTCCCTACCCTTTCTCTGGTCATTCGCTTAGTCCTCACGTACGTGTAAAAAGCCTTGGAGTTTGCCTTGATCCTATCTGCCAAGGTTTTCTCATGCCCCCTTATAGCTCTCCTAAGCCCTTTCTTCGGCTCCTTCCTGGATAACTTGTACCCCTCTAGAGCTTTTTCCGTTACTTGTTTCCTAAACCTTATATAAGCATCCTTCTTCCTCTTAACCAGTCATTCGACCTCTCTTGAGAACCAAGGCTCCCTCACTCGACTGCACCTTCCCTGCCTGCTAGGGACAAACATATCGAGCACACGCAGTATGTATTCCTTAAACAATCTCCACATTTCAATAGTGCTCTTCCCTGATAGCATCTGTTCTCATTTTATGTTACCCAATTCTTGCCTAACAGAATTTTAATTACCCTTCCCCCAATTATAAACCTTACCCTGCTGTATGTCCCTATCCTTTTCCATGACTATTGAAATAGTAACAGAGTTATGATCGCTACCGCCAAAACGATCTCCTACCACAGGTCTAACACTTGGCCTGGTTCATTGCCAAGCACCAAATCCAAAGTGGCCTCTCCTCGTGTTGGTCTATGTACGTAGTGTGTCAGAAATCTTTCCTGAACACACTGGACAAAATCCGTTCCATCTAAACTATTACAACTAAAAAGTTTCCAATCAATATTTGGAAAGTTGAAGTCAACCATGACTACAACCCTGTGACTTTTGCACCTTTCCAGTATCTGCCTCCCAATCCGCTCCTCCACTTCTCTGCAACTAGTAGGGGGTAGGTAAAAAAACCCCAACAAAGTGACTGCTCCTTTCTTGTTCCTGACCTCAACCCAAACTGACTCTGTAGACATATCATTCTCGAACTGCCTTTCAGTAGCTGCTATACTAGCCCTGACTAGCAATGCCACTCCCCTGCCACTTATTCCACCCTCCCTATTTCTTTTAAAGCATCTAAATCCCAGAACTTCCAACAACCATTCCTCTCCCTGAGTTACCCAAGTTTCTGTAATGGCCACAACATCGTAGTTCCAAGTACTGACCCATGCTCTAAGCTCATCTGCCTTATTTCTGATACTTCTAGCATTGAAGTATACAAACCTCAAACCATCCCTGTATCCACAATTATGCTCCATCGACCGCATTTCTTTATTAACAACCTCACTCCCTGTTGTGTCTGTTGGAAGGCTGAACACCTCATCCTCTGATTTACAAATCCAGTTCCCCACCCCCTGCCAATCTAGTTTAAACCATCCCGTATAGCTCGAGCAAACCTCCCTCCCAGGATATTTGTGCCCTTCCGGTTCAGGTGCAACCCGTCCTTACTGTACAGGTCTCACCTTCCCCAGAATATGCTCCAATTATCCACATAATGGAAGCCCTCCCTCCTACACCAGCCCTGTCGCCACGTGTTTAGATGCACTATATCCCTATTTCTTGCCTCGTTATCATGTGGCACTGGTAGTAATCCAGAGATAACTACCCTGTTTGTCCTGGACTTCAGCTTCCAACCTAACTCGCTGTACTCGTTTTTCACATTCTCTGTCCTTTTTCTACCTATGTCATTGGTACCGATGTGTACCATGACTGCTGGTTGCTCAATCTCCCAATTAAGGATCTTGAAGACATGATCCGAGACATCACGGACCCTGGCATCCGGGAGGCAACATACCATCTGTTCATCTCGTTCACGTCCACAGAACCGCCTCTCTGTGCCTCTTACTATTGAATCCTCCACTACAATTGCTCTCCTATTCTCCCCCCTTCCCTTCTGTGCCACAGGGCCAGGATCAGTGCCAGAGACCTGTCCGCTATGGCCTTCTCCTGGTAGGTAGCCCCCGCCCCCCCAAACAGTATCCAAAACGGTATACTTATTATTGAGGGGAACAGCCACAGGGGATCCCTGCACTGTATGCCTATTCCCTTTCCCCATCCTGACAGTCACCCAGCTACCTTTCTCCTGTACCTTGGGTGTGACCACCTCCTTATAAAACCTTTCTGGTCTGTCTCATGACCTTGGAAATATGTCCTTAAGAGCTGAAGCTTTGGTTAAAAGATAAAAATTCAACAAACCTTAGGCCCCCTGCTCCACTAATCCCCCACCAGCTCTTCAGTCACTGTGGAGTTAATGTCCTAGTCAGAAAGATATTATGTAAGAGATAAGAAATGTCAAAGGGCCATGGGCTCCTGATTCTGTGATCCTTGCTGTCAGTTTACTTATCTATGTGCTAACCCAGGGAAAGGAATTGAATTTGGTGTTGATCATCTCAAAGTGGAATAGCCTGTTCATAGGATTATTACAACATGGAAGCAGGCTATTCAGCCCATCACAACTCTCTGAAGAGTATCCCACCCAGAACTACCCCCTACCTTATGTCTAATCTACCTAGCCTGCATACCCCTGAACACTATGGACAATTTACCATAGCCAATCGACTTAACCTGCATATCTTTGGATTGTGGGAGGAAACCAGAGCACCCAGAGAAACCCATGCAGACACAGCGTGAATGTACAAACTCCACACAGTTGCCCAAGCCTGGCATTGAACCTGGGTTCCTGGTACTGTGAGGCAGCAGTGCTAACCACTGAGCCATGGTGGCACCCCTGTTGGCAATTATACTTGGATATGAGTGTAGGAGGAAATTGATGCTCATGAAATTGTATCTTGACAACAAATGCTTCAGGTCTGCTGAGCTTTTCCAGCAACTTCTGTTTTTGTTTCTGATTTACAGCATGCGGAGTTCTTTCAGTTTTTAAAGATAGAATCAAATTGTTTACTTCAGTTGAATTAGCTTATGGTGTAAACAGGAGGCGATGCAGCTGTAAGTCTTGTGGTCATTTTTTTTGTTATCAAAGCTTCAGAATTCTCTAATTAATAATTAGAAGCTCACCATTGATTCATTTAAATGGGATATTTCATTTTATCATATTAGGGAAGCTTTTGGAATGGAATTCCTAAATTTCAAGCACTGTTATACAGCATTAGTTAATTATGAATTAACCAACCATAAAATGAGTTGATTATGCAAGGTTTGGGGAGTATTTCTTTTCAGTCATTTTGAGATCTCATCTCTCTAATGACTGTTAAGGCTGACAAAGTAATTAAGTCTCTCAGCCTCAGTTTAAGCTCAAGATTTGCACAAAAGCTGTCCTGAATTTGATATCTTCATCAGGCATCCTTTTTCAATTACATTAGATAAAAGCTTGGTGATATTACTAACTTCTACCATAAAAAGCTGTAGGAATATTCTGGTACCTCGACTGTCTGTGTGGAGTTTGCACATTCTCCCCGTGTCTGCGTGGGTTTCCTCCGGGTGCTCCGGTTTTCTCCCACAGTCCAAAGATATGGCCATGCTAAACTGCCCATAGTGTTCATGGATGTGTAGATTGAGTGGGTTATAGGTGGATTGATCTGGATAGGATAAACTCTGATGGTCAGTGTAGACTTGTTGGGCTGAAGGGCCTGTTTCCACACTGAAGGGATTCTATGATCTAAACTGCCGCATTGTCCAATCACGTTCAGCTGAATTTTCCTGCCAAAGCACTAAAGTGATTATATCTTGTACCACAAAGTATAACACTCACTGACTCACTCCTGAGTTTGGTCTCATTTTGACTTCTGTTGATACACCTATCCTGGTTTGAGGGTGATTAGTGATGCTTACCTGTAAGGAGGAGTGGGAGGTTGGTCACACAAGTTGGGTGGTAAATACTGCATGCATCCACTATACAAATGTTACTATTCCTGTTGAGCACATGAAAAGAAACACACTGAGAAAAGCACAGTTAACTTCCAAATTCTGAGGCTTCATTGGAGATGCTTGTGATTGGAGTACAACAAAAACAGTTTGGACCTCTTTACTGCCTCGTTGACTTTGGTCATTGAAGAGATAACCAAGTTTCTTCACACAGTTTTGAACGTAGTGGTGGGCAACAAGAGGATGAAGTAAAATATTAGCATGTTTTCAAATTCTGCCATGGTAAAGAGAGCAACTATATCATTATATTAAATAAATCCATCTTCCCCAGATATAGTGTTGTTTGATAGCAATGTAGATGAGCAGATGATTGAGGTCTTGGGGCATTTCCTTAGAAGCCCATACACCTGAAACAATATTTCAAGATCCCTAAAGTCTCTTTGATAATAACATTGGTAGCTCTTTGAACCTTATTTTGAAATTCTGCTGCTGATCATAGTTATGTGTGAGAGGCCAAGACCTAATGCTGAATGAATATGCTTACACTGCTTTCTAAATTTTGGACAGCACAGAAATAAAGGATGTGATTGTTGTGAGGGAAGCAGACATTCACTTCCATAATCACCTTTTTATGATTTTGGAATTATATGAATTAGCAACCTTTTTGCTCACGCTAATGGGATTCTGTGCAGGGTTATGTAGAACTACAATAATAATATTCAGAAGATAGAGGATTTCTGCCATTCAACCAAATTGCACAGTGATCTTGATGAACACAGCAGGCCAAGCAGCATCATAGGAGCAGAGAGGCTGACGTTTCGGGCCTAGACCCTTCATTGTTCATCCAGCCCTGCACCTTGTTGTCTCGGATTCTCCAGCATCTGCAGTTCCTACTATCTCTGCACAGTGATCTTGTTCTGTAGCCAAGGGAAAAATGATAGGATTGTTTAACCTATTGCAAAAATCATCGAGACAACAACGTGCAGAGCTGGATGAACACAGCAGGCCAAGCAGCATCATAGGAGCAGAAAGGCTAAGCTTTGGGCCTAGACCCTTCATCAGAAATGGGGGAAGGGAAGGGGGTTCTGAAATAAATAGGGAGAGAGTGGGAGGCAGATAGAAGATGGGTAGAGGAGAGGATAGGTGGAGAGGAAACAAACAGGTCGAAGAGGCGGGGATGGAGCCAGTAAAGGTGAGTGTAGGTGGGGAGTTAGGGAGGAGATAGGTCAGTCTAGGGAGGACAGACAGGTCAAGGGGGCAGGATGAGGTTAGTAGGTAGGAGATGGGGGTGCGGCTTGAGGTGGGAGGAGGGGATAGGTGGGAGGAAGAACAGGTTGAGGAGGCGGGAACGAGCTGGGCTGGTTTTGGGATGCGGTAGGGGGAGAGGAGATTTTGAAACTTGTGAAATCCACATTGATACCATTGGGCTGCAGGGTTCCCAAGTGGAATATGAGTTGCTGTTCCTGCAACCTTCGGGTGGCATCGTTGTGGCACTGCAGGAGGCCCAGGATGGACATGTCGTCTGAGGAATGGGAGGGGGAGTTGAAATGGTTCGCGACTGGGAGGTGCAGTTGTTTATTGCGAACCGAGCATAGGTGTTCTGCAAAGCGGTCCCCGAGCGTCCGCTTGGTTTCCCCGATGTAGAGGAGGCCACAATGGGTACAGCGGATGCAGTATACCGCATTGGCAGATGTGCAGGTGAACATCTGCTTGATGTGGAAAGTCTTCTTAGGGCCTGGGATGGGGGTGAGGGAGGTGGTATGGGGGCAGGTGTAGCACTTCCTGCGGTTGCAGGGAAAAGTGCCGGGTGTGGTGGGGCTGGAGGGGAGTGTGGAGCGGACAAGGGAGTCACAGAGAGAGTGGTCCCTCCGGAAAGCAGATAAGGGTGGGGAGGGAAAGATGTCTTTGGTGGTGGGGTCGGATTGCAGATGGCGGAAGTGTCAGAGGATGATCTTTGGTGGTGGGGTCGGATTGCAGATGGCGGAAGTGTCGGAGGATGATCTTTGGTGGTGGGGTTGGATTGCAGATTCTTTGGTGGTGGGGTCGGATTGCAGATTTTGGTGGTGGTGGTATACTGCATTCGCTGTACCCGTTGTGGCCTCCTCTACATCGGGGAAACCAAGCGGACGCTCGGGGACCGCTTTGCAAAACACCTACGCTCGGTTCGCAATAAACAACTGCACCTCCCAGTCGCGAACCATTTCAACTCCCCCTCCCATTCATCAGACGACATGTCCATCCTGGGCCTCCTGCAGTGCCACAACGATGCCACCCGAAGGTTGCAGGAACAGCAACTCATATTCTGCTTGGGAACCCTGCAACCCAATGGCATCAATGTGGATTTCACAAGCTTCAAAATCTCCCCTCCCTCCACCGCATCCCAAAACCAGTCCAGCTCATCCCCGCCTCCCTAATCTGTTCTTCCTCCCACCTATCCCCTCCTCCCACCTCAAGCCACACCCCCATCTCCTACCTACTAACTTCATCCCGCCCCCTTGACCTGTCCGTCCTCCCTGGACTGACCTATCCCCTCCCTAACTCCCCACCTACACTCACCTTTACTGGCTCCATCCCCGCCTCTTCAACCTGTTTGTTTCCTCTCCACCTATCCTCTCCTCTATCCATCTTCTATCCGCCTCCCACTCTCTCCCTATTTATTTCAGAACCCCCTTCCCCTCCCCCATTTCTGATGAAGGGTCTAGGCCTGAAACGTCAGCCTTTCTGCTCCTATGATGCTGCTTGGCCTGCTGTGTTCATTCAGCTCTGCACATTGTTGTCTTGGATTCTCCAGCATCCGCAGTTCCTACTATCTCCGATGCAAAAATCATCAGTCCCTTTGTTTTGATATGTCTTCATTCTTGACGCAGAATTCACTCCCCAGCCACTGACCCAATTCCTCTGCCTAGTCACTGCCTGAAGCTGAACAAAACTGTTCACAACCTTGGTATCCCATGTGACTCTAAGATGAGTTTCAATTTAGATATCCACTTCTTCACCAAGTCTGTCTACTTTCGTCTTCACAACAATACAAATTTCTGTACCCGTTTCAGCGCATCTGCTGAAAGCCCCATCCATGCCTTTGTCTCCCTACATTTTATATTCCATTGGCCTCCCATTTTCCATCCTGCATAAAAGTTCACTCGTCCAAACCTTCACTGCCATATTATAACTCACAGTAAGTGCATTCAACTATCACTCCCATTTTCACTGACCTACGTTGCCTCCCATACCATGTCACTACAACTTTTCTTAAAAATCCTTATTTTCCTTCCTTGTTTCTTCACCCTTTTCTATTAGTTGCTCTAAGTTCTCTGAGTTTGTTTCACTTTTCCAATTCTAATGTTTCGGGGGATCCCTGGTTTTAATCATCATTATGCCCATTCCTTCAGCTATCTGGGTCTCAGACTGTAGAAATTCCTTCTTAACCTTTCTGCTTCATACCTCGCTCTCACTCTCTCTCTTTCCATTTTAAGATGATGTTCAAAACCTATATCTTTGATCCAGTTTTTTGACACCAATTCCAAAATCTCTGTATGCAGCTAAGCATCAAAACATATTTGATAACCCTTCTGCAAAACATGTTGGGTACTACTTTAAAAACAGTTATATAAATGCAAGTAGTTAATGCTGTCTGTGAACTGCAGATTGACTGCTATTTATGATGTCCCATGTTGTAGCTTTCAATGAACAAAGCCATAAAAGTGAAGGAGTGTTTTGACCTTGATAGTAACTGGCAGTGTCATTCCTGTGTTTGGCTGGAAATCAGTTTACAAGGGATGACAGAAACTGTCATTAGTTCTCCACTGAACTGTAGCCATTTTCAGTAATTCTTCTTTGATAAGATTTGAGTGTCTCTTTCTGGATGTCAAACCATGAAGAAGATGGTAGATTGTCTTACTTTCATATTTTCATACTCCTATTTTTGATTCAAATAACACAAAAATGAGTGACCACATTGAAAACCCATTTTCTAAATAAAGCTAGCAATAACTAATAAAATAAGCAGACAAATATTGGTAGTGAAAGCAACAAAGGCAAGTTCCACCTTCAAAAATTCTGCTCAAAGAACATAAGATCCTCCTGAAAAATGAATTTCTCATCAGTTCCAGAATATGTCATCCTATTAGTCTTTGGGAAAACTTCAATGCATGCTACATCCCCAACAAGAATCATGAGATGGTCAGGAACACATTTTACCATAATGCAGAATGAATGGAGATCTAATGGGTTCAATCTATGTTCAACTTGCTGACTCCTAGCATCTGTCCCTAGAACAATTCAATATGTGAGTACTTCAAATTATGAAACTGTATTTTTTTGTTATTTCTATTTGACTATTGATTCCAATCAAACTTGCATTGAGGTTTTAGATGTCAGTCATTACACCTTGTAGAATTACATAAAATATACAGCACAGAACCAAGTCATTCAGCCAAATTAGTTTGTGCTGCGATTTATGGTGTCCTTCATCATCACTCTCTTATATCTTGAATAGAAATGGTAACAAGTTGTTTAGCCATTCATGGCGAGATCTGGTTGGGCATATAAAGTACTATCAGATCCTACTCTCCTTTGTAAAAGCTGTTCACTATTTTAGCATTCTTCAGGAATGCAAATATTGCCTCCTACTGCAGCCCCCTAACTTTTTCTATTGCAAACCATGTTTTTAAATCTCAAAAGTGTATGTTAGCTCAGTTAGCTGGACAGTTCATTCGCAATGCAAAGTGATGCCAAAAATTGTGGATTCCAATTTCCAACTGAGGTTACCATGAAGGACTATCCTTCTCAACCTCTCCCATCACCTGATGTACGGTGGCTCCAAGGTTAAGCTATCACCAGTTGTCCGTCTCTAATGAGAGAGTAGGGCTTGATGATTTTTTTCTCTTAAACACTACTCCTTATCTCTGCAATGACAAGTCCACAGCCTTTATGCATTCATCACAAACTTTGAGACTACATGAGCACTTGCCACTGTCACTTCCCTCCTGGCTTCCAGACCTGAATTTCTTTCCTTCTCTAGTTTCTCTCCCATTACCCAGTACGCTCACCCCAATGTCATCTTGTCCATGGGATTCAAGTGCAGGACCCCGGCAGCCCCATTCCCCGCCCCCTACCCTCACCCACCCAACCGTGCGCACACAGCTTCCACATTAGTTGAAATTATTCATGGTTCTAAACTTTCAGGCTTTACCCCTCTCTTCTTCAAATCTTCCATCCTTATTGGTGTCCTAAAAGAATGCTCCTTAACTCTTCCGTCTTTGCAAACTTCATTTCCAGCTCCAACGTCCCTTTATTCTACAAAATCCTGAAACATGGTTTCACCTTTCAAATCTGTTTCTCACTTTCTCCTAGAACTCCATGCTTAAATCTCTCCAGTTCGATTTCTGCCCTTGCTACAGGACTAGAGAGAAACTTCCTGCAAATAAATATTGAGAAGAATAAAGAGAAATTACCTGCAATTAATTACTGAGGAGATGAAAGCCATTGTCTACTGCCCCACCACAATGTCTACTTCCTTAGCACCATCCTGCTCCTTGGCATGTGCCCAGGCTCGAGTCACTATTAGAAACTTCAGTACCATCTTTGGCCCTGAGTTGAATGTCCAACCACATAGCCGCGCTACTCCTAAGACTGCCCATTTCCCTTGTAGCATTGCCTGTCTCTACTCCTGCTTCAGCTTTTCTGCATTTGTTGCATCCATAATTGATTATTCCAACAAAGTCCTGGCTCTCCATCAATATCCTACTTTCTGTAAACTTCAAGTAATCCATAAAATTCTGCTGCCTTTAAATAGGATAAGAGAAAACATTCATCCATCATCTCTGTGCTTGTGGACCTACACTTTTTCCCAGTTAATCAATGTTTTGATTTTAAATTTTTTATCTTTATTTTCAAATCCCTTTATGACTTGAACCATCACTACTTCTCTAATCTTGTCCAGCCTTCCAAACCTCTGAGATACCTACATTTATCTAAATCCAGTTATTTTGAGCATCCTAATCTGCCATTGGAGGTCGTGCATTAGTTGTCTATCCCATAAGCACTGGAATTCCCTCCGTAAATCTCTTTTTAACTCACTTTCCCCCTGGAGTTAGAGAGTTATAGAATCATACGCCACGGAAACAGACCCTTCAGTTTAATTTGTCCATGGTGACGTATTTTCCCAAACTAAACTAGAGCCACTTACCTGCACTTTGTCCATATCCCTCTAAACTTTTCCTATTCATGTACCTATCCAAACGTCTTTTAAATTGTGTAACTGTACCTGCATCTACCACTTTCTCGAGTAGTTAATTCCACATACAAATCATGCTCTTATGAAAAACTTGCCCCTCAGGTCCCTTTTAAATCATTGTCCTCTCACCTTAAAAATATGCCTCCTCGTTTTGAACTGCTCTATCCTAGGGAAAAGATTTGAATCATAGAATCCTTACAGTGTGGAAACAGGCCCTTTGGCCCAACAAGTCCACACTGACCCAGACCCATCCACCTATAACCCACTTAATCTACACATCCATGATCACTATGGGCAATTTAACATGGTGAATCCACCTAGCTTGCACATCTTTGGACTGTGGGAGGAAACTGGAGCACCTGGAAGAAACCCACGCAGACACGGGGAGAATGTACAAACTCCACACAGACAGTCATCTGAGGATGGAATTGAATCTGGGTCCCTGGTGCTGTGAGGCAGCAGTGCTAACCACTGAGCCACTGTGCCACCCCTTTGCTATTCACCCTATGTACGGTCCTCATGATTTTATAAACCTCTATAAGGTCACCACTCAACCTTCTATGCTCCAGTGAGAAAAGTCCCAGTCTATCCAGCCTTCCCCTATAATTCAATCTCTCCATACCCGGTAACATCCCCATAAATCTTGTCTGCATTGTCTCCAATTTAACAATATCATTCCGGTAGCAGAGTGGCCAGAACTGTACACGTCCTCCAAAAGTAGCCTCCCTTATGTCCTGTGCTATCACAACATGACATCCCAACTCCTACACTCATTGGTCTGAGCAATGAAGGCAAGTGTGTCAAATGCCTTCTTTACCACCCTGTCAACCTGTGACACAACTTTCAAAGAATTATATACCCGAACACTTCAATCTCTCTGTTTGACAAAACTCACCCTGGATCATCAAATGTATAAGTCCTGCCCTGGTTCGTCTTATCAAAATGCAACATCTTGCATTTATTCTGTTTGCCACTCCTTGGCCCACTGGCCCAATTGATCAAGGTTCCTTAATAATCTTAGATAACCTTCTTCATTGTCCACTATACCACCAATTTTGGTGTCAGCCACAAAATTATTTACCATGCTTCCTAAATTCTCACCTAAATCATTTATATAAATAACAAACAACAGTAAATCCAGCACCAATCCTTGCAGAACATTGCTGGTCACAGGCCTCCATTACACCTTCTGTCTATAAAAATATTGCTTAAAATCAAGGAAGCTATAAGTCAGTCCACTTAAAATCAGTGGAAACAAAATAATTAAAATCCCCCTAAAGAAGAGAATAGAACATTTAAAAATAAGAAATATAATGAAGAATATTGATGCCACACTGCAGGGATTCTATGAACATTCAAGGGTATGGGATGTGCAGACTAGGTTATAAGAGGGATGGGTCAGAGTGGGATGCTGTTCAGAGAGGTGATGTCAACTTGATGGGCCAAATGGCCTGATTCCACCCGGTAGAGATTCTATTCTATGAATAGTCAGTGTAGATTTCAAAAGAGAAAATATTTCCTGAACAAACTTATTGAATTTTTTGAGGAGACAACAGAAAGAGTAGTCGATGGCAATATAGTGGGCATAATTCATCTGTTTTGTCAAAAAGCCTTTGATATATTGCCCAATAGTAGATTAGTAAAAGAGGTCAGCGAATGCGAAGTCAGTGGACAAGTGACAAATGGATTGCTAGTTGAGTTCAAGACAGAAAGCAGAAAGTTGAATTAAAACTTAGTTATTTAGAGTGGCAGATGGTGGGAGGTGGTGTTCCACAAGGATCACTGCTGGAATCACTGCAGTTCACAATTTACATTAATAATTTGGACTTTGGAATCAAAAACACCAATTTCATATTTGTGAATGACGTCAAATTGAGGAAAGAATTGATATCGTGAAAGACTGCAAAATAGTTTAGGACAACGTTAATAGCTTGTCAAATTAGTAACTAATTGACAAATTATATTTTTGATAGGAAGAAGAGGAGGAGGTATGTGGCACACTGGGAAGCATCTCTGTCTGTACTCCAGAAGCTCTGGGTTTAAGTCCCAACTCAGGACTCAGCTAAGGAAGGTATGTTCATAATGCAGGTGAGGGCCAACTGCTAAATTCTTCCAATAAATGTGAATGGCAGATATAAGATCAAGAGAAATTCCTGACCAACAATGTGATAGAAAGAAATTTGAACTTCTATCATCATTACCTAAAGCTTCAGGTTACAACATGAATACGAAAGTGAATGTTGCCTGAGCAATTCACTCTCTTTGAGGGCGCTGGCTGTCTCAGTTCACTGCATGGCTGGCTTGGATTAAATCGCTGCCAATTGCATAGGATTTAATTCCATTTCTGTTCTAACTGAGATGGATGTAGAACCTGCATTCCTGCCCTGCCGCTGGTAATGGCACTGTGGATCAGACCTGCCATCAGGAAAAGAACTGAAGAGAAAAGAAGAAAGTGAGGGCACATTTATTTGGAAGATTTAAGTTCAGGTGCAGTAAAAGATGAAAGGGATCGCAAAGTACAAATATGTCAATCACTAAAAAATTACCTCACAGGCTAGTATGATCATATAAACATAATAAACCAAGTACTGTGTTTTATTTCTGGATGAATAAATTTAAGTGTAGCAAGATTATGCTAAACAGGTTGGTTAAGCCTTGGTTACAGAGGACTGTGAGCACTGAAGAGAGTAGAAAGATAATTCATAAGCATGATACCAGAAATAAGTGGATATAAATATCAGGAAATTGTTGACAGGCTAGTTCTATTTTCTATTAAAAGAAGGCTGAGAGTTAACCAAATAAAGGTTTTTAGAAGATATGAAAGCTTCTTATACAGCAGACATAAGGACAATAGTTTTTCTTGTGTGTAAGAACATAATTGAAGGCCATTATTTAAATCAATCAGTCACCAAGATATCTGATGTGAAATGCAAAAGCAAAGCCTTTACTAAAAGTGCTCTAATAACATGAAACTTGCTATCACAGAGAGTTGTTGAAAGAAATGATAAAGAAGCATTTAAGGGGTATATAGACAAGTATCTGAGGGAGAAGGGATTAGATAATGGTTACAATGGTAGACTTAGAGGAGAAAAGATGGGAGAAGACTTGAGTGGTGCGTAAGCACTGACATAGAACAATTAGGCTTAATGACCTATTTCTGTGCCATATAGCCTATGTAGTGTTATCCAATCTGTTATGGAGAAGCAGGTTTTATGATATAAATCTTTTATTGTCTGTTGTAACTCCAGTAATCTTTCAGAACTAAACACCTCTGCCTGATCTTCTACCTGGCTACCTGTTCAGGCTTTTCCTTTACCATGTCAGCTAACTGGACCTTGACTCCTTCATCTCTCTCTTTGGTTTTTCCTTCTTGCTGTAACTTATGACTGTGGGATATTTTGCTTCCAGAAATCTGGTAGACACATGCATTATGGTTAGCAAATACTGGTTTCCGCTTTTGGTTTTAGGGAGGGAACCTGCACAATCAATCATAACCCATGAAAAGTTCTTCAAATGTGTGAATTGGCATCAAAGGCATTGGTTTTATTACTGCCTGTGGGTTTCCTACCATTTGACACGTATGACAGGTATGGCAAAATTCAACCGCATCCTTATGTAATCCAGGCCAATAGAAATGCTTTTGTATCTTAGCCTGAGTCTCCCTCACTCATAGATGACTTCCAATGTGCTACCCGCAATTCTTCCTGTCTGTATGCTACTGGCAACACATTTCCACTCATTTCTTCTCTGCACTAACCTGCCAAGGTCTCCACTTCCATCTTAGGTTTCTATCCTTAAGATAATAACATTCAGGAATACATTCGGATTTCTTATCCAAGTAGGCTTTATGACATTGTATTATCTGTTACAGAGAGAAGGAGGTCAAACCTCTCTGATAACTAAACCAAAACACAAGCCCTCAATCTGTTTTGGCAGGAGTAGAGGTTCCTTTCTAATAATTAAACCTGAAACACCCAGAGAAGCTTGCCTCACCTTTATAATCCGCTAAAAAGAGTGGTTAATTGAAAGAAAATCCCTGACTGAACTAAATTCTACTGGTATGCTATTCCAAATAAACACAGGTCCTACTTATATAAACCCGAGTAATAAGAAAATAAATTAAAACTTAGTCTGTCAAAGGCTACATGCCTTTCTTCTGCTGTTCTCAAGTCATAAACACCTTTCTTCTGCTGATCCGGCTTTCAGGGATGTTTTCTCTGTGATGTCTTCTATAAGGACTCTTAGCTAGAAGTGCCGTGATACCTTTTATGGAGAAATGGTGCTTTCTTAGCGAGCTTAGCAATTTCTTGTGAGAGCTAGATGCTTATTTCTCAGGCTGCAGTTCGCTCTCACCCATCTTTCGAAATTGCTATGTTTAATTCTTTCAAACTAACCATAAGTCTGACCTGGTTCCTTCTTTATGTTTCTGAACCCTTGTCAATATGCTTCTGATGCCAGTACGTAGACACTCAAAACAGCCTGTTTGATTTCTTCATGTTCTCTTGACACCATATTTGACAGCACTACAAACACCTCACTAGCCCTACCTACCAACTTGGTCTAAATTAACATTACCTACACAGTCTGTGGCAAGTTCATCTGGTTAGCCAATTTCTCATTGGAATTGAAAAAGGCTTCTACATCTTTTTTTATCAAATTTTGGTAATATTTAGACATATTTGCCTATATTCCTATCAGGTCTTTGCCTGTAATGGGTTTGCTCATCATCACTCTTCACTAAGCCTATATTCTACCTTCATCTCCATCCATTTAGGTGAGCTATCCTGTTTAATTTGCAACTCCTGAAGTTCACACTCTCTTTTTCTTTTTCTTCTGTCTCTGCTTGTAACCGTAATTCAAACAGTTTCAGTTCCCTTTCTTTCTCCCCTGCCCTGTCTCTTCTTTCCTTTTCTTTATCTTCTAACTCCATTTGTCAAATTTTCAATTTAATTTTTTTCTAACCCCACTCCACTTGCCAGTTTCTCTGCTGTACTTAAATGTTTGACTAACTCTTTCACAATATCAGCTTTCCTCTTGTCCCTAGTTAAATCAAAATCTAACCTGCTTTGCTAAGTCTAAATATATATCCTTCCTCTATCTTTCTAAACTTTCTTGGCAAATTGGGAAGCATCCTCAAACCCCAGAGCCTCTTTAGCAATGTAAAGAGCCATTTTCCCCACTTTTGATTAAACCAACCACAAGTAACCAAAATTAAACAGATTTTCCACTTCTCACCTAAGTTTCATTTAAAGATCTAGGATACTAACCCCCAAGCCTGTTTAAAACTGCTGGGACTTTTCATACCCCAAATCTGTTCAAATCTGTCCAGATCTGTTCAGATCCATTCAGATCCCATACACGAACTAGCCAGATCCTGGACCTGAGCCCTTAAAATGTTACGGAGAGGAGGAGGCCATCACTCTCACATCAATGTGCAAAAACCATCTTCTTATATACCTTGGATGACATTTCAATTTTCTTAAAATAGCATTGGTCCAAGATGATCAAAACCATCAGATTTAAATTTAATTGGCTTTCAATGACTAAGTGCTTGGTTTAACTTAATTCGCCGATTCAAGCTAGTTGCCAAAACATCAAAACAAGCCTAACGTTTCCAATTACACAGCCAATATTTCAATTTCAGAACTGGCTGTACATCTTCAGCTATATACAGAAATGTTTCTTTTCTGTATAAATCTCTAATCTTAGAAAAACACTTTATCTCTTCAAGGAACCATGCACTTTTCTCCCTTATTATTCTTTTCCAAATAAAATCTAGCATCTTGCCTTCCAATTCACGATTACTCTACACAACTTCGTAACAACAGCCCCATTAAGAATAAAGAACCATCATTATGAAAAGATGGCTTTTTTTTAGCAAATCTTAACACCATTTCACGAGATACATAGGTCAGTAAACTAAAGTTACACCTTTCACATTAATTCTGTATACATATATATACATTGGACCATACAGATTCTATCTTATCTACACATTTTCTTTTAAACCCACAATAACGCATCTGCAATAACATTTTTATGACTCACAACATGTACAATCTCTAAATTGAAAGCCTGTAACATAAGACTCCAATGAAATAGTCTTGTATTCTTGTCCTGAAATCTTTCCAAAAGGGTAAGAGTGCTGTGGTCTGTATTAACATAAACATTAAAATTTTGTAAGGCCAGTACCAAACTCAATACTCTTTTTCAATAGTGGAGTGTTTTTACTGGTGTATTTTGAGTTTCTTTGAAAAATAACTAATTGGCCTTCCAATTCTACCATCATGCATCGTATGTATCAACACCGCTCCAACCCCTACATTGCTGGCGTCGATGGCGACTTCAAAGGGTTTCAAGAAATTTGGTGTGGTTAAAACTGGTGCGGTGGTTAACACAGCTTTTAAATTCACAAATGCCTCCTGGCATTGTTCTGTCCACCGAAATTTTGTGTTCTTCTTTAGCAAATCCATCAGCAGTGCCACCATGCTACTAAAGTTTGGTACAAACTTTTGGTAGAATCTGCTTAGTCCCAAAAAGCAAAGCATAACTTTCTTCAAGGATGGCCTTGGGAATTCCTCAATGACCTTCGTCTTACGTTCCATGGGATCATCCTTCCATGTCCGATGTTGTCTCCCAAGGACGTCACTTCTGCCTTCGCGAATTCAGTTTTTGCTAAATTTATAACCAGTTTTGCCTCCCATAGTCTTCCAAAGAGCTTCGCCAAATGCACCATGTGATCTTTCCATGAATTGCTAAAGATCACTAAGTCATCTATATAGACGGCATAATTAATCAATCCTGCGACAACTCTGTTCATAAGTCTTTGAAATGTGGCTGGTGTGTTCTTCATTCCAAAGGGCATTACTTTAAATTGCTACAGCCCATTTGGCATTACAATCGCAGAAACCTCTTTCTCTCTCTGCTTGTAACCGTAATTCAAGCAGTTTCGGTTCCCTTTCTTCCTCTTCTTTCCTTTTCTTTATCTTCTAACTCCAATTGTTTAACTTTCAATTTATTTTTTTCTAACTCCACTGCACTTGCCTGTTTCTTTGGCATACCTCAATGCTTGACGAACTTCTTTTGCAGGTGCCCTTCTGCACCAGTCTCTGAACGTAAGCATGCAGGTGCAGATGGCAGTAAAGAAGGCAAATGGTATGTTGACTTTCATTGCGAGAGGTTTTGAGTGCAGGAGAAGAGATGTGTTGTTGCATTTACATAGGGCCATGGTGAGGCCACCCCTAGAAAATTGCATGCAGTTTTGGTCTCCTTTCCTGAGGAAGGATTCTCTTGCGCTCAAGGGAGTGCAGCGAAGATTTACCAGGTTGATTCTGGGGATGGCAGAACTGATGGGGACTAAAGTATGAGGAGAGATTGACTGGGTTAGGACTGTTTTTGCTGGCGCTCAGATGAATGAGGAGGGAATCTCATAGAGACTTATAAAATTCTAACAGGACTAGACAGGGTAGATGCAGGGAGGATGTTCCTGATGGTGGATGCATCCAGACCAGGGCTCACAGACTGAGGATTCAAAATAGACGATTTAGGACTGAGATGAGGAGACATTTCTTCATCCAAAAAGTGGTGAGCCTATGGAATTCATTACCACAGAAAGTAGTTGATGTCAAACATTGAATGTATTCAAGAGGCAGCTAGATATAGCACCTGGGGTGAATGGGATCAAAGACTACGGGGAGAAAGCAGGGTTAGGCTATTGAGTTGGATGAAGAGCCATGATTGTGATGAATGGTGGAGCAGGCTCGAAGAGGCAAATGGCCTCCTCCTGCTCCTATCTTCTATGTTTCTATGTCACTATGAGCAGAGTAGTTGCCATACCAGGTTGATGATACCTCTGATGAAGTGTCGGTGTGTTTTCCCGCCTGGCTTTTAAACTCTGGTGTCCGTTGTGATGGATTGCCTCACACAGAGGCTGCACTGAGGATGTTACCAAGCACGGTAACAAAACGTCTGCAGAACAACAAACCAGCTTGGCGAGCCAACCAACCTCAACAGTTGATGACAGATCTTATGGGCGTGCTGAATTTCCTAAGCAGCCTGAGGAAGACGAGGCATTGTTGTGCTTTCTTGGCCACCACGTCTAAATGGGAAGTCCAGGACAGGATGTGGCTTAACATCACTCCTAGGAAGTTGACGCCCTCAACCCTCTCAACCTCGGTTCCTTTGACGTATATGGTGCATGTCTTTCTCCTTTCTTCCTGAAATCAATGATCAGTTCTTTTGTTTTGCCAATATTAAGAGAGAGGCTATTATCATTGCACCACTACACCAAACCCTCAATCTCCTCAAATGATGACATTTCAAAAAATTCTGCATTTTTCTGTTTGACTATATTGGTAGCTTTCAGTGTTGAACTGCAGGGGTTAAAATAGTATTTTTCCTTCCTAAGGGATCCTCTTGAGATTTTCTTGAAACCTTTTGAGGCCTACTTTTTTGCTTTCAGGGGCTTTCTTTTTATTTTTACAAATTCTTTATTAGATGATGCTGTCAAGTTACATTATGTGAGCAATTTTTGTCCTCTCAAGCTGTATGACTTAGTGTCATGACCTCTAGTGCTTCTGCACCATTCAAACTAGCAGGACCTCCATAAGCCTGCCCACAAAGTAGTGCCATGTGCAAACAATTGTCAGGAAATGTGCAGGATACCTCTGTTCTGGCAATGTTTGTACAAAACAGGCTTTCAAAGATGGCACAGATGCATACAGTGCCAGGCATTTGGTAGATATCTGTTGAGTGTTCCCAGAATGGTGCTCGGTAAGATATGGGTGTGGGTACGAATTTAGATGTTAGGAACACTGTCAGGACCCAGTAAGTGGTCAATGAGGTGAGTTTAAGATATAGTGGGAAAACCTACTCCCTCCAAAAATTTGATGTATTTCGGACTTAGAAAAGTAAGATCCAACCCTAAATCTTGGTCACTATTTGTGCTGATTTATTGGGTACTTTGCCACATAGAATGTTATCATTTTCAATTAACATCACCACTTAATTAAGCTTAAGCCCACAATACACAAGGAAAGTGTTAATTTCCTAGGCACAATCTTATTTAAATTGGTACAAGGCAATAGGCATCAATTAATAGAAATTGTTATGAGTCATCGGCATATAAGAATTGAGAGGAGGTGTAGTGGAAATGTCACTGGATTAGTAATCCTGAAACGTTAGACCAATGTTCTCGGGACATGAGTTCAAATTTTACCATGGTAGACAATAAAATTTGAATTCAACGAAAGTCTTAAATAAGAGGCAAGTCTAATTGTAGCCATATAACCACTGTCAATTGTTGTAAAAAAAACCACCTGGTTAATTAATGGGATGTAGGGTGAGGAATCTTCCATCTTTGGCCTACATGTGACTCCAGATCCACAGTAATGTGGTTAATTCTTAATTGCCCCTAGAAAATTTGTCATGGGCAAGTCAGCAACACCCACATCCCATGAATGAATATATGAAAATATAACTACTAAAATTCTAATCCACTTATAAATTCCCCCTCACACACAGACAATTTTATTGTTTTAAAAATGGGTGCTATGCATCGAGGAGATGACTGGGAAGGTGTTTCAGTGGTATCCAAGATGATCCCCATTCAGGTCAGTACTGTTTTTCAGTTGTCCTTCTCCAGATGCTTCCATTGGTTTGGAAGAAGCACAGGGTGACTAGTTCACTGATAAATAGTCTTTAACTTATCAAATAAAAGTCACAGCTTACAACAACTTCTGAAGGCAAGTTAAATTGGTTTTCTTCAGACTTAAATTGGCTTTTACTGCAAAAGAGAGAAAGTTTCTGAGCTGGTGGTGATCTGAAAGATTCTCTCACCTTGTCCATGGCTCCAAGCTGTTCAGTTACCCAGGAACCAATCATATTATTATGGGCTAGCGGAAGGATTTTCTCACTGACAGTTCTGAGGAAGGTCACTAGACCCGAAACGTTAACTCTGATTTCTCTCCACAGATGCTGCTGGACCTGCTGAGCTCTTCCAGCAATTTCTATTTTTCTCACCAACCAAAGCTCAATTTGTACACAACCCCTTAATTCCAGTTCATCTGCAACTACACTTTAACTATTGATTGAAAAAGTATCTGTGTAAATAGAGCTTACAATGATGTCAAGTTACTTGCTTTCAAGGTATGTGGCAATCCTCCAGCCAGCTTTCAATTTTAAAATAATTCTTTACTCATTTCCATCCACAATTAATAATACAGAAAAATAAAAAGGCACAGTTTTTATGCTAAACGTACTTACTGCAGACCCTTGAGGCTAAATGGTTGAATATTATTTCTGACAGTTGCTGCACCTCAGTTAATTCACAGTATATAAGATATATTGAAACACAATTATTGTTATAAAATCTATTCAGTATTAAATTGCCTAATTGACTCAATATTCAGTACAAAAGGATTCCTCTTTTGCAATGTAATAGCTCATGAAATTCTGTAGCCTTAAATTGGAGACTCCACATTCATTTGCTAGGAACTCATTACACACTTAATTTTCCTCATACAACTGAGGGTAGAGACAGGATAGGAACAACCACAACAGTTGGTAAGGAGATGCTGCAGGACACAATTTCACCCATTGCATTCACCATCACCAATTATGCTTTCATGAAAATAGCAATTTTCAATAATTCCTTGAGAACATCTGTAAGGTGGGGCAAAAATCCCCATCAGTTTATGGACATACCTTGAACTAAAACCTTCTAAAGACAGAAGTTTGTGGAAATTACATTGGTTTAAAATTCACTGAACTTTTGGACTCAAGAAACCATGGGCTGCAATTAAACCAGGAAAAGGCTGGTTAGGACATATTGGGTAATACACAAGCCCAGGGGCAGATGTCTGGAACAGGGCTTAGCTTAAAGAAACCAAAGGAAGACCCCCACTCACGCCCCAGCTTAAAACAATGGAAGCCAGACTGCAGGATCCAACAACTTCTACAACTTCAGACCCTTTGGAGCCTATAGAGGTACAAAACCATTCAACTTCCAACCAGTGTTCAAGCACAGAAATACCGAATATTCCACACCATTATGCTACATATAAATCTGTTTCACTTTTCAATGTAAGAACATTCACAGCACTATTCAAAACTTAACAAATACCAATCCAAAGGAAATACTGGACATTCCAAATCATCAACACCATTCACCTTAATTGAAAAGCCATTCACACCTATTCCAGTGATCAAGAAGTTCATTCAGCCTCAAGAGGAGACACAACAGCTCAGCAGCTGAACCCAGATTTGACGGGAGATAAGGGGGCTGCAGCTGGGTTTAACTGGGGGCCCTGATCCCAGCAGGGTGGACTGTGAGCAGTGGGCACTGCGATACCAGCAACGCGTCCCAATTCCAACCAGGTGTGTGCTCTGAGGTGAGCTCCGCGAGGGGAGTTCAAGAGTCTGAGCAAGAAGCAGGCCCGCTCGTGAAGGAGTACTTGAGCCAAAGCTGCAAGGAAGGGAAAGGGGTGCGGTCAGACTTACCAACCCAGAGAAAAATCCCTGCAGGTGCCTCCGAGTCAAGGACTCTGCAAAACCTCTCCCCAATACAGAGAGTAGCTCTCACAACCACTGAACACCATCAACTAATCACAAAGCTCCACTTGATGTCTAGAGATGACCAAAAGCATCCAGAGACAAAGACACCAACCGGGGCAACACCAGTAACATCCACCACCATCCAAGGCAACAGCACACTTGCAAGGTGCACCAAGAAAGGAAAAAAAACCCAGGGCTCTCACCAGTCAGGCCCAACGCATCTAACCGCTTCAGCGGACACCACTAGACTATTATCAGCACTTGCGGCCCTTTGTGGAGTCCCAGCTACAGCAAGAGACTATGGACAAGAGCCAGTCGAAAATGCATTTTCACTCCAAGGGTGAGCCTAATGTCATCGAGACCCTCTAACTCAGCTTGGCCAGTCTTGCATAGGGGAAGCTGGGGTTCGAGGGCTAATGGTGTAGGGCACCTCTAGGGATGAATGCAGGATAGGGCTTTGGGTTAGCAGGTAATTTCTCTTTCTCTCTCTCTTTTCCCTGTTAGCATAGGTAACAGCGAGCCACTGTATCTGTTTACCCATTGTATCAAGTCCTGGTTGCAAGGCTTAACTGGGGGTTGAGTTAACTGGGAGATGGATTTCTGTCAGAGATAGGCGGGTTTTGATATTCACTTTCTTGTTCTCCTGTAAACCTATTCAATTTGCTTGGTTTTCAAAAAAATCAGTTTTCTTTGCCTTTGAAGCATCTGCCTCCTGCGCTTTTCACCACACCACGTTCCACTACATAAGCCCCGTGTCAGAACCAGGGAGCTGGTGAACAGTAAACCAGGCAGCACTCCCTACAGTTTTCAATTATTTAGTTGCATTACTTGTTACTTTTCATTTGAGTGGGCAGGCAAAATTTAAATGCCCAAGTTTTGCTGTCACCTGTAATGTTTCCTAACAGAGGGATTTATAGTTTTAATTGTTCAAGCCAATACTGCTTTTTGTTGTTTTCTCCCTTGCATCCTGTTCCATTGTAACAATCTCCAATAAAAAAATGATAGGGTGAGTTTGAGTAAAGAACAATCTTCAAACTCAACAGAAACCTTCTCATTTGTGCTGCCAGAGTATTGCATCTTGAGTGATTTATGTTATTCTTCTGTACCTGATTTTGATTAGTTTTATTCCAGTCTTTTCACAACAATGGTTTGAACTTTACATAAATTGGCTAAGTGTAAATTTTGGCAATTTCATGGAGTGTTTCTCTCCATGAGGCCAAATGAGTTTTCTCATATTATCTTCTCAAATGTAGCTCATGTCTCTCTGGTGCCCGGCTCATCGTATTCTCCTGCTTACTATAGACAGAGGTATTGCCACTGCTAGGACCTCCAGGGATTTCAGGTACCAGTGCCATATTTCAAGTACAGTGTTGCATTAGGTCAAGCATTGACAGCCCAGAGTTGCCCTTCACTGTGTATGTAGTAGGAGAGAAACTGAAAACCAATGCTTCTCGGAGCCTGGAGGTGACATGGCTGACACTTCACTGCACTTGCAATTAATTCTCAGTCTCTTTCCCATTGCTTAGGAACCAAATCACACAGATCATTTCCCCTAGCACCATTCCATGTTACAACTCTGTCACAGTCAGTGCTTTGTCCAGCACTCAGTATGGCTTAAATTCTTCTCATAGCTCATTTTAAGACCATCACATACAGGGAAATCTTCAAATATCCTTAATATTCACTTTCATTCAGCAACAGCTGAATCAAAAAATATGAAAAAAAGACAGAAGCTGCCTCTCAAAATAGAAATAGATCACACCCCTTTTGAGCAACAACAAGTTTACAGTCGATGAATGATCATTTCAGTCAGCTCTTATCTAATGGAACTGGGTGTCAATTGAGCACTGTCTGGCTTGTTGTGTCCAGCTCTATTGTGCTGAAGGGGATGTTACTTCTGCTCAATGATCTTACTTTCCTCAGGGGACTCTTGTTGCATTACCAACTCTTCAGTGCCCATCACATCCCCTGTTTACAGCTCCAGCAATGCAGAGCGTACCCTGCTAGGACTTTTTTTTGTTTTTTTTAATTTATTCACAGAATGAGAGCATCACTGGCCAGCCCAGTATTTATTGCCCATCCCAAATTGCCAAAAGGGCAGTTGAGAGTCAAACACATTGCCTTAGGTCTGGAGTCACGTATAGACCAGCCAAGCAAGGATGGCAGCTTCCTTCCCGAAAGGGCATTAGTTAACCAAATGGGTTTTTCCAACAATCGGCAATGACTCTTAACCCCAGACTTATTTTATTCAATTCAAATTCCACCATCTGCCAAGGATGGGATTTGAACCCAGGTCCCCAGGACATTACCTGAGACTCTGGATTCATAGTCTAGCAATAATACTTCTAGGCCATCACCTACCCAATATTATACAACAGACTCTGTCAAGACTGCACTGCAAAGAGCCCCCAGCCTTATCCTCCTACCCCCCCCGACCTAAATACTCCACCCCATCCAACCACAAAACAGATCAAAGCATTGGGTGCTTGTGTAACAGAGTATTCAGCCATGGTGAACTCCTCCCTCCATGTTCGTTGTCCACTCCACACTCAGGTCTTGTTCTGTATGGAATGCTCCCTGTGCATTCAACCCATTTTCAATCACTCATACTTTCCATTATTACCTATTCAACCTTTACTTCTCCCCCAGCTTACTATTAGCATTCCATTTGTCTGCTTCCTTCTTTTCTGTCCCTCTCTCTGGACACTGTCTTCATTCATTTGTCTCATTCCTTTGCCCTGCCCCAAACTCACCTTCAGCCCATCTGCATAAATATCATATATTCCCAAATATTCTTCTGGAGAAGAGTCACTACACTTGAAACATTAGTTTTGTTTCTGCCTCCACAGACCTGGTGAATTTCTCCAGTTTTTCTTCCAGTTTTTTTTTGTTCCACATTTCCAGCGTCCACAATTCTTTGTTTTATTTAATGTACTATGTAAGTGCCTGAATAATGCAATCATCATAGAATCCCTACAATGCGTAAGCAGACCATTCAGCCCATTGGGTCCGCACCGACCCAATGAAGAACATCCCACCAAGACCCGCCTCCCTATCTTATCCCTGTAACCCTGCATTTCCCATGAATAATCCACCTAGCCTGCACATCCCTGGGCACTATGGGCAATTTCTCATGGCCAATTCACCTAACCTGCACATCTTTGAACTGTGGGAGGAAACCCACACAGACACGGGGAGAATGTGTGAACTCCGCACAGACAGTTGCCTGAGAGTGAAATCAAACCTGAGGCCCTGGCACTGTGAGGTAGCAATGCTGACTACTGAATTACCGTGTTGTATCTTGAAGGGTCTCGTGTTGCTCTCAAGTAGTGTCAATGTGTTGGATAGAAAGAAAACATTGAATCCCCTCTGACTCCACTTCCCTGGCCAGGCCATCAGTATTGATCCTCTGCGCATTGCCATGTACCACCTGGCATTACATTTGCGGCTGTCATTATTCTTTCATGAACCCGAGCCCTACAATTTAGTCTTGCCAACTGTTGTACTGCACAGTCTCCGTCTCCCATACAGACCATGGTGTTGGTGACTACTGACACTGCCCCCATTCCGCTACAATCACCACTCTCCCCATCACTGCCACTTTACATGACAAATTTGTCCTTCTCACCATTTATGTTCCCTAAGCACCTACGCATCTCAGGTTTCTGGCTCCAATCTCCCGCATTGATTTCGTCAGTTCCCCAAATGATATATCTTGATAACACCTCCCTGGTCCCCCATACCCCATTGAATTTCATTCGGATGACCCACAAGACTGACCATTGCCAACATCCCCTGATGGATCTGGATAGACAGCCTCTGACTAATGAAGGATGAGGACCCTAACTAACCTGTTTGAAGCTTCCCAACTGTCTTAACAGGACTCCCTAAACCGTTGCAATCTACCTTCAGGACTAACCATGACTCACTCCCTGGACTGCAGTGGTACAAACCCCCTGAATGTGTTTTCTCTAAAAGGATGAATGATCATGTCCAGGCCTGGATAAAGTTTTATGTTTTCCCGTACATACCTGTACCAGGACCCCTGACTGACAGGCACCACCCTGTCCTGTAGCATTTCATTTTTGCATACACAGTTTGTTTGCCATGTACACTGTGGGCACATGATTTGGGTGTAAGATTGGCTTAGCACGTTAATCCACAGCAACAATCCATCCCCTTGACTGATCACTGAGGACAACCTCAAGAAGCTGCCTGGTTTTGTGTCCATTCTAAACAAAAAGACAAGGCAGAAGGGTTCTGACCCAAAACATCAACTTTCCTGCTCCTCTGATGCTGCCTGGCCTGCGGTGTTCCTCCAGCTCCACACTGTGTTATCTTTGACTCCAGCATCTGCAGTTCTTACTATCTCTAAGACAGAAGTGCTATGAGTTTTTAAGCTGTGGCTGAGGAGGCAAAACACCAAAAGGTAAATTAGGGATGCTGTAACCATAGGGATGCTGTAACCATTGAAGTAGGAAGAAAATGGTTGAGTGGTAAGGGTTCAAGCAAGTAGCCTGTAGATGCATCCTAGTTGAAACCTTGAGATGATCCTGTGTGCAAAGTCTACTTGCAGTAGTATTGCAATGAAAAGTGCTGGCATTCTTCAAAGTACAGAACTGCATTATAAGTTGATAGAGGTTGTGCAATGATGATGCAATGAGGCTGCCATGTGCCAAATATCAATATCTGTTGATAGGGAGTGCCCTCAATCACTTGTCATGGAGCGTGCCTGAGGTGTTGGTGCATCTTGATCAAGATGGAGCCCCAGAGGCGCAAGCGGTAAGCTGGGTTCATTAGGTACCTGCTTTGACTTTCATGTCAGGAATTGTCAGTGACTAGTTTCTAACTGGCAGGTGGGAAAGAGGGAAACTACATTTTAATGAGGTGCGATTAACTAATAATGAGATGCCAATATATGCAAATACACTTCTCACAACTCATTCGTAAGAATCTTGTCTAGCTGTTCAATACCTGATTGGAGAATGGAGCTCTTTACTGTTGAGAAGCTTCTGATTGACCATCTCACATGATTTTCCCGTCCTACTCATCATGGCCCACATAGTTCAAGGACTGGGAAGATTCTGTTCTGTATGTAAGGCATGGCTGCAGTTCCTTATTTCTTGTTGAGATGATCTTGCAAAATCTCTAAGTAGGGAATGATAATATCCTCGATGTAGTTTTTGGAAGTTACAAAGCCAGAATACCTGTTCAGCTTGAGCAAACAGGAAATTCCAGGTCATAACTTTTGATTTGTATCAAGTTTAGTTTTATTAATTTCCTAATAGATACATGGACAAATAATTGAGGCCAAATTAATGCAGATTAAAAATGATTTCAGAAAATATCTGAATTTCTTAGTATGCTTCCTATATAGAAAAAATGACAACCTGCCTGGTTAAAAATGCAGCATTCACAACCATCATGTGATCGTCTATTCTATTGTCAGGAGGAGGGAGTAGCACAGTGCAAAAATTCTAGATGTGTAATTACATCATAAGCCAATCTACACACCTTTCAGTCAGCTGGGATATGAATGATTAATTCATTAATCAACAAACAAATAGTGAATGTCTGGCAAAGTTCTCTCTTTTATTTCTCTGCGATCACTAAAACACTTGTATATTGCCTACAGGAAATGCTGGAAGCAAAACATCTCCTGCTTCTATTTCTGTTTACATGTATATTGCACATTTTAAATGCTTTTGCATGCGTCATGTTTAATATAAATCATCCAGTTGTACAGCCTGGGAAGAATGTGCCGCTCTTCATACCACAAGTGAGGACATTACATTGATGATTTATTCTTGGAGTCATTTCATTGTCAGAATTACTTTCCTAACATCTATATGTAATGCATGTCATCATCTAATTAAACTGCAAACATGCTTGAATTAAACTGGGCATTCCTGCCGCTGCCTAAAGTAAAGACCATGATAAGCAATATAAGATTAAAATAACCTGATTATAGAGCAGTGCTTATGATAATTACACATCAAATTAGAATTTGGGTGACAAATTATTGCCAGTTATCACACGAGGTTCCCCAATTTATTATGAATCCAGATGAGATTTCCCCCTTTGTCAAGTTCCCAGATGAGGAGGCAGGAACTGGCTTCCCATCTTTATTCACCTGTCCTTTCCATTAGTCGCAACAAGGTTTCTGATGAAGGGTCTAGGCCCGAAACATCAGCCTTTCTGCTCCTATGATGCTGCTTGGCCTGCTGTGTTCGTCCAGCCCTGCACCTTGTTAACTCAGAAGGGATCTCTTCTCTTGTGATTGCCTTTCTCCCAGACAAAGTTTGTTTCAAAAGAAGTCAATTTAACCTGGCTTTCTTGAATTAGTGAGTTTACCAGTTACTGCACACATACACATAGAGATTTGAAATGTGACAGGAGTCCAACTAAGACAAAAGTTAAAATAAAAATACTGATCAGTTTCGGAGTTTCATGAAGAGCAGACAATGGAATGTTGTGTTGGGTGATTCCAGTGCAACTGATATTGGTAGGTGAGTGGTTAATCGGAATGATTGGCATCATAGGTCAGTTATAGAACTGAAAGGCCTTTGTCCTGTTTCCTATCAATTGTGGCACTTCAATGTTTGCATTCTGGCTTCAAGCAATGGGAGATATATTTACTTTCTTCTTACCAGCAGTGCAGGAATGACCAGGGGTTTTCTCAGTGATGATTCTCACAGAACATACCTTCACCCACCAGCACACACAGACCAAAGATGAAAGTGACATTTAGAATAGAATAGAATAGAATATCCTTTATCGTCACTTGTACACAAGTACAGAAGTACAGGAGTACAGTGAGAAGATAATACCCTAAATGGCAGTCTCATATATTCAGACATGCATTATGGGTATTAATTGTAGCATACTTCTGGGAATTCTCGTCTAAATGCAATTGCAAGCAAGCGTGGCTCATGGACAGCTTCTTGCAGACCAGCTCCCTGCCAGCTTTGCAAATAAATCCTCTATCCAAGGGATTAGCTATTTATCCAGCTGCAAAAAGTTTTTCCCTTTCATTTAGAATTCCCACAAATGCAAACCGATCAGTCAGCTTCAAAATTGGTACAACCAGTGCTGCCTATTCTGTAAACTGGACTGGTTTGATGTTTCCTTCACTTTCCAGCTTTCTGATTTCTGCCTGTCCTTTTGCCCATAAAGCAAATGGCACTGGTGGGCCTTACAGAATTGCTTCCAGTCAACATGCAAGGTTGCAGAGATGTCAACGTTGGACTGGGGTGGACAAGGTCAAAAATCACACAACACCAAGTTATAGTCCAACAGGTTTATTTGAAAACTCAAGCTTTCAGAGTCTCGCTCCTTCTTCAGGTGTCAGTGAGAGAGGTGGCATCAGACACGGAATTTATAAGAAAAAGATCAAAGGGTCATAGAACTGATGTGAATGTATTGAACAAACCTAAGATGGCTGTTAAATTTTTAATCAGTTAGAAAGGATTAATATGCAAATTACCAGAATTTCTTTCAAGTCACTGCCCGGAGATATCTAAAGGTTTTATCAGCTACCTCAGTATACCAGAGGTGACATCCCAGGTCAGACAATGCATTTTAGGTGTGAGGCCTTGTTTAGAATCTGGTTGTGTATTATCTTGGAATTAGACTGGTTTTATTTCCAAAGTAGGAATTTATAAAATGTCACATTGATTGCCTTTAAATTGTGTGCTTTTTGAACAAAATAGAATGTATCTGGAATTACAAATCTGCAAATGCAAATTTACCCCATACATCTATATGTGTTTGTGTGTGTGTGTGTGTGTGTGTGTGTGTGTGTGTGCGCGTGCGTGTGATTGTGTGTGTGTATCTGTAGACAGTCAATGTGGCATTTTATAAATTCCTACTTTGGAAATAAAACCTGACACCTGAAGAAGGAGTGAGACTCCAAAACTATTGAGCCACCATGCCGCCCCTAAAATGCTGCCACCAAGGATGGCTTACTGACAGGATATCGGCATCTGAGGATTTATTTCAGCGGTGACAAGAGTAAAGCACATTCTTAAAAAAACTCACTTGCAACAGTTGTTTTTGATTTGGGGTGAGCATTTTTACATCATGCCATTGTTTGGGAAACTTGACTCGTTCGACCCGGATGTTGAGGACTGGACTCAGTATATGGAAAGAAAGCTTTGCTTTTTATAGGCAAATGATAACGTGGCAGATGAAAACCAAAGAATAATTCCCCTGACAATCTGTGGATCTGCACCTTTTTCTGTTATTAAGAATCTAACTTTCCCTGAGTCACCAGATACTAAAATCTTTCAAGAATTGACAGACAAGGTGAAGGAATATTACGACCGCAATCCTCCTCTAATTCAGAGAAGCTATTGTTTTTATTTGGCAATTCAAGATCTGGGGAATCTGTATTGGGATTTTTGATGAAGTTGAGATGACTGGCAGAAGCCTATGATTTTGGTTTAACCCTTCATGAAATGGTTAGAGACCATTTGGTATATGGAATTAAAGATGTAGCTATGCAGAAATGCCTACTAGCTGAAGCCCAAATGGACTTCAAAAGGCACTACAACTGACTTTATCATTAGAAAATGGCTGCTTGAGAGAAGTCTAATTAAATGTCCAGAAATCTTCCAGAAAGTTCTATGAACTATCAGAGGAGTCAAAGCCATGTTGAAAATCAAATGACACCATGTTGTAGTCCAAAAGGTTTATTTGAAGACAGAATCTTTCAGATCTGTCTGTGAGGAGTTTGCACATTCTGCCCATGTCTGCATGGGTTTCCTCCGGGTGCTCCAGTTTCTTCCCACAGTTCAAAAATGTACAGGTTAGGTGAATTGGCCACTCTAAAATTGCTCGATAATGTCCAGAGATGTGCAGACTTGGTGGGTTAGCCATGGGAAATGCAGGGTTGCAGGAATAGGGTAGGGGGATAGGTCTGTGTGGGATGCTTTTTGAAGGTTCGTATGGATTTGATGGACTAAATGGCCTGTTTCTACACTGTAGGTCTTCTATGATTCTTTATTTACACATGAACAGTCCTTGACTTCAGCACTGCCTCTTCAGAGCCAGCTGTCAGAGTGGAAGTAATCCTGAAACTCCCCTTTTTATCCATCAGCAGGGTTCCCTGATTGGACAAGATTAGCAGCCCCAATCAGGGAATTCATATTCTATGAAATCCAGCTGGCTGACCTCATGACAATCACCACAGAGGTAGCGCACACAAAATTACAGTCTAATTTGCAGTGCATTTCTCTCTTTGAATTTCTTCTCTTTAAAGCTTCCTTGAGATCCATCAGCTGTGACATTCCAGGGCATCTCTCAAGGCTCAGGCTAATCCTTTCAGACAGTCACAGATATACCTTGCTCAGAATTTATATTCTCAGACTTTTTGACTATATGTCTTATTTTAAAAAGAACAGACAATTAAAATGTCAATGTGCCTGTCGGTAATCTGAGATTATGATCTGTGGGAATGGCAATAGAGAAAGAAAAATTTGGTCCATCAGCCCAAAGTACTGGTTTTAAAGTAAAGCAAATGCAGTGAAATCAACAGCAAGACATTTTTTCTCTTTAACGCATACAAACGAATGAGTGAAGTGATAAAGGGTGTTTGCTAGTGGTAAAGAGGTTAGGTGACACTTTGAATGCCACAGGATGGTTGAACTGATGTGGCAACTGCAAGAAGCCATATAACCCTGCTCCAAAACAAATAATAAAGATCAGCATGATTTATAGCTTATAACTGACATCAGCTTTGCTGCCCACTAGAATATACTCGAAAACAAAAGATGGATCATTTTCATAAAAGCTACTAACCCTCTGTTCAGATGAGATGATTGTCTCCCCGGTTTGCTTGACTTCCAGATTATATAATTTACAATGGTCCTAATCTAATTCCTGGTGAGCATAAACTGCCCCTGGTTCACAATAAATTGGCACTAAATTGACTTTCTCACTTAGCTAGTGTTGGAAATAAAAAATGTCAAGCTGTTGCTGCATTTCTCATGTTGTTCCTCAGGCCCATTGTTGCAATGTTATATTGGGAGATTTGCAATAAATCTAACTGAGATATGCTTGACTTATGATTACTGCATGAAACATATGTTTCACACACAAGCATAAACACTTGTTACTACAATGAGGCAAACAAAACCATTTTTTCTTTTTTTTTTGTAAATTCAACTTTAGGCTCTGATATCAGCATAATATTTGACAAAGATTTATGATGTTGCATTGAGTTAAGTGGCAGTGCATGCTCAAACATGCTTCTCAACATCTGTGGGGTAAATGCCACGTAGACATTTTTTTTATCAGGGACTGCTCAAACAAGAAATTTTGAATGTAGAACAACTGCATGACTTTAATTACTTGACCTGAATGAATCTTTGCCCTCTAAGCTGGTAAAATATGTGGACCAGCGTTTCTAAGCAACATTTCTTGTTGCAAACCACTGATTTTCCCCTTCATGCATTCTTTATCTTTCAGCTAGTCCGTAATTCTGTCTGATGATTTGTGCTTTCTGGCACATTTGTACATTTCCTGACAGCTTCACACAAGGGTGTTGATGGATTGTCAGTGTATGTTTCACATTTTACTTTGGAAACTTTGTGACCAGCTTATCCTCATTAGCAGCAGAGACATTCTTTGTTAAAGCATTATTCAATGGTTGTAATTCCTCGGGTACTTGTCAAGTTGAGCAGCATTGCCAATTGCCCCACATATAGTTAATTTTCATTGTTGCTTTTTTCATCAGAGATTGCATGAATTTATTGGAAAATGAAATGATCAACTCAAGAGGATCTGAAGGAGGTTTTGTATCAACCCACTTCGCCATCTCAGTAACACATTGATGCAAGTGATTTCACCTTTTTTGTCATGTTAGCTTTCTGCTTGATTTGAGCAAACAGCATTAGCATGTTGACAGGAAAGACCAGCACTGTCAGAAGAATGGAATGTCAATGTTTACAGTGATCTGAATCATTCAGATGCTGTCTCTTTGTATGTTTTTATGTTTGTAGCTCATCTACATTGAACAATTAAGGCTGCAGTTATACTGCAACTTGTACAACGTTTGAATGTTGTGAGATGATTAGTGCTGTCTTCACATCACTGCTGAAATACAGTTCACATCTTAATAAGGTAGCAGATGCTGGAATCTGTACTGAAAACAAAAAAATACTGAAGATCACAGTGGGTCAGGCAACATCTATGGAGAGAAAGCAAGCTAACATTTCAAGTCTAGATCACTCTTCATCATATTTTAATAACAAGACACATTGCAAGGTATGTGATGTAACCAGCCAACGTAACACAGAGGCTAAATTGTTTTGGCTTCTTCTCTCAGTAAAATGAGACTTTTTCTTAACAATCAAAGTTTACACAGTGGATTACACACTCACTTCCGAATGTGGAGATTTAGATTTTGAGTCTTTCCAGAAACATGGGCATGTAAACAAGGCTAATGCTGCAATATTTTAATGAGGAAATCCTGCACTTTTGGAGGTGTCTTTTAGATGAGGTATTAACCTGAGGCCCCCTTCTACACTTTCTGATTGACACAATTGTGTTGATGCCACTATTTTTAAGCACAGAAGGGACTTCTAAATTGCACTGGCTGAAACTTACCCTCAATCAACTAGACTATTTTATGTGGCCCTTATAACAGTACTATTTTTTTGACTCAGATTCAGGTGTAAGAGGAGATGTGCTTCTGAAAATCACTTGGTGCTTGCTGCTTCTTTGTGGAACCATGATCTTCTTCATGCTTCACAGAACTCACACCCTCTGCATCCTCTGGTTCATTCCCTGTCCTATTTGCAGACCAAGAGGCACTGCCAGCACTCCCCTGCTTGGCTGGCTCTCCTTCCAAGCTCCCTGACATAAGCACCAAGGCTCAAAGAAAACACCAAAAACTGCATACATTATTTTTACAAATCCAGCTGAAGCGTAAAGAGGTTCAAGGTGCCTTACCTGCTCGTTGGTGGTTAATTCTTTAAATTGCACTTAAGACGAAAACTGTACACAGTCTTATTAATGGCCTATACAGTAGTAGCAAGACTTCCCTAGTTTACTCCAAGCCCCTTACAATAAAGATCAACATTCCATTTGCCTTCAAAAATTACGTGTGATTCATGAACCAAGATCCCTCTAGGCCACAGTGTTCTGCAGTCTCTCTGAATTTACATTGTATTCGCATTTTCTTTCCTGCTAAAGTGGACGACTTCACATTTTCTCACATTATGGTGCAACTGCCGAATTTTGCCCCACTTGTCCTTTTCAGACATTTTGGAGTGATTTCCAAGTTCAGAAAATGAATGCCCCATGCGTACATAGAATCCAGTGCTAAGATATTGGGTTTGGTGTTGAAGTCAGAACCCCACCTGCCTCTTTTTTGTGGATTGAATGCATGTTTATTTGTAAATTTGTTACATATTCTATCATTTACAATGGAAGCTATTCAAATAGGCATTGTAACAAGGGCTTGATTTGTCCCTGCCTAGTTATGCCATGGTTTTTAGGCAGAAAATAAGATATTTTGTAAAATTTAGTGCAACCAAAAGGAAGGTTGAGGGTACACCAAATCAGTGTTCATGTATTGATTGTCCAATTATAATGAAAACTCCCTCTTCCCAAAACTCCATCAATCCAAAAAGCCAATGGGTTGTGTTTTAAAAGAGGAGTGAAGAAAAAGAGAAAGCTCAAAATTGATGAAATGTTAAGCACGTTTGCTTTCCTTATTTAAAAAAGGACATTTGGATTTCTGTTTAAGCCAGTACTTTAACCAAGAGCATAGTCAAATTTAATATCCTTATGAACCACAAAACATTTGCCTATTCACATTTGATAGTTCAAAAATTTTAACACCAACTTACAAGCAGTAGGGAAATGGCATCAATGGAATTGGACATCATAAGCAAAATAATTAATAGATAAATGTATGCCAAATGCTCATTTAGCTACTTTGGAGGATTGTGTTTTGACATAATACTCACAATACCCCAACAGGCTTATACTGCAGTCATTTTAATCCACATTTGAAAGCTTTTCCCCCTGAAATCGTGGAAGCACTTTTAGGTCCCCATCTGCCTTTTATGAAAGACTAATTAAAAGGCCATTGAGCCATGCCATAATGTGATGAGTACATAGTAAAACCATTCAAAATGAGCTATATCTGGTTGCAAATGTGGATACGAAGGCTGCAAGTGATGCTGCAGCTGACTTTAATAACAGAGCTTGCTGGATAAGATGCTTGAGTTTGCTGGTGTTGTCAGCTTAAAAATCATTTTGAGCCTTCACTGGGAGATAATTGTCAGAGAAGGATAATGAGAAATAGATGTAAAGTGAACTCCTTGCTCCCCAGTACTGAACGCTGGATTGCTGTCCCAAGGAGCGTTGTGCATTCTGGAGGAGGCTCCTTCTACAGTGAGGAAGAGAGGGATGAAGGAAGCTGAACAAAGACAGGTATTCCCTTTTATTTGGGAAGTTCTGGAACCTGCTGAGTCAGCAAAGTCACAAGTAGTAGGAAGGCAGAGGTAGGAAATAACACTATCATGCCAACAGATGTATCAGCAAAGGAAGGGGAATGTATTGGCAAAAATGGGGGCAGCTCCAATTGACTTCAGTTGCTCATCATTTGACTGAGGCACAGCAAATAGTCATAACCAATAGAGATGGTAGGAACTACAGATGCTGGAGAATCTGAGATAACAAGGTGTAGAGCTGGATGAACACAGCAGGCCAAGCAGCATCATAGGAGCAGGAAGGCTGACATTTTGGGCCCAGACCCTTCATCATAACCAATGTTGCTCTGAGTGCTTTCAGTTGTTTCAGCGGCGGGAGTCCGGGAGGAAGCGCGAGGGCAGCCTGGGAAGGTGAACTTTTCGGTTATAAAAGTCTTACCTCGCGTGACTGCGGCCTTTCAGTTGTTTCAGCGGCGAGAGTCCGGGAGGAAGCGCGAGGGCAGCCTGGGAAGGTGAGCTTTTCG
>NC_063343.1:17687266-17707295 GCF_021869965.1 Rhincodon typus | reverse complement strand
GCGCGAGGGCAGCCTGGGAAGGTGAGCTTTTCGGTTATAAAAGTCTTGCCTCGCGTGACTCCATTTTTGGAGTAAGTGAGGTAATATATTTGGGCGGTTGCTTTACCCGAAACATTACCTAGGTGGTGTCTCCCACCCATCCTCCTCCTCTAACCAAAAAAAAGGTTCTGAGCGCTGATTTGGTAAGGCTACTAGTATATATTTTTTTAATTTGTCTGTTTGGGAATTCAGAACAGTGGGAATGGATGTTAGGGCAGTTGCATGCTCCTCCTGTAGAATGTGGGAGGTAAGGGTCACCACTAGTGTCCCCACTGACTTCATCTGCGGGAAGTGCACCCAACTCCAGCTCCTCGGAAACCATGTTAGGGAACTGGAGCTGAAGCTGGATGAACTTCGGATCATTCGGGAGGCTGAGGGGGTAATTGAGAGGAGTTACGGGGAGGTAGTCACACCTCAGGTACAGGAAGAAAGTAGATAGGTTACAGTCAGGGGACGGAAAGGGAACAGGCAGACAGTGCAGGGATCCCCTGTGGCCATTCCCCTCAAAAACATGTATACCATTTTGAATACTGTTGGGGGGATGACTTACCAGGGGTAAGCCATGGGGTACAGGTCTCTGGCACAGAATCTGTCCCTGTTGCTCAGAAGGGAAGGGGGGAGAGGAGGAGAGCATTAGTCATTGGGGACTCCATAGTTAGGGGGACAGATAGGAAATTCTGTGGGAACGAGAGAGACTCGCGGTTGGTGTGTTGCCTCCCAGGTGCCAGGGTCCGTGATGTCTCGGATCGTGTTTTCGGGATCCTTAAGGGGGAGGGGGAGCAGCCCCAAGTCGTGGTCCACATAGGCACCAACGACATAGGTAGGAAAAGGGATGGGGACGTAAGGCAGAAATTCAAGGAGCTAGGGTGGAAGCTTAGAGCTAGAACAGACAGAGTTGTTATCTCTGGTTTGTTACCCGTGCCACGTGCTAGCGAGGCGAGGAATAGGGAGAGAGAGCAGTTGAACACGTGGCTACAGGGATAGTGCAGGAGGGAGGGATTCAGATACCTGGATAATTGGGGCTCATTCTGGGGTAGGTGGGACCTCTACAAACGGGATGGTCTACACCTGAACCAGAGGGGTACCAATATCCTGGGGGGGAAATTTGCTAATGCTCTTCGGGAGGGTTTAAACTAATTCAACATGGGGGTGGGAACCTGAATTGCAGCTCCAGTGTACAGGAGGTTGAGAGTAGTGAGGTCATAAATAAGGTTTCAAGGTTGCAGGAGTGTACCGGCAGGCAGGAAGGTGGTTTGAAGTGTGTCTACTTCAATGCCAGGAGCATCCGGAATAAGGTGGGTGAACTTGCAGCATGGGTTGGTACCTGGGACTTCAATGTTGTGGCCATTTCGGAGACATGGATAGAGCAGGGACAGGAATGGTTGTTGCAGGTTCCGGGGTTTAGATGTTTCAGTAAGATCAGGGAAGGTGGTAAAAGAGGGGGAGGGGTGGCATTGTTAGTCAAGGACAGTATTACGGTGGCAGAAAGGACGTTTGATGACAACTCGTCTACTGAGGTAGTATGGGCTGAGGTTAGAACCAGGAAAGGAGAGGTCACCCTGTTGGGAGTTTTCTATAGGCCTCCGAAAAGTTCCAGAGATGTCGAGGAAAAGATTGCAAAGATGATTCTGGATAGGAGCAAAAGTAACAGGGTAGTTGTTATGGGGGACTTTAACTTTCCAAATATTGACTGGAAACGCTATAGTTCGAGTACTTCAGATGGGTCAGTTTTTGTCCAATGTGTGCAGGAGGGTTTCCTGACACAGTATGTAGATAGGCCAACAAGAGGCAAGGCCACATTGGATTTGGTACTGGGTAATGAACCAGGCCAGGTGTTAGATTTGGAGGTAGGAGAGCACTTTGGTGATAGTGACCACAATTCGGTTACGTTTACTTTAGCGATGGAAAGGGATCGGTATATAAAGCAGGGCAAGAGTTATAGCTGGGGGAAAGGCAACTATGAGGCGATGAGGCAAGATTTAGGATGCATAGGATGGAGAAGGAAACTGCAGGGGCTGGGCACAATTGAAATGTGGAGCTTGTTCAAGGAACAGCTACTGCGTGTCCTTGAGAAGTATGTACCTGTCAGGCAGGGAGGAAGTGGTCGAGCGAGGGAACCGTGGTTTACTAAAGAAGTTGAATTTCTTGTCAAGAGGAAAAAGGAGGCTTATGTCGAGATGAGGCGTGAAGGCTCAGTGAGGGCGCTTGAGAGTTACAAGTTAGCCAGGAAGGACCTAAAGAGAGAACTAAGAAGAGCCAGGAGGGGACATGAGAAGTCTTTAGCAGGTAGGATCAAGGAAAACCCTAAAGCTTTCTATAGGTATGTCAGGAATAAAAGAATGACTGGAGTAAGATTGGGGCCGGTCAAGGACAGTAGTGGGAAGTTGTGCGTGGAGTCCGAAGAGATAGGAGAGGTGCTAAATGAATATTTTTCGTCAGTATTCACGCAGGAAAAAGACAATGTAGTCGAGGAGAATACTGAGATACAGTCTATTAGACTAGACAGGATTGAGGTTCATAAGGAGGAGGTGTTAGCAATTCTGGAAGGTGTGAAAATAGATAAGTCCCCTGGGCCGGATGGGATTTATCCTAGGATTCTCTGGGAAGCTAGAGAGGAGATTGCAGAGCCTTTGGCTTTGATCTTTATGTCGTCATTGTCTTCAGGAATAGTGCCAGAAGACTGGAGACTAGCAAATGTTGTCCCCTTGTTCAAGAAGGGGAGTAGAGACAACCCTGGTAATTATAGACCAGTGAGCCTTACTTCGGTTGTGGGTAAAGTGTTGGAAAGGATTATAAGAGATAGGATTTATAATCATCTAGAAAGGAATAATTTGATTAGGGATAGTCAACACGGTTTTGTGAAGGGTAGGTCGTGCCTCACAAACCTTATTGAGTTCTTCGAGAAGGTGACCAAACAGGTGGATGAGGGTAAAGCAGTTGATGTGGTGTATTTGGATTTCAGTAAAGCATTTGATAAGGTTCCCCATGGTAGGCTATTGCAGAAAAGACGGAGGCATGGGATTGAGGGTGATTTAGCGGTTTGGATCAGAAATTGGCTAGCTGTAAGAAGACAGAGGGTGGTGGTTGATGGGAAATGTTCATCATGGAGTTCAGTTACTAGTGGTGTACCTCAAGGATCTGTTTTGGGGCCACTGCTGTTTGTCATTTTTATAAATGACCTGGATGAGGGCGTAGAAGGATGGGTTAGTAAATTTGCGGATGACACCAAAGTCGGTGGAGTTGTGGATAGTGCAGAAGGATGTTGTAGGTTACAGAGGGACATAGATAAGCTGCAGAGCTGGGCTGAGAGGTGGCAAATGGAGTTTAATGCGGAAAAGTGTGAGGTGATTCACTTTGGAAGGAGTAACAGGAATACAGAGTACTGGGCTAATGGTAAGATTCTTGGTAGTGTGGATGAGCAGAAAGATCTCGGTGTCCACGTGCATAGATCACTGAAAGTTGCCACCCAGGTTGATAGCATTGTTAAGAAGGCGTACAGTATGTTAGGTTTTATTGGTAGAGGGATTGAGTTTCGGAGCCATGAGGTCATGTCGCAGCTGTACAAAACTCTGGTGCGGCCGCACTTGGAGTATTGCGTACAGTTCTGGTCACCGCATTATAGGAAGGATGTGGAAGCATTGGAAAGGGTGCAGAGGAGATTTACCAGGATGTTGCCTGGTATGGAGGGAAGGTCTTATGAGGAAAGGCTGAGGGTTTTGAGGCTGTTTTCGTTAGAGAGAAGAAGGTTAAGAGGTGACTTGATCGAGACATACAAGATCATCAGAGGTTTAGATAGGGTGGACAGTGGGAGCCTTTTTCCTCGGATGGTGATGGCTAGCACGAGGGGACATAGCTTTAAATTGAGGGGTGATAGATATAGGACAGATGTCAGAGGTAGGTTCTTTACTCAGAGAGTAGTAAGGGCGTGGAATGCCCTGCCTGCAAAAATAGTAGACTCGCCCACTTTAAGGGCATTTAAATGGTCATTGGATAAACATATGGATGATAATGGAATAGTTTAGGTTAGATGGGCTTCAGATTGGCTTCACAGGTCGGCACAACATCGAGGGCCGAAGGGCCTGTACTGCGCTGTAATGTTCTATGTTCTATGTTCTATGTTCTATGATTATCATTTGAGGTGAGTTCAGGGAAACAGTTTGCTCAAAACTCACACCACTGGCAGATGGTAACTAGTGTAATGAAGGACATCCATATTCTCTGAATAAATACTCTGCTGCATGCCACCTTCTGCACTTGGACAATAAACTTGATAACTCCACATCGATCCACATTCTACCATCACATCCATCCATATCTGATATGTTCATCTTGGCAGATCTTAAGAAGTTAGTGAGGCTTTCACGGCACTGCAGCCAAATTTTAGATGACCCCCATGGCTGCCAACCTTTGTTGCAGTCGCCAACCAGTCTGCCCCGGTCTGGGTAGGAGGTGTCTTCTTGCTGTCAGCAGACACAAGAACATGTGTTTTGATGTGGAGAGGGAACGGGGTTGTCAACAAAGAGTAGGAATAAACAAATCTTTATTCTGAGTGGCAACCCAGTGACTAGTGAAGTACTCCAGGGATCAGTGCTTGGACCCCAGCTATTCATAATAAGTATGAATAATTTAGATGAGGGAACTAAACATTATATCTCCAAGTTTTCAGATGACACAAAGCTAGGAGGGAGGATGAACTGTGAGATGAATACAGAGATTCTTCAGCTTGATTTGGACAAGTTGATTGAGTGGGAAAATACATGGCAGTTGATGTATTTAGGCCTTCAAATCTTGTTGCATTTGTACAGTGGCTTCATGAGACCACACCTGTAGTATATGCAGTTTTGTTTCGCTTATCTCAGGAAAGATGTTTTGACTATGAAGGGCGTGCAATAAAGTTTTACCAGGCAGGGAAAGCGGGACTGATGTATGAGAAGAGACTAGATCGGCAAAGACTATTTTCATTGGAGTTTAGAAGAGTGAGGGAATCTCATAGAAACCCATAAAATCGTAACAGGACTATACGGAGTAAACACAGGAAGCATGTTCTAGATGACTGCGGAGTCCATAATCAGAGATGACTGTCTAATGATAAGGGATAGGCCATTTAGGATTGAAATGAGTGGAATTTTCTTCACCCAGAGAATGGTGAGCTTATATAATTCTCTGTCACAGGAAGCAGTTGAGGACAAGACATTGAATGTTTTCAAGAAAGAGATATATTTCTTAGGACTAAAAGGATCAAAGATTATGGGGAGAAAGTGGAAACAGGGTACTGAATAGGATGATTAGCTATGATCATACGAATGGCGGAATAAGCACAAAGAGTGAAGTGCCCTAATCCTGTTTCTATTTTCTATGTTTCTATGGCATCCCACCAATGACTCACAGCCTTGAGTCGTGCTTGCAGGGAGGCATTATCACACTACGGGGCCATCCTTTGTCTGGATCAGCTAGTAACTTTATACTCTCCACCATCTGTCAAGAGACAATAGAATTGAAGGGCTGATTTTGAGTCTTCTTGTCTCCACTTGCTACTCACGATGGGTATGTCAGGTATATTCAAATCCTCTTTCCTCCATAGCAACATCTGGAATGATTCATTGCCAGTTCATAAATGCCACTGATATTAGTCATCAACATTTAAAAATAAGCTCTTACCTGCTTTTGCTGCTACTCTAATAAATGAAGCAAATTCAAAGATAAAACTTTCAGTCTTCCACCTTCAGCCTTCAGAGCTGTAATTCACCTGCAGCTATCACTATCATGTTCCTGAGTTCCTTTAAGTGGGAGTTTTGACCAAGTTCTGGTTTATGTTCCAGTCCCCCTCTCTCTGGATACCACTTCATTGCCAATTGGTGGAGCTCTCTATCACTGCACTTGCCAGCTTCCCAGTGAATGGCCAGATTGGTGCCCACCCTTGAGAAGAATAAAGTTTGCCCTTACACTTTCTTTCCTATTTGCAATTGTATTCTCTGTAAACCTGCCTAAATGCAATTAATCCAGTCATTAATATAGCTATTAAATAGTTGCGGCTCAGCACTGATTGCTATGCAACTCAACTTGTCACAGTTTTCCGATCTTCGTGATGAGTTTGACTCTCATTCCTTCACAAAGGAGAAGGATGTAGTGGATGGTGAGTCTAGACAGGACTATGTTGATACACCAGGGGATGTAAATATGAAAAGGAAGAGGTGTTGAGTGTTTTGAAAAAGACTAAGGTAGACAAGTCTTCAGGACCTGATGGGATCTATCCCAGAATGCTGAGAGAGGCAGGTGAGAAAATTGCAGAGGCCTTGTACAAAATCTTTATATCCTGTTTAGTCACAGGTGAGGTCCCAGAGTACTGGAGAATAGATAACATTGTTCCTTTGTTTAAGAAGGGGAATAGGGATAATCCTGGAAATTACAGGTCGGTAAACCTTACGTCAGTTGTAGGGAAATTATTGGAGAGGTTCCTAAGGGACAGGATTTACTTACGTTTGGAAAAATATGGACTTATTGATGGTAGATAGCATGATGTGTGGTGGTCATAACTCATTAATTTGACGGAGGTCTTTGAAGAGACAAAATGTCATGAAATGCCTACAGTGTGTAAAGAAGCCATTCAGCCCATCAAGTCTGCACTGACCCTCTGAAAAGCATTGCACCCAGTGCTACCCCATCACAAGGGAAGACACTTGGAGAATTTGCAACTCCGCACAGACAGTCACACAAGGTTGGAATTGAACCAGGTTCCTCATGCTGTTAGGCAGCAGTGCTAATCACTGAGCCAGGTTGCCACCCCAAAATTGCCGAATGAGGGCAGGGCAATGGATGTTGTTTACATGGATTTTAGCAAGGCCTTGACAAGGTCTCCCTTTGCAGACTGATACAAAATGTGAAGTCACATGGGATTCCTTGCGCGCTGGTAAGATGGATATAAAAATGGCTTGGTCATACAAGACAGAGGGTAGTGGTGGAACGGTGCTTTTTTGAATGAAGTTCTATGACCAGTGATGTTCCACAGGAATCAGTGCTGGGATCTCAGTTGTTTGTAATATATATAAATGATTTAGAGGTGAATGTAGATACAGGTATTTCTGCTATAAGGTTTATTTCATTAACACAAATTGGCTGAGAGGTAATTGATGACTATTGGATGCTGTTTGGATAACATGAACTTTCAACTGTATATAATAGCGATTTTCTATAGCAATTTGCCTGTAACATAGTTTTCTATGGTGGTTTTCTATAACGCAAACAAGAATGCAACGATCGTGTTATAGAAGAACTACCTGTAGTGTGTTTAGTAATTTTGTGGATGACACAAAGATTGGAGGAGTTTTGCAAGTGAGGAGGATTGCCAGAAAATACAACAGCAAATAAATAGGCAGAGAAATGGCAGTTGGAATTTAATCCAGGAACAAGTGAGGTGATGCATTTTGGAGGGTCTAATGCAGGAGGGAAGTCTAAGAAAATGGCAGAACCCTTAGTCGCATCAACATATGGAGGAATCTAGGCGTAGAGGTTCAGAGTTTCCTGAAAGTGGCAGCACAAGTGGATAAGGTGGTCAAGAAGACATATGGCATGCTTGCTTTCATCAATCGAGTCAAACAGTATAATAATTGGCAAGTCATTTTACAGCTGTATAGAACTTCAGAGAGGCTACATTCAAAATATTGTGTACATTCTGCTTGCCACACTATCAGAAGGATGTAGAGGCTTTGGAGAGGGTACAGAAATGTTGCCTAGTTTAGAAGGTATTAACTATAAGAAGAGATGGAACAAACATGATTTGTTTTCACTTGAATATTGAAGACTGAAGGGCAACCTGATAGAAGTTTACAAAATGATGAGATGTGTGGATAGAATGGATAGTTGGAGGTTTTTTCCCCCAGGGTAGAATTGTCAATTACTAGGGGCATAGGTTCAAGGTAAAAGTCAGAAAGTTTAAGAGGAGATATGAGAGGCAAGTTCTTTTTACATTGAGGGTGGTAAGTGCCTTGAATGTGGTTAGTTTTAATTCAGAAAAGCCTAAGTGTTGGCACAGACCTGGTGGGCCGAAGGGTGTGCTCCTACGCTGTACTGTTCTTCGTTCGCTTTGTTCTATTCATTAACTAACAGTCGATCCATGTTAATATATCACTCCCAATACCATGAGCTTTACGCTTGTGGAATAACCTTTCAATGTGGTTGCTTATTTAATGCCTTTTGGAAATCCAAAATACTCTACATCAACTGGTATGCCTTTATACACTCTAATACTACATTATCAACAAACTCTAACAACTTTGTTAACAGCTATTTCCATTCCACAAATCCATGTTGAATTTGCCTGATAATGATTTTCTAAACGCCATGCGGTTACCTCTAACATTCTAGCATGTCCTCACGGACAGATATTGGACTAGTTGGCCGATAGTTTCCTTCTTTTTGTCTCCCTCCATGTTTGAATGGAGTTGCTACATGAATGATTCTCCAAGCTGCAGGCCTTTTTCTAAAATCCTGAAAATTTGTGAAGATTACAATTAATGCATCCATTATTCCCGCAGCTGCTTTTAAGAACATGGCATGCAGTTCATCAGGTCCTGAGGACTTGTTTGCTTGAAGTTCATTAGTTTTTCTAGGACTTTTTCTAAAGTGATTGTGAAAGGTCCTCCTTCCATTTTGCTTCTTGATTTCATACAATTCAGGAAATTGTTTTTTTTTTCATCTTCCACTGTGAGGACAGATATACAGTACATGTTCAGAGCCCCTGCCATTTCCTTGTTTCCCATAATTAAGTCATTGTTCTCACCCTCTAAGGGACTGATGTTCACTTTTCATTTTTTATATCCTTGCTGAAGCTGCTAAGGTTGATTCACTTGAAATGATGGCTGAGGTGATTTAACATAAAATACAGGAAAGGTTGTCTGCTTTCCATTCACAATTTCAGAATTTGAGTGCAAAAGCTACAAACAGAGATGGGGAATTAAAATATTTTCATTTAATTTTCTCATTCTGTAAAAATAATTCTCACTGCAGATTTATTCAATCTTTCCAGCAGGCACAAAAAATTCATTCCATTATATTTCTCCATGCATAATAATTTCCTTTAAATTAAGCTTATGCGGTGCAGTGTGGGTGGCCCCTGCAGCAACACTTACTGCAATGACAGCACGGTTTCTGCACTCATTGCAAACAACAAAAGAACACATAAAATAGGGAAAAGAAAACATAATTTGCCTTGTTCCTCACAAAAGCATTCAATTTGACTGAGAAGAAGGTGATGAGAGTTAGGGACAACTTGTGATTTTTACAGAAAGATCTTAAATGTAGACTATCAATTTTCCATACTGCACATGTCTAGTTTATGCATGGTCAGGTAAATTTTCAAGGGAATCTAGCAATGTAATTTGGGCAGGCAAGTACAAATATTCTGCTGCAGGTGTCAATTCAGATAATTATTTTGAAATATTCTATAAGGTTTCATGCATTCAAGCCCTCGGGTGTGCCAGTTAATTCGCCCTGGAGATACACTGTTCTCTTTATTATCAGTCATTCATAAGATATTGCATTGTTTACTTGTTAGGGTTCAGGATCACAGTTATGATGTCTTGCTGCTCGTTTGGAGATCAAAGTGAAATGTAAAGAAAGCCATTCTAATTACATCTAATACAGGAAATGCAAATTGCAATCCTAAACACATGATACTTAATGATTCTGGTAGCTGGTGTTCTCTACCTGATTAACCCTCTTTCTCCTTTTTCAAGCTACTGCTTTACATGACCTTTTACAAAAATTATTGACATATCTAGGCTACATAGTGACTCCACTATTCCTGGCCAAAATGTGATGAAGGGGTAATTACTCCGTCACTCTGTCAGCAGACCACACTGCCGTAATTGAATGAATTGATTTTCCTTATGTAACTACCCTCCACTGACTGCATTTTGCTGGTAATTTAACGATTTCTGTTTGCTGCAGTTCACAGAAACTCTTTAGCAAGAAATTGCAAATAGAGTGTTTTTATTCTGGTGTTTGGTTTATTTGCTGCAAGACATATGATTTAAGTCCTCCTCCAACTGTCACCGGCAAATGAAAATTGACGAGTACAATGCAACCCATTAACTAGTATAGTGCAACTCATTAGTTGGCACAGTTATGTCAATGGATATTTGGATGGATCTATTTAAGGGGCTTTTGGTAAAGTTGTGAAATTGATGTTAATCGAGTTGAAAACTCCTGAGGAGCAGGAAAGTCGATGTTTTGGGCCTGGAACCTTCATCAGGACTGGCAGGAAAGTTGACTTTCTTGTCCTCCAATGCTGTCTGACCTGCTGTGCTTCTTCAGCTCCACATTTTATCGACTCTGACTTTCAGCATCTGCAGTCCTTACTATCTTCTAGTCCCTGTTAACTCCTGATTCCTGTAGTTGGAGTAAAGAGACGTTATGCCTACCTTGACTCAGTCTTCTCCCCCCGGTCCAATCCCTACCCACATACATCCATGATACATCTGACCAACCACCATCAGTTCTGAGGAAGTGTCTCCGGACCCGAAACATTAACTCTGTTTTCTCCTCCACAGATGCTGCCAGACCTGCTGAGCTTTTCCAGCAACTTTGTTTTTGTTATGTCTATCTCTCTTTCCTTTTAGCAGCCACATACAATGCCTTAGGCTGTTAGTGGCATGGGTTTCCAACGGATTTGGCCATGATTACACAGTAGTTTACCATTGTCTTTTGCATGATGGCTGATCAAGAAACTCTCCCAATTCTCATTGCCTGTTATGATGTGCACTGAATGACTTAAAGAAAATAAGCAACCTGTTGACCATGTTGTGACCAAGTTACCTAATTTAGAACATGTTGCCTAACAGTTTCCATTGTGATCAAGTTCTGAAGTATGCCTTGAACCTTAAGCTTCTGGCCCAAAGTTAGCGAGGCTACGATTAAAATGGCTTATCAAAATGAGAAAAACCAAGAGGAAATTGCTGGTTTAATTTCCCTTTATATATTTCATGTAACAGTAACATCATACAATGTATCCCAAGGTGTTTCACATTTGGAATGTGACAGAAACTTGAAAGAATGAATTTGCATTTACAGTGTACCTTTCATGACCCAAGGGTGCTCTGAAACATTCCAAAATGAGCTTTCTGTTTCTGTATGTGTTCTTTTATGCAGAGGTCATTACAGGTTTAAGCTGCTATGGCAACAGTTCCTAGCCAGTTATTACTGCAGATTTTAGACATTTAGACGTTAGAAGTATTATATAAAAAAAAACTGCTAAAGTGGGAAAACAACCAAAGCACTTCCATGAAGGGTAGTCAGAGAAAACATAACCCCCAGACTAAAGGGGAGATATTAGGATAACAAACAATTGTCATGGTCAAATAGATAGATGTTAAAGAGATGGAGAGGCAGGGAGGTGCAAGGAAGGAAGAGTAAGTCATAAGTTCAAATTGAAAAATAGGATCCTCCTAATTCTGCATCATTATATTGTCTAATTACTTTCACCAATATCTACTATGAAAACGAAATACTACAGATGGTAGAAATCTGAAATAAGAATAAAAAATGCTAGGAAATACTGAGCAGGTCAGGCAGCATCTGTTGAGAGAGAAAAACAGATAACATTTCAAATACCTAAATATAATACTGTGTTATGCTTCACAATCAAAATGTCTGCATATGCTTAAGATAAATGCTCATGCTACCATCACTATTATAACATATGACCTGAGAATATAAACATCTCAGATTTCATCTTTAGTGGTGAGACTTGAAACATGTTGTGCTACTGGAAGCATTCTGCTCTGTGAAATTTACTAGTTTAGTACAGGGGGCTGAATGATGTGTGCTATCATGGGAAATATTGCAGAATAGTACAAGAAGTCCACTCAGGCCTATTTCGATTTTGGGAATGACTCGCTGCATCTTTTAAATTAATTCTGAATGTTGAAGCAAGATTCTTGCTAGGCAACAGTGAGTCGAATATTAAGAGAGGATTATTGCTTGTAAATGACTTTATTAATTGCAAATTTTGCCTCATTAATAAATAATTTTCTATTGTGCCATCCACTGAAATCACGTCAAACAAACTTGAGTGAGTTTTTTTGAAGACATGACCAAGAAGATAGATGAGGGCTGCATTAGACATTGTCTACACAGATTTTAACAAGTCTTTTGACAAGGTTCCACGTGATTGACTGGTTAGTAAAGTTAGATCACATGGGATCCAGGGAGAGCTACCCAATTGGATACAAAATTGGCTTGACATTAGGAGACAGAAGGTTGTTGTTTGGACTAGAAGCCTGTGACCAGCAGTGTTCAGCAGGGATCAGTGCTGGGTCCACTGTTGTTTGTCACTTATATTTGATGAGAATATAGGAAGCATGGTTAGTAAGTTTGCGGATGGCATCAAAATTGGCGATATGGAGGACAGTGAAGAATGTTATCTAAGAACAAAATAGGATCTTTATCAGCTGGGCCAATGAGCAAAGGATTGGCGGATGGAGTTTGATTTAGATAAATGTGAGGTGTTGGATTTAGGTTAGAAAAATCAGGGCAGGACTTACACAGTTAATGATAAGGCCCGGGGAGTGTTGTTGACCAGAGACACCCAGGAGCTCAGGTACATAGCTCCTTGAAAGTGGCACCACAGGCAGTAGGGGGTAAAAAAGGCTTTTGGTATGCTTGCCTTCATTGGTCAGAGCATTGACTGCTGGAGTTGGGACATCATGTTGCGGCTGTACAGGACATTAGTGAGGCCACTTTTGGAGTACTGTGTACAGTTCTGGTCACCCTGTTTTATTAAATTGGAAAGGGTGCAGAAAAGATTTACAAGGATGATACTGGGACTGGAGGGTTTGAGTTATAAGGAAAGGCTGGATAGGCTGGGATGTTGAGGGGTGACCTTATTGATTTTATAAAATCATGAGTGGTATAGATAAGGTGAATATCAAAGGTCTTTTCTGTTGGGTAGGGAAATTCAAAACTAGAGGGCAAAAATTTAAGGTGAGAGGGAAAAAGATTTAAAAGGGACCTGAGGGGCAACTTTTTCACACAGAGGGTGGCACTTATATTGAAAGAACTGCCAGAGGAAGTGGTAGATGCACGTCCAGTTACAATATTTAAAAGACATCTGGACAGGTATATGAATAGGAAAGGTTTAGAGGGATATAGGCCAAACACAGGCCAGTGGGACTAGTATAGTTTGGGAAGCCTGGTAGCATGGATGGGTTGGTGCAAAGGGTCTGTTTCTGTGCTATATGACTCTATGACACAGTGAGCAAACTAAATGCTGGGATTCTTAACATGGAAATCAGAGCAGTTACCCAGTGTACTGCTGGCTGCCAAGAGCCTCTAAATTGATCACCATGCAGCAGCATCTCAGGGCCAATCCATGTGTGCCAGCCCTATGAATCCCTAATCCAGGAATATTGGCATTCAATCGTTATCAACCCCTCAGGGTCCTCATGCCACCTCTCCTATCCACTTGCATGCTGTTTAGAAAGTTAAGACTGGCATTGTAGGCTGAACAAGCAATTAACATTGAAAGATTGCAGAAACACTTTGCATTCAGGGACAGACATCCAGTTCATGGATTAGAGCAGTCTACATCCCTGGGCTGCCCATTTCCTCTGTTAGCTGCTTACTCTTTTGCATCTACCTGCACATTAGCAGCATCCAGGCCTTGCCTTGCTGTATAAAAACCAAAAGAACTGTGGATGCTGTAAAACAGGAACAAAAACAAAGTTGCTGGAAAAGCTCAGCAGGTCTGGAAGCATCTGTGAAGAAAAAATAAGAGATAACGTTTCAATTCCGATGACCCTTCCACAGACGGTCCCCACAGACCCAGTTCTGAGGAAGGGTCACCGGACCTGAAACGTTAACTCTGATTTTTTCTTCACAGATGCTGCCAGACCTGCTGAGCTTTTCCAGCAACTTTGTTTTTGTTCCTTGCCTTGCGAATCCTATTACTGTGTTGGCATTTCAACTACAGCACAAAAACCAGCAGTCCTGCTATATTGAAATGCCCTTTTGTACAGACTCACAGACAGGCTGCTCATCATTTGGGATCTGTGCCCAGATTGTACATCATAGCTAACACAGCTTTGTCAGCTGCCTGCATGGCAAGCATGTTACATGTTTATTCAAACAAATGACCATGTTGGAGAGTATGTAGATGATAGATCACAGTCCAGTCAAAGGAGAGCTTGCTGTCAGAGGCGGGGACAGGGATGGTGACAAGGGAAAGTTAGGTGATAAGGGGTTTAAGTTGAACAGCATCGGAAGACATCGTAGGCGATGGGAGGGGTCTTTATTGGCAGTGACCACAACCATGGACTCCACAGCTAGAGCATATAAGACCATGTAATGTGCAGTGGTGGGTCTCAATGGGGCTCAGAGGAAAATCAGAGATAAAGTTTAATGCGGTGGGTTTTCATATCAGACCATGAGCAGAAATGAGCTGTCAGGATAGTGCAAGGTAAAAGGGAGCATAGAGACTGTAGGGGTACATGATAGCTAGGCATACCCTAATGCTGATTGTGTCCATGGCAAGCTTCTCTGAACTCTCTGCCATTGCTTTCTGTTATCTAGCAACTGGAAAATGGCTGGGACAATGTCATGGCAGGCGGAGTCAGCATCAGTGATCAGTTTCTGGATCTACTGGATGCTGGGACATTGGAGGGGCAAATTAATGAAGCATGTGTTTGCAAAATCCAGCTACATTTAATCTGCAATCATTCCATCATCCATGTACAATGCATACAGAGTAAAGGTGTTTACAGGTCACGTGCTGGTCAAAGGCTATTTGCACCATGCTATTGGTCATTGCAAATTGAACATTGGCACCTCAATGACACTGAAGTTGGCAGCAATGATTTAAAAAGAGGTAAATGCTGACCAAATGTAACCCATAACTTCTGAAACTTGCAAAGATGTTGTGGGATGCAGAACCAATCACTTCAGTATCCATCATAAAACTAGGACAATGATCTCCACTGAATTCAGCGAGACGTTTCATGGTTGATTTGGGTCTGGGATAGGAAGGGGTGCAGTACCTTCTCTACGTTGGTGCGCTTACTAAGACAGAAGCTGAATGGATGATGGAGACTTGGCCCTCGTTATTGCGGTGTTGCCTGTGTCACTGTATGGAGAAGTATGTGCAGCCCTTATCTCCAGGGCATGCTATCACTGACTGTTCTCAGAGCAAAGAACCTGTTTTCTCTTCGTTATGTTCCCAACATAGTTCAAAGCTAACAAGAGTCCTGAGCCCTGCTCTTCCTGAGAAGGCAAAGCAGATGCAGAAGGACCAGAGCTGATGGTAAGCCCAAAAGCAGCAGCAGATCACTGTGGAAACAAGGAACACCGATTTCAGAGTGAGGTCACAGCCACTTGGCCCCTCAGGATATGTCAGCTAGACCAAAGACTAAGAACTAAGCACAAGAACAGGCCCTTCAGACCTCCATGCCTACACCAACACATTTTGCCTTCCATACTAATACTGTCTTCACTTACAGGACCCGTATTCCCTTATTCCCTTATTCCTACATGTGTTTGTCCAGGTGCTTCTTGAATATTGCTCTTGTGTCTGCTTCCACCACTGCCTCTGGCAGTGCACTGCAGGCACTCACCACCCTTTGTGTGAAAAACATTTCTCGCACATCTCTTTTAAACATCCCCCCACCGCACCTTGTACCTGTGTCTCCTATTAATTGACCCTTCCAACCTGGCTAAAAGCCTCAGACTTTCCACTCTATCCATGCCATTTACAACCTTGTAAACTTCTGTCAGGTCACCCCTTAACAAACCCAATCTATCCGGCCTTTCTTCATTGCTAAAATCCCCCACACCAAGCAAGATCCTGGCAAACCTTTTCTGTACGTTCTCCAAAACATCTACGTCCTTCCGGTACTGTGGTGACCAGAACTGTGCACAGTATTCCAAGTGCGGCCTAACTGAAGTTCCTTAAAGCTGCAGCATAACTTGTCTATCCTTGTACTCAATGCTCCTTCCAATGAAGAATGTCGGGAAAGTAGGACCAATCTGAAAAGAGGAATTAAGAGGGCTAAAAGGGGTCATGAAATATCTTTAGCAAACAGGGCTAAGGAAAATTCCAAAGCTTTTTCTTCATACATAAGGAGCAAGAGGGTAACTAGAGAAAGGGTTGGCCCACTCAAGGACAAAGGAGGGAAGTTATGCGAGGAGTCAGAGAAAATGAGTGAGATTCTTAATGAGTACTTTGTGTCAGTATTCACCGAGGAGAGGGACATGAAGGATGTTGAGGTTAGGGATAGATGTTTGATTACTCTAGGTCAAGTCAGCATAAGGAGTGGGGTGGGGGGGAAGTGTTGGGTATTCTAAAAGGCATTAGGGTGGACAAGTCCCCAGGTCTGGATGGGATCTATCCCAGGTTACTGCGGGAAGCAAGAGAGGAAATAGCTGGGGCCTTAACAGATATCTTTACAGCATCCTTGAGCATGGGTGAGGTCCCGAAGGACTGGAGAATTGCTAATGTTGTCCCCTTGTTTAAGAAGGGTAGCAAGGATAATCCAGGTAATTATAGACTGGTGAGCCTGACGTCAGTGGTGGGGAAGCTGCTGGAGAAGATACCGAGGGATAGGATCTATTTACATTTGGAAGAAAATGGGCTTATTAGTGATAGGCAGCATGGTTTTGTGCAGGGAAGGCCATGTCTTACCCACTTGAAAGAATTCTTTGAGGAAGTGACAAAGTTGATAGATGAGGGAAGGGCTGTAGATGTCATATACATGAACTTCAGTAAGGCGTTTGATAAGGTTCCCCATGGTAGGCTGATGGAGAAAGTGAAGTCGCATGGGGTCCAGGGTGCACTAGCTAGATGGATAGAGAACTGGCTGGGCAACAGGAGACAGAGAGGTGTAGTGGAAGGGAGTTTCTCAAAATGGAGAACTGTGACCAGTGGTGTTCCACAGGGATCCGTGTTGGGACCACTGTTGTTTGTAATATACATAAATGATCTGGAGGAAGGTATAGATGGTCTGATTAGCAAGTTTGCAGATAACACTAAGATTGGTGGAGTAGCAGATAGTGAAGGGGACTGTCGGAGAATGCAGCAGAATATAGATAGATTGGAGAGTTGGGCGGAGAAATGGCAGACAGAGTTCAATCCAGACAAATGCGAGGTGATGCATTTTGGAAGATCCAATTCAAGAGCGAACTATGTGGCAAACGGAAAAGCCCTGGCGAAAATTGATGCACAGAGCGATCTGGGTGTTCAGGTCCATTGTACCCTGAAGGTGGCAACGCAGGTGGATTGAGTGGTCAAGAAGGCATACGGCATGCTTTCATTCATCAGACGGGGTATTGAGTACAAGAGTTGGCAGGTCATGTTACAGTTGTATAGGACTTTGTTTCGACCACATTTGGAATACTGCGTACAGTTCTGGTCGCCACATTACCAAAAGGATATGGATGCTTTGGAGAGGGTGCAGAGGAGGTTCACCAGGATGTTGCCTGGTATGGAGGGCACTAGCTATGAAGAGAGGTTGAGTAGATTAGGATTATTTACATTAGAAAGACGGAGGTTGAGGGGGGACCTGATTGAGGTCTACAAAATCATGAGAGGTATAGACAGGGTGGATAGCAAGAAGTTTTTTCCCCCAGAATGGGGGACTCAATTACTAGGGATCATGATTTCAAGGTGAGAGAGAAAAAGTTTAAGGGAGATATGCGTGGAAAGTTCTTTACACAGAGGGTGTGGGTGCCTGGAATGCATTGCCAGTGGAGGTGGTAGAGGCGGGCACGATAGCGTCATTTAAGGTGTATCGACAGATACATGAATGGGCAGGGAGCAGAGGGATACAGATCCTTGGAAAATAGGCGACAAGTTTAGATAGAGGATCTGGATCAGCGCAGGCTTGGAGGGCCGAAGGGCCCGTTCCTGTGCTGTAATTTTCTTTGTTCTTTGATCATTGAAGGCAAGCACACCATAGACCTTTTTTACTACCTTATCTACCTGCCCTGTCACCTTCATGTGATCTGTGGACATGTACTCCCAGATCCCTCTGAATATCAATACTCCTTTGAGTTCTATCATTAACTGTATAATTTTGACCTGTACTTGACCTTCCAAAATGCATCACCTCACATTTGTCCAGATTAAAATCCATCTGCCATTTTCTTCCAACTGATCTATATCCTGCTGTATTGTCGGACAATAATTTTCACTATCTGCAACTTCACCAATATTGTGCCATCCACAAACCTACTAATTAAGACCAGCCACATTTTAGTCTAAGTCATTTATATAGACCAAAAACAGCAGAGGTCCCAGCATTGATCCTTGTGGAACACCACTAGTCACAACCTTCTATTCCAAAAAGCATCCTTTCACCATTACTCTCTGTCTCCTATGGCTAAGCCAGTTCTGTGCCAATCTTGCCAGGTCGCCTGTGACTTCACTTTTTGTACCAGTCTGCCTTGAAGGGTCTTGTCAAAGGCAATACTGAAGTCTATGTAGGCAGTATCAACCGCTTTTCCCTCAATCATCTTTGCCACCTCCTCAAAAAATTTGATCAAGTTAGTGAGGTGGGACCTCCCCTGCACAAAACTATGCTGTCTATCACTAATAGGTCCATTTGTTTCTAAATGCATATGGATCTTGTCCCTGAGAATCTTTTCTAATACTTACCCATATCCAATCCCCTAACACCGACATGAAGCTCACGGGCCTGTAATTTTGAGGATTATCCCTGCTACCCTTCTTAAACAGTGGGAAAACATTGGCTATTCTCCAGTTATCTTGAACCTCACCTGTGGCTGAAGAGGATACAAAGATATCTGACAATGCTCCAAGAATTTGTTATGTTGCCTCCCTCAATATTCTGGGATAGGTCCCATCAGGACCCGGGGACTTATCTACCTTAATACTTTTAAGACACACAATACCTCTTCCTTTCTAATATCAACTTGGCTTAGAAGTTCAAGACTCCTTTCCTTGAGATCATTCTCCCCCAATTCCATCTCTTTGGTGAATACCGACGCAAAGTATTCGTTCAGCACCTCACCGACCTCTTCTAACTCCACATCTAAATTCCCTTCTTTGTCCTTCAGTGAGCCAACAGTTTCCTGGGCTACCTTCTTGTTTTTTACGTATGTATAAAATGCCTTGGGATTCTCCTTAGTCTTGTTTGCTAATTACTTTTCATGACGCCTTTTAGCCCTTCTAATTCCTTGTTTATGTTCTTTCCTACTTTCCTTATATACTTTAAGGCCTTCATCAGTTCCCATCTTCCTCGACCTTAAGTATGTTTCCTTATTCTTTTTGACCAAGGTCATTACACCCCTCGTCATCCTAGATTCACGTAACTTGCCATATGTATCCTTCATTCTCACAGGAATGTGCTGCTCCTGAACTCTCATCAATTACTGTTTGAAATATTCCTGCATATCTGATATGGATTTACCCTCAAACAGCCGCCTTCAATCAAAATTCTTCAGTCCTGTCTAATATCATTGTAGTTTGCCTTCTCCCAATTTAACACCTTCACCTGAGGCCTGTTATTATCCCTATCCATGAGTGTCTTTAAACTTGTGGCATTATGGTCACTATTCCCAACATGCTCTCCCACTGAAACTTCATTCACCTGACTGGGCTCATTTCCCAAAAACAGGTCCAGTATAACCCCTTCAGAGATAGTAGGAACTGCAGATGCTGGAGAATCCGAGACAACAAGGTACAGGGCTGGATGAACACAGCAGGCCAAGCAGCATCATAGAAGCAGAGAGGCTGACGTTTCGGGCCTAGACCCTTCATCAGAAAAGGGGGAGGGGAAGGGGGTTTTGAAATAAATAGGGAGAGAGTGGGAGGCGGATAGAAGAGGGATAGAGGAGAGGATAGGTGGAGAGGAAACAAACAGGTCGAAGAGGCGGGGATGGAGCCAGTAAAGGTGAGTGCAGGTAGGGAGTTAGGAAGGGGAACGGTCAGTCCAGGCAGGACGGACAGGTCAAGGGGGCGGGATGAGGTTGGTCGGTAGGAGAT
>NC_063343.1:17623807-17686866 GCF_021869965.1 Rhincodon typus | reverse complement strand
ATCTCCTACCGACCAACCTCATCCCGCCCCCTTGACCTGTCCGTCCTCCCTGGACTGACCTATCCCCTTCCTAACTCCCTACCTGCACTCACCTTTACTGGCTCCATCCCCGCCTCTTCGACCTGTTTGTTTCCTCTCCACCTATCCTCTCCTCTATCCCTCTTCTATCCGCCTCCCACTCTCTCCGTATTTATTTCAGAAACCCCTTCCCCTCCCCCTTTTCTGATGAAGGGTCTAGGCCCGAAACGTCAGCCTCTCTGCTCCTATGATGCTGCTTGGCCTGCTGTGTTCATCCAGCCCTGCACCTTGTTGTCCCAGTATAACCCCTTGCCTGGTTGGACTGTTTACATACTGTGACAAGAAAATTGTGTCTAGAAACTGACTAGAAATTTTTTGCCCCCGACTCTCCTTACTAGGGCTGAGCAAAGCACACTGTCAATGCAAGCTCCATATGTCTTGAAAGTCTGCAATGAAACAGTGCCAGATGCTGGACCAGGACATGAAGGTTGCAGGATTAGGAGGCTACCTTTCCCAGTAGCTGTGAAACTATCAGCTGCTTTGAACTTCTATGCTGCTAATTAGAACATAGAACACAGAACATAGAACAGTACAGCACTGTACAATGTTGTGCCAAACCTTTACCCTAATACTAAGGTCTATCTAACCTCCACCCCTATCTTATACTATCATCCATATGCCTATCTAATAGCTGCTTAAATGCCCCTAATGAGGCCGACTCCACTACCCTCTCCGGCAATGCACTCCACACCCCGACCACTCTCCGATTAAAGAACTTACATCTGATGTCTCCCCTGTATCTACCTGCACTCACTTTAAAACTATGCCCTCTCGTAATAGCTACCTCCACCCTAGGAAAAAGTCTCTGGCTGTCCACTCTATCTATACCTCTGATCATTTTGTACACCTCTATCAAGTCACCTCTCATCCTTCGTCATTCTAAAGAGAAAAGCCCGAGCTCTCTCAAAATTTCCTCGTAAGACCTTCCCTCCATTCCAGGCAACATCCTGGTAAATCTCCTCTGCACCTTTTCCAATGCCTCCACATCTTTCCTGTAATGAGGCAACCAGAACTGGACACAATACTCCAGATGTGGACGAACCAGGCTTTTGTATAGCTGGAGCATAACTTCACAGCTCTTGAACTCAATCCCTGTATTAATGAAAGCTAACACAACATACACCTTCTTAACAACTCTATCCACCTGGGTGGCAGCTTTCAGGGAACTGTGAACACAAACCCCAAGATCCCTCTGCTCCTCCACACTGCCAAGAATCTTTCCGTTAACCCTGTATTCTGCTTTCAAGTTTGTCCTTCCAAAATGAATCACCTCACACTTTTCAGGGTTAAACTCCATCTGCCACTTCTCAGCCCAGCTCTGCATTCTATCAATGTCCCTTTGTAACCTAGAACAGCCCTCCGCACTGTCCACAATGCGTCCCACCTTTGTATCATCTGCGAACTTGCTAATCCACCCTTCCACTCCTTCATCCAAATCATTTACAAAAATAACAAATAGAAAAGGACCCAGGACAGATCCTTGTGGTACACACTCGTAACTGAGCACCATGTTGAATATTTTACATCCATTACCATCCTTTGTCTTCTAAGGGTCAGCCAATTCTGAATCTAATCTGCCACATTTCCCCCTATCCCATGCCTCCTTAACTTCTGCATGAGCCTACCATGGGGAACCTTATCAAACGCCTTACTTAATCCAAGTATACCACATCCACTGCTCTACCTTCATCCATGTGTTTGGTCACCTCTTCAAAGAATTCAATAAGGTTTGTGAGGCATGATCTACCCCTCACAAATCCATGCTGACTATCATGAATCAAACTGTGCCCTTCCAAGTGATCATAAATCCTATCTCTCAGAGTCCTTTCCAATAATTTGCCCACCACTGATGTAAGTCTAACTGTCCTGTAATTTCCAGGGTTATCCCTATTGCCCTTTTTGAGCAAGGGAATGACGTTTGCCTCTCTCCAATCTTCTGGCACTATACCCGTGGACAGTGAGGACGAAAAGATCATTGCCAAAGGCCCTTGGATCTCTTCCCTTACTTCCCATAGAATTCTTGGATAAATCCCATCAGGCCTGGGGGACTTATCTATCTTCAACTTCTTCAAAATTCCTAGCACATCTTCCTTACTAACATCGACCTCCTCTAGCCTACTAGCCTGTTACACACTGTCCTCCTCTACAACTAGGTCCCTTTCAGTTGTGAATACCAAAGGAAAGTATTCATTAAGGACCTCTCCTACCTCTTTAGGCTCCGTGCACAAATTCCCTTTACAGTCCTTGATCGTCCCTACCCTTTCTCTGGTCATTCACTTAGTCCTCACGTACGTGTAAAAAGCCTTGGAGTTTTCCTTGATCCTGTCTGCCAAGGTTTTCTCATGCCCCTTACAGCTCTCCTAAGCTCTTTCTTCAGCTCCTTCCTGGATAACTTGTATCCCTCTAGACCCTTTTCCGTTCCTTGTTTCCGAAATCTTACATAAGCATCCTTCTTCCCCTTAACCAGTCGTTCGACCTCTCTTGTGAACCAAGGCTCCCTCACTCAACTGCTTCTTCCCTGCCTGCTAGGAACAAACATATTGAGCACACGCAGTATGCATTCCTTAAACAATCTCCACATTTCAATAGTGCTCTTCCCTGACAGCATCTGTTCTCATTTTATGTTACCCAATTCTTGCCTAACAGAATTTTAATTACCCTTCCCCCAATTATAAACCTTACCTTGCTGTAAGTACCTATCCTTTTCCATGACTATTGTAAAAGTAACAGAGTTATGATCACTACCGCCAAAATGCTTTCGTACCAGCAGGTCTAACACTTGGCCTGGTTCATTACCAAGCATCAAATCCAAAGTGGCCTCTCCTCATGTTGGTCTATCTACATACTGTGTCAGAAATCCTTCCTGAACGCACTGGACAAAATTTGATCCATTTAAACTATTACAACTAAAATGTTTCCAATCAATATTTGGAAAGTTGAAGTCAACCATGACTACAACCCTGTGACTTCTGCACCTTTCCAGTATCTGCCTCCCAATCTGCTCCTCTACTTCTCTGCAACTATTAGGGGGGTCTGTAAAAAAGCCCCCAACAAGTGACTACTCCTTTCTTGTTCTGGACCTCAACCCAAGCTGACTCTGTATACATATCATTCTCGAACTGCCTTTCAGTAGCTGCTATACTAGCCCTGACTAGCAATGCCTCTCCCCTGCCTCATTTTCCACCCTCCTTATTTCTTTTAAAGCATCTAAATCCCGAAACTTCCAACAACCATTCCTTTCCCTGAGTTACCCAAGTTTCTGTAATGGCCACAACATCGTAGTTCCAAGTACCGACCCATACTCTAAGTTCATCCGCCTTATTTCTGATACTTCTAGCACTGAAGTATACACACTTCAAATCATCTGTGTCCACAATTACATTCCATCGACCACATTTCTTTATTAACAACCTCACTCCCTGTTGAGTTCATTGGAAGGCAGAATACCTCATCCTCCGAATTATAAACCCGGTTCCCCACCCCCTGCCAATCTAGTTTAAACCATCCTGTGTAGCTCGAGCAAACTTCCCGCCCAGGATATTTGTGCCCTTCCGGTTCAGGTGCAACCTGTCCTTACTGTACAGGTCCCACCTTCCCCAGAATGTGCTCCAATTATCCACATAATGGAAGCCCTCCCTCCTACACCAGACCTGTAGCCACATGTTTAGCTGCACTCTCTCCCTATTTCTTACCTCGTTATCACGTGGCACTGGCAGTAATCCAGAGATAACTACCCTGTTTGTCCTGGACTTCAGCTTCCAACCTAACTCGCTGTACTCGTTTTTCACATTCTCTGTCCTTTTTCTACCTATGTCATTGGCACTGATGTGTACTGTGGCTGCTGGATGCTTACCCTCCCCCCTTAAGGATCTTGAAGACACAATCTGAGACATCACGGACCCTGGCACTCGGGAGGCAACATACCATCCGTTCATCTCATTCGCGTCCACAGAACCGCCTGTCTGTGCCTCTTACTATTGAATCCTCCACTACAATTGCTCTCCTATTCTCCCCCCTTCCCTTCTGTGCCACAGGGCCAGGATCAGTGCCAGAGACCTGTCCGCTATGGCCTTCCCCTGGTCGGTCATCCCGCCCAATAGTATCCAAAACGGTATACTTATTATTGAGGGGAATGGCCTCGGGGATCCCTGCAGTGTCTGCCTATTCCCTTTCCCCTTCCTGACAGTGATCCAGCTACTTTTTTTCCTGTACCTTGGGTGTGACCACCTCCTTATAACTCCTCTCTATCACCTCCTCAACCTCCCAAATGATCCGGAGTTCATCCAACTTCAGCTCCAGTTCCCTAACGCGGTTTGTGAGGATCTGGAGTTGGGTGCACTTCCCCAGGTGAAGTCAGAGGGGACACCAGCAGTGACCCTTACCTCCCACATCCTGCAAGAGGAGCATACAACTGCCCTAGCTTCCATTCCTTCTACTCTCAGTTTCCAGAAGAATTTTTAAAAAATCCTTAAATTACCGACCCGCCACACAGACATTTTTTTTGTTTAGAAGAGGAGGATGGGTGGGAGACACTACACGTGCAGTGTTTCGGGTTTAGCCAATGCCCAAATATATCAGTTCCTTACTGGCTAGCATTCTCTCCACACACCTGCCGCTGAAAACAAGAGGGCCGCTGCTGCACGAGGTAAGTTTTTATACTGGAGGAAAAAACAACCTTACCTTCCCGTCGGCACTCTGGCTCGCGCTGCCGCCGCTGAAAACAAGAGGGCCGCTGCTGCACGAAGTAAATTTTAATACTAATTCCTTCCAGGGAGTGATGGGTGATCTATGTGGGATCTCTCGATCATCAGGACAGTGACCAATGGAATCTGCTCAATGTTACACCTGTTCACCTTATACCCCCTTGATGAGGTCTTTGTTGCAGCTAGGTAGTAGGATTGAGGAGCGTAGCTGATTCTCCAGGTGCAGGGTAGCAATGATTGCATACACATGACACTGAGAGCGTCGAATCATAATATTGAAAAATTCATCAATAGGAAGGCAGTTCCATCCTATTAGTATCCAGTACTCTGTGATCAATGTTACCACTTCCTGGAGTCGTGTGCATACTGCCCTGGCAGTCCGACATTCTGGAACATGCTTATGTACCTGTTTTGTTTAAGTGTCTAAGTGTATTACAAGGATAGTTACTGGGGCACCATGGCTCACGACTCCATTGCACAACAGATACAATGCTCAGATACAATGGCACCCATGCTTCGACCAGAGCCATGGTGGAACAAAGGATGGGGCTGTTAAGATGTGGTTTCACTACCTGGACTAGCCTGGGGAGACCCTCCAGTATAGACCAGAGTGTGCTGCATTGTTGTAGTGATTGGAACAAGGTTGGCCAGCTGGATCTCATTGAGTATGAGTTCCCTGATTGGGGCTGTTAATCTGGGCTAATCAGGGAATCCTGGCTGATGGATATAAACAGGAGTCTTATAGATTCTCATCACTCTAGGGACTGGCTGTCAGCTAGCTGGTCAGAATCCAGGTCCGGTGCATGTATAAATAAAGGGTGTCTTGTTGATGAGATGTTAGCCTCTGTGGAATTACTTCAGTGGTGATGAGAGAAACCAGTAAGACCCTGAAGAAAATGCATTTGCAACAGTCTTCATTGAATTGGGGCACTCATTTCTGGCATCATGCTTACATTTAGGAAGTTTGATTCAGTTGCTCCTGCTGTTGAAGACCAGGGCCCAGTATGTGGAAAGAATGTGATATTTTCTTCTGGGCAAATGACATTGGGACAGATTCTGACTTAACAAGGTGTAGAGCTGGATGAACACAGCCGGCCAAGTAGCATCAGAGGAGCAGAGGAGCAGGAAAGCTGACGTTTCGGGCCTCGACCCTTCTTCAGATTTCCAGCTCTATACCTTGTTATCTTAGATTCTCCAGCATCTGCAGTTCCTACTATCTCTAATTCTTCTGACTGCTTGCAAACCCGTAGCATTTTCGGTTATTTGGAACCTTACTTTCCCTGAGGTACCAGATACTAAAACCTTTCAAGAGTTGATAGATTTAGTTAACAAGTATTATGACCACAAGCTTCATCTAATTTTGAAAAGCTATCAGTTTTATTCGGCAGTTCAAGAATTGGATTTTTGATGAGGTTAAGACGACTGGCAGAAGCATGTGATTGTTAACCCTGACTGAGATGCTGAGAAATTGTTTTTAATCTGGGATTAATGACATGCAAAAGCATCCATTAGGCGAAGCCCAACTGGACTTCAAATATGCACTACGACCAGCTTTGTTGTTTTAAAATGCGGCAAGTGGAGCATATTAGTTCCAGGGTATCTTGATGGAAATGGACATCCTCACTTGTCCAACTGAGTTTAGGGAACACATTTGTGTGTAGGCAATCGCATAGCCTCATGCAGGATATACTTTGAGCAGAAAGACCATAGGTCAGCTCACAGGAAAACCCCAAATCAAAGTTGAGTCTTTGCTAAATGGGTAAAATGTTCTTCAGAATCCAGGCCAGCAAGCCCTTGTAGTTGCTGCCAGTATGCAGGCTCAAGTCAGCAAAGGATTCTACAAGGCCTGACAAGAGTAAGAGAACTCATAGGCCAGTATCCAGGAGAACGCACACCCTGTAAAGTCCATCTACATCTGGTTTGGAACAATTAATTGCTTAGCTAAATCCAAATCAGAACCAAACAAAATAATGTCTGGTTAAATTGTCACACAGTTCCAGAAGAAGCTGATATCAGTGCAGCTGTATCAATGATTGCAGAATCAGTCTTTAAAAAGATTCTCTCTTGCCTCCAACCCTTAAATTTGCTCAAGACCTCAGCCAGACTGAGAAAGTATATTGTTACAGACTAAGGGCACAACTTCAGTTCTGGTCTCCAATGAGAAACAATTAGTGCAGCTACCACTGATTGTATAAAAGACTTGGGCCCAAGCTTGATAGGATGGAATTGATTGAGAAAAATTCAACTTGATTAGCTCAACATTTTTTGATTAGAAAATGACTGCCTGAGTGAAGTCCTAATTAAATACCCAGAATTATTTAGGAAGACCACATTGCATGTTGATTAGGAAGCAATTCCACGATTCTGCAAGGCCTGTCCAGTGCATGGCATATTATTACAGGGAGCAAGAGTGATTGTCCCATGCAAACGTTGCCATCAGGTATTGGCTGATCTTCACCAGGAGCTTCCAAAATGAAGATGTTGGCAAGAAGGTGCAAATTACTGTAGATGCTGGAATCCGTACTGAAAACAACAAAAGCTGAAGACCGCAGCAGGTCAGGCAGTATCCACAGAGAGAGAGCAAGCTGAAGTTTCACGTATGGATGACTCTTCATCAGAGAAAGAAGTTATGTCTGGGCCCAGGATTAGATGCCAACATGGCAACATTGATGGAGCAGTGGCCATAGTGCCAACAAGGACAAAAAGTATCACCAGTGGCTCCCCAACATTCATAGGAGTGACCAGGTAAACCCTGGACTTGGTTACACCTCAACTATGTCAAGTCCTTTCATGGGCTTAATGTTCTCGGTCATTGTGGATGCCCATTCAAAGTGGTTAGACGTGCATAGATTCATTCAGCAACTTCAAGCATGATGTTTTAAAAGCTGCAAGCATCATTTGCAATACACATACTCCCAGAAGTATTGGTTATGGACAATGGGATGTAATTTACCAGCAGGGAATTTGAGTATTTCCTAAAGTCAGATGGCTTTCAGCAAGTTTGGACGGTTCCACACCATCTATCACACAGACATTGAATGCAGGCTTAAAGAAACAGCTTCACTCGATAACAAACTGTTCCAGTTCCTGTTTGATTTCATAGAATAGCTAGATTGTGGAAGCAAGCCATTCGATCCATCGAGTCCACATCAAAACTCTGAATTGCAACCCACCCATTTCGCATGTCTAATGCACCCAGCCTGCACATCCCTGAACACTACGGGCAATTTAGCATGCCAATCCAACTAACCTGCACATCTTTAGACTGTGGGAGAAACCAGAGTAGCTGAAGGAAACCCATGCAAACACAGAGAGAATGTGCAAACCACACAAACAATTTCCAATGGTGGGATAGAACCTGGGTCCCTGGTGCTGTGAGTCAGCATTACAAACCACTGAGCCACTGTGCCACACTAATATAGCACCACCCCTCATGCAATTACAGGGATAGTTCCCCTGCATGGATATCAGGCAATGTCGACATGAGGTCAGGCCTCACACATACAAAGCTCAGGTAGGTAAGATGTTCCTGAGCAAAAATGTGGATTACATGAAAGTTGCTACCTTACAAACGGGGCAGGAGCAAAACATACCAGGCCCCTCAGAACAGTGGGAAGTCTGTCAGAAATCATCAGTCCTCACCTTCTGTCTAGCATCACAGAAACCTCAGAGCCCAAGATGGATCAGTCAATGTTGCAGACTCAATACAATTACTGCCTGAAGAAGAAATTTCTTCTGAGACATTCCAGATGCAAGAGACTGGCTACAGTTCAGTACACACTGTTTGTTTCTGAGCTTGAGTCAGAGGAAGTGGACCTGGGGCTTAAATGTCTCTGGAGAAGCTGCAAGAGAAAGCACAAGTCTACATCCCCAGACTTTGGTGGGGAGAAGTATAGGGGTTTGGAATGAAGTTGGCCATGTGGATCTTATTAAGTAGGAGTTGCCTGATTGGGGTTGTTAACCTGGGCCAATCATTGAGTCCTGGCTGATAAAAAAACAAGAGTTTCAGTGATTCTCTTAACTCTACAGACTGGCTCTGGTCTCGCTATTCAGAGTCCATGAACTTTGCATATGTAAATAAGGAGTGACTTGGTGACAGGATACCCACCTCTATGGAGTTATTTCAATCGTCTAGGGGTACTGTATGCTCTGTACATTTGGAGTAAGCAACAAAGTGATGCACTAGATGCTGAGGAACTGGGAGAATGAAAGCAGTAGTCAAAGGAGGAGGATGAGGATATTCAAGAGGAAGAAGCCATTCTTGTCCATGATAGAGCTTAAATGTTACAAGTCAAACAAAACCCGATTTAACATCTGGATCCAATCGACAAGGGCTGGGTGCAGCAAGCAATTGTGAACTGCAAAATAGTTCTTGGCCTTCATGCCAGCATTGTGGGTCAATCTCCAGCCACTGTACATTTTGTTTATATTTTAAAAGTTAATTTTTGGAATGGCATGATTTCTTGCTTGTAAGTGATGCTCCCCTACTGGGCATAGACAAAATGTGGCTCTACAATGAGCATTAGGACCGAATAGTGGTGATGTATAGAGGGTGTTTAGATGGAATGTAGCTAAGAACAAATGAATGTATGGTTAGATGACAACTAGAATGGGAGAATGGATTTCTTTCACAGAATCCCAGAATTTTTAGAGTGCAGAAGGAGGTCTCTGGCCCTTCATGACTGCACTGTAGTACCAATCTTTCAGACTTTTTTTTCCCTTATCCTTGTACACCATTTTTATCCAAGTAATCATTCAATGCACTATTGAATTCTTCAATTGATCCTGCTTCCACCTGTCAGCTATGCACTGTGGAAGGCATGGGTTTGTGGCTGCTGTGCTGGTGAAGGGCAATGCTGCATTGGCACTGTCTGTGCAATAGGCTTTTAAAGATGATAACACAGTGTGGAGCTGGAGGAACACAGAAGGCCAGGCAGCATCAGAGGAATAGGAAAGCTGACGTTTCGGGTCGGGACCCTTCTTCAGAAATGGGGGAAGGATAAGTGGCTCTGAAATAAATAGAGAGAGAAGGGATGGGGCTGGGAAGGTAGGTGGGGAGTGAATAGTGGGTGATAGAATGGGGCTAGAGCCAAGTGAGAAGGGCACCAAACAAGCAGGGTAGGTAAATAATGAGGCAAATCTGATAAACTGCAGTGAGGTAACTCACCAGGTCACATGGAGAGAAACCCGATAAAATTGATACTTAGTCATAAAATAGTAAGATGCAGCCCATTGTGCCTGAAAAGTAGCTGTTTATGATTAACTATTTGCTGTAACAAACATCTGTTGGATTGTTGGGCCGAAGGGCCTGTTTCCACACTGTAGGGATTCTATGATCTGCACTGTTTGTACTCTCAAGCTTATTTTATAGCGGAGGTATAGAAAAGAGATTAGATTTCAAGTTACAAGTTCTGCAGCTAATATTGGTTGTAATGAAAGTAACATGGAATGATGTAGAATAACATCAACAAATACAAAATGTAAATATATTAACACAGTGTCATTCTCTACTGAAAGAAATTGCAATTGAACATATATATGGCTTGATTATTCCATGTGGGTGCTTATGTCCTTTTTAGGTGCACAATATAATTCATACACAGTTGAAAGTGTTTCCAGGAAATGTTCAAAACTTTGACTCTGTTACTTGGCAACAGCATGATCTGTCTCCATGCCTTCACAATGTAGAACAAGTTACTTGAATTCTGAATATGTTATGTATGAGTGAAGGACATAGAATTGGAGCAGATCATCTATGGCTTAGTTAGCAATGATCACACAAAAAAAATCACATTCCTTTTTGAGAAGCCAAACTTCCTTTTTGTTAACTTATGCTGGAAATCTGCTCTTGTTTTGAAGTTCTATTTTGCCTGAGAGACTCCAATCTGTCCTCCAAGAATACGAAGAAACTGAATAAAAGTTTCACTAGAATCAGTGATAAAACTTGAAACTGCACTAATAGCTTGATAATGGCTTGGAACAATTGTTTGACTCGATCGTTTGAAATTTAAATGTACACTTTTGTTTTCAATTTCTCATCCTATGAATTCAGCCATAGACAGTTTTAACACTGAGTAATCATGATTTTACACTTGTTAATAGTTAATAAATGAACAAATTAACTCGCTATTGGAGAAAATTAGTGTAAAGTCAAAGACCTAATATATTGTACCGAAAACTAAAATGATAGAAGGAGAAGAAAAAGAATAGCAGAAGTCTTTCAAAAATTACCTACAGCGATCTTTATTTCAAAAGGAAAATGTTAGTTTGGAATTAGCTGTAGTTTAAAGAAATCCTTCCAGATCTGTGCTGCCATAATGATATTCCATTTCTGGACAGAGTTTAAATCTGTTGCTATGATTTTCAACAATGAAGATGAGGTTAATTGATTTCAATCAGTGAAATCAATGCTAACAGTAATAGACAAATGTATCCTGCAGTGGGCACTGATCTGTGATGAAGCGGGTTTATACTGAGAGAGCAGCAATATGGAAGATGGAAAGTTAGCTGAGTATAAACAAATTTATTGTATAATGTGTTGAAGAATATATCCCAAGCTAAAGCACATTATTGGGCTGGATCTTGTCAATGGAATGGATGTTCAGCCATCAGCCAGTAAAACAGATCCTAAAGCAGACACATGCAGCTGGCCAAGCTTCCCCCTCATTTTAACAACTAGCAGCCAGTTAAGTGGCTGTTGCCAGGGTTTGTGCTCTTATTCCTGAGAGTTGTCTCTAATTGGGTGAGTGTTCTGCAGATTCCTGTGGTGTTCTCATGTCTCAGCCTTTCTTTCTTCACCTCCACCCCAGGTGCTGGGTTAAAATTCTGTTTTTCTGTTTCTTTTATTGCTCACATAAATGTATATTGGTGATTTAACTTATTAACTTAAACTCTGTGTGTGCATCCACCAAGATGGTGAGTGTTAATGATGATAGATGACACTTTTCAATCTTGAGCAGCCAGGATCAGCGTCCAGCACTGTAACTGGCAGGCGGAAAATAAAGTCCTTTGGGTTGTAGGTTTCTGATTTACAATCAGTTATTTTCTGATCGAATCACCCCCAGATCCCAGGTTCTGGACACTGGACATATTTAGAGAATGTTAAATGAAAAGACAATAGACAAATGTTTCAGGGCAAAAGAATCTCTGCATTTATTTAAAATACAGAAGGTAAATATAATACAAGAAAAATAAATAAATGCAATAAACAAGGAAATTGACACAATTAATTATACAGAGAACAGTAGCACCATTAATTACATTATTGGCTAGATTAACACTATAGATCCTCAAGCTACTGGCACCAACAGTTTCAATTACAGACTTTAATCAGACTTCCTACCCTTGGGGTCCCAATGCACTGTTATCACCTGCTTTCCCCTCCCTGCTAGCTGGGTTGGAATTCTGGGGTCTCAGGAGTTTATGCTCACCACTCAAAATAAGTGCATCCGGCTGCTGAGGTTCTTGCTGTCAGTCCTCTTGGTTTGGAGCAGGCCTGTGTTTTGTAGCTCTTGTTTGGGAAGCTCTGGTTGGCTTCCCCCTCTCAGATGTCTTTTGCTCCCTTGGTTTGGCTTCCTTTTTCTTGGTTCTCTGGTTGGCCTCTGTGGTTCTTGGTTCTGAAGGTGCATGTTGGTGGTGGAAGCCTGTAGGGAAGATATTTGTGCAGAGGTTTATTGTCAAGAAAGGTTCTCCTCTCAGATGAGATCAGCACTGATTGTGGGCCCCTTATCTTCACGCCAAATGTGTACTTTTCATTGTGTTTCTGGTGTTTCCTCCTAAAGTTAATTGGTTTTCCAATTGTTAGATTTTGATTGAAGTTGAATGTCAGGTAATTGTGTAGGCCCCATACTGTAGAAGCTGTCACAAGCTAGAATCTGCTAGTTTTGGTTGATTGTCCTTTTAGAGAGGAGGTATAAATTGAAATTCCAGGTTGAGCAATGGTTCCAGACAGCCATTCCCATTCTGTGAGTTGGGTTTGTGTATTCGCCACAGAATTCAATGCAACAGCCCCTTTTTACCTTCTAAAAATTTTGAAAATTCCAGATTTTCTTCAAGTCCAGGGTTTTGTCCAGTGTCTTAAATATTTGAAATTTTTACCCCTACAGGGTTCAAAATTTGGAATGAAGTGTGACTAAAGAAGATGCAATAGAAGCTGGTTTTCCACCCAGAGGATAAGCTGCAACTCTAGCCACTTCTAGGCATAACATATCTGTCACATGATGCACATTTCTGCAGAGTGCTGAAAGCTTCTGAAAATAGGCTATTTGGCCCCTCGACCTGCTCCAACACATGGTAGATCCAACTGGAATTTCAAATCCATATTCATGCCTCTCCCAATAATCTTCCGCTCCCATGCTTACCAACAGTCTGCCCATCTCTGCCCTAAACATTTCAAAGACTATTCTAATCAGCATTTCAGAAAGTATTCAAAATATGCATGACCCCTTGAGAGAAAATATTTCATCTCATCTCTGGTTTGACTCATAATAGTTTGATTAACAAGGTTAGATCACAGGGTACAGATGCTTTAGGTGGGAGAGAGGTGGAGGAAAGTGAGGTGGGTGAGTTGCATTTTGATTAAGGGGAGTATCACAGCAGCAGTTAGAGATAAAATAACTGAAGGATCATCTGGTAAGGCTTTGTGGGTGGAGCTGAGAAATAAGAAGAGGATGATGACATCATTAGGGTTGTACTATAAGCCCCCAAATAATCAACAGGAATTAGAGGAACAAATATGTAGGGAGATTGAGGAGACTTGCATGTGAACTAGGGTTGTCGTAGTGGGGGATTTTAATTTTCCTAATGTAGACTGGGACTGCCATAGATGGGCTTAGATGGGGTGGAATTCATTAAATGTGTTTAGGAAAGTTTCCTCTAGCAGTATATAGAGGGTCCTACTCAGGAAGGGGAAAAACTCGACCTATTCTTGGGAAATAGGGCAGGACAGTTGATTGAGGCGACAGTGGGGGAGCATTTTGGGACCAGTGATCATAGTTCTATAAATTTTAGAAGAGTTATGGAGAAGGACAAAACTGGTCTACAGGTTCAAGTTCTAAATTGGGACAAGGCGAATTTTGATGGAATTAGACAGGAGTTTGCAAGTGTTGATTTGAGCAGTTTGTTTCCAGGCAAAGGAACCTCTAGTAATTGTGAGGCCTTTAAAAGTGTGATAGCTAGAGTTCAAGGCCTATATGTTTCTGTGAGGGTGAAGGGCAATGTTGGCAGGAGTAGGGCACCCTTGATAACAAGAGATATTGAGGCTTTGACCAGAAAAAAGAAGAAGGCACAGCTCAGGAACAGGCAGCTGGGATCAAAAGAATCCCTGGACGTATATAGGGGATACAGGAGTTTACTGAAGAAGGAAATCAGGATGGTGAAAAGGGGGCATGAGATAGCTTTGGCTGAGAAGATTAAGGTGAATCTAAAGAGATTTATTTTCAAGTAAAGTAAAGGAAAAAGAAAAATTAGAGAGAGAATAGGACCCCTCAAGGACCAAAGTGAACATCCAAGTGTGGAACTGCAGGAGATGGGCGAGGTCCTCAATGAATATTTCTCCTCTGTGTTTACTGTGGAGAAAGACACGAAGACTTTGGAACTTGGGAAAGATAGTGGCGATATCTTGGGGACAGTCAGTATCACAGTAGAGGAGGTGTTGGAAGAATTAGAATGTATGAAGGTGGATAAATCTCTTGGTCCAGATCAGATATATCCAAGAACACTTCAAGAGGCTAGAGAATAAATTGTTGGGGCCCTGGCTGATATACTTGCATCATCGTTAGCCACGGGTGAGGTACCGGGAGACTGGAAGGTAACAAATGTTTGTCATTATTCAAAAAGGGCTACAAGGAGAAACCTGGGAATTAAAGACCAGTAAGCTTAATATCTGTGGTAGGTAAGTTACGTGAGAAGATTCTGAGGGATAAGATATACATGTATTCAAAAAGGCAGAGTTTGATTAAGAGTAGTCAGCATGGCTTTGTGCATGGGAAATCATGCGTCACAAATTTGTTAGAGTTCTTTGATGAAGTGACCAGGAAGGTTGATGAGGGCAGGGCAGTAGACATAGTCTACATGGATTTCAGTAAGGCCTTTAATAAGGTTCCACATGATAGGTTGCTCAGGAAGATCTCATGGATCTTGTTATCTATATTAATGATTTGAATGAGAGTGTACAAGGTATGATTAGTAAGTTTGTGGATGAAAGTAAAATAGGTGGTATTGTGGACAGTAAGGAAGGTTATCAGAAATTACTGCAGGATCTTGATGAGTTAGGGAAGTGGGCCGAGGAATAGCAAATGGAGTTTTATATAGATAAGTGTGAGGTGTTGAATTTTGGAAAGGCAAATCAAGGTAGGAGTTTCATGGTGAATGGTAGGGCCTTGAGGAGTGTAGTGGAACAGAGGGACCTTGGAGTGCAGGTGCATGGTTCTCTGAAAGTGGAGTCACAGGTAGGAAGGGCATTGAAGAAGGCATTTGGCACACTAGCCTTCATCAATCAGGGCACTGAGTACAGAAGTTGGGAACTTATGTTATTGTTGTACAGAACGTTGGTGAGGCTACACTTGGAGTATTGTGTTCAGTTTTGGGCACATTGCTATAGGAAGGATGTTATTAAACTGGAAAGAGTGCAGAAGAAATTTATGAAGGTGTTGCCAGGACTCAAGGGACTAAGTTGTAGGCAGAGGTTGGACAAGTTTGGACTTTTTTCCTTGGACCATAGGAGACTGAGAAGTGGATCTTATAGAAGTGGATGGGATCATCAGATGCATGGATAGGGTGAATGCACTCAGTTTTTTTTACCAGGCTTGGGGAATTGAGGACTGGAGAGCATCGGTTTAAGGTAAGGGGGGAAAGAATATATGGGAACCTGAGGGGCAACTTATTTTACACATAGGGTGGTACGCATATGGAGTGAGCTTCCAGCAGAAGTGGTTGAGATGGGTACAATAACAACATTTAAAAGGCATTTGGATGAATACAGGGATAGAAAAGGTTTAGAAGGATATGGGCCAAGTGCAGGGAAATGGGGTTGGCATGGATGGACAATTTGGTTGGCATGGACCTGTTTTGGCCGAAGGGCCTGTCTCTGTGCTGTAGGACTCTATGACTCTATGACATAGAATACAGGGACAGCTAGCTATTTGGATACAGAACTGGCTCAAAGGGAGGAGACAGAGGATGGTGGTGGAGTGTTGTTTCTCACACGGGAAGCCTGTGACCAGCAGTGTGCTGCACGGATCAGTGTTGGTCCACTTCTTTTCATCATTTATATAAATGATTTGGATGTGAACATAGGAAGTATGGTTAGTAAGTTTGCAGATGACACCAAAATTGGAGGTGTAGTGGACGACAAAGAAGGTTACCTTAGAGTACAATGGGATCTTGATCAGATGGGCTAATGGGCCAAGGAGTGGCAGATGGAGTTTAATTTAGATGAATGTGAGGTGTTGCATTTTAGAAAGGCAAATCAGGCAGGACTGTTGCACTTAATGGTAAGGTCCTGGGAAATGTTGCTGAATAAATAGACCTTGGAGTGCAGGTTCATAGTTCCTTGAAAGTGAAAGACAAAAGAACTGCGGATGCTGTAAATCGGGAACCAAAACAAAATTGCTGGAAAAGCTCAGCAGGTCTGGCAGCATCTGTGGAGAAGAAAACCGAGTTAACGTTTCGGGTCCGGTGACCCTTCCTCAGGACTGATAGTAGCTGGGAAAATGTCAGTTTATATGTAGAAAATAGGGAGGTGGGTGGGGTAGGAAGTAAACGATAGGATAGAGCCCAAAGAGAGAGAAAGACAGTTGGACAGACAAAGGAGTTGCTAACGATCAGGCTGAGAGGATGAATAGTTGTTAATGGGGACTGTTAGTGACTAACAACAGGGGGTGTGTACTGGCAGGCTATGTGGTAACAAGGCCTGGTTTGTGGGGTAGGGGGCTGGGACATGGGAGAGTTCAGGCCCTAAAATTATTGAACTCAATATTGAGTCCGGAAGGCTGTAGGGTCCCCAAGCGGAAAATGAGGTGTTGTTCGTCCAGCTTGCGCTGGGCTTCACTGGAACACTGCAGCAAACCGGAGACAGAGATGTTGGCCAGGGAGCAAGGTGGTGCATTGAAGTGGCAGGCAACAGGTAGTTCAGGATCTTTTTTGCGAGCAGAACGTAGATGTTCTGCGAAGCGGTCGCCAAGTCTACGCTTCGTTTCCCCAATGTAGAGGACACTACATTGTGAGCAGCGAATTCAGCAGACTAGATTCTTGGAAGTGCAGATGAAGTGTTGCTTCACTTGGAAAGTATGTTTGGGCCCTTGGATACTGGGGAGGGAGGAGGTAAATGGGTAGGTGTTGCACCTTCGCCGGTTACAGGGGAAGGTGCCGTAGGGCTGTGGGGAGGTGTTGGGGGGTGAAGGAAGTATGGACCAGGGTGTTCCAGAGGGAACGGTCCCTGCGGAAGGCGGACAAGGGAGGGGAGGGGAATATGTCTGTGGTGGTGGCATCTTGCTGGAGGTGGCGGAAATGGCGTCTGATGATCTTCTGGATGTGGATGCTGGTGGGATGGTAGGTGAGGATAAGGGGAACACTATTACTGTTGCCGGAGGGAAGAGAAGGGGTGAGGGCAGAAGTGCGGGAGATGGATCGGACCTGATTGAGGGCCCTGTCCACAACGGAGCTGGGGAATCCTCGGTTGAGGAAGAATGTGGACATTTCGGAGCCTCCCTTGTCGAAGTTGGCCTCATCTGAACATATGCGACAGAGATGAAGGAACTGAGAGAATGGGATGGAGTCTTTACAGGAAGTGGGGTGTGAGGATGTATAGTCCAGGTAGCTGTGGGAGTCAGTGGGTTTGTAATGGATATTAGTTGCCAGTCTATCCCCAGAAATGGAAACAGAAATGTCAAGGAAGGGAAGGGAGGAGTCAGAGAAAGACCAGGTGAAAGTGAGGGCAGGGTGGAAATTGGAGGCGAAATTGATGAAGTTTTCCAATTCTTGACAATAGAGGGAAGCAGCACCGATGATATTATCGATGTATCAGAGAAAGAGTTGTGGGTGGGGGCCGGAATAGGACTGGAACAAGGAATGTTCCACGTACCCCACGAAGAGACAGGCATAACTAGGGCCCAAACGGGTTCCCATGGCAACCCCTCTTATCTGAAGAAAATGAGAGGAGTTGAAAGAGAAGTTGTTGAGGGTGAGGACAAGTTCAGCCAAGCGGAGGAGGGTGGTGGTGGGTGGGGATGGTTCAGGTCTTTGCTCCAGGAAGAAGCAGAGAGCCCTAAGACCCTCCTGGTGGGGAATGGATGTGTAAAGGGATTGCACATCCATGGTAAAGAGGAGGCGGATGGAGCCCGTAAACTGGAAGCTTTGAAATCGGTGTAAGGCATCAGATGAATCATGGATGTGTGTGGGTAGGATTGGACCGGGGGGAGAAGACTGAGTCAAGGTAGGAAGAGATGAGTTCTGTGGTACATGAGCAGGCTGAAACAATGGGTCTGCCCAGACAGTCCTGTTTGTGGATTTTTGGCAGGAGGTAGAAACAAGCTGTGTGGGGTTTGGGGACTATTAGCTTGGAAGCGGATGGGGGGAGATCACCGGATGAAATGAGATCTGTAACCTGGAGTCACAGGTAGATAGGATAGTGAAGAAGGCATTTGGTATGCTTGCTTTTGTTGGTGAGTGCCTTGAGTATAGGAGTTGGATGGTCATGTTGTGGCTGTAGGAGACATTGGTTAAGTCACTATTGGAATATAGCTTTCAATTCTGGTCTCCCTGTTATAGAAAGGATGTTGCGAAACTTGAAAGGGTTCAGAAAATATTTACAAGGATGTTGCCAGGGTTGGAGCTATAGGGAGATGCTGAATACTTTATTCATTCACCAGATGAGGCCGTTGCTGTCTAGGCAGCATTTATTGCCCATCCCTAATTGCCCAGAGGGCAGTTAAGAGTCAACCACATTGCTATGAGCCCAGAGTCACATGTAAGCCAGACCAGGTAAGGATGGCAGTTTCCTTCCCTAAATGACATTAGCGAACCAGATGAGTTTTTCCAACAATCAACAATGGATTCACAGTGATCATTACACTCTTAATTCCAGATACTTATTGAATTCAACTTCCACCATCTGCCATGGCAGGATTCGAACCCGGTTCCCAGAACCTTGTCTGGATGTCTTGATTAACAGTCCAGTGATAATATCACTGGGCCATCGCGTTCCCCGAGTCTGGGGCTATTTTCCCTGGAGCATAGGAGGCTGAAGGGTGACCTTATAGAAGTTTATAAAATCATGAGGGTCATGGCTAGGGTAAATAGACAAGGTCTTTTCCCTGGGGTGGGGGAGTCAAAAAGTACAGGGCATAGGTTTAAGGCGAGAGGGGAAAGATTTAAAAGGGACCACAGGGACAACTTCTTCACGCAGAGGCTGGTGTGTGTATGGAAGGAGCTGCCAGATAACATGCATCTGGATGGGTATATGAATAGGAAGGGTTTAGAGGGACATGGGTCAAATGCTGGAAAATGGGATTAGATTTATTTAGGATGTCTGGGCGGCATGGACGAGTTGGACCAATAGGTCTGTTTCCATGCTGTATATCTCTATGACTTTATGAGGTTGTGCCAAGCCTGCTGATTTTCTCCAGCTGTTTCTGTTTTTGTTTGTTCCATAGAAAGTGGAGTTTAAAACCTTCACCTTGGATCACTTGGACATGATACTATAATGTCACCATATATCTCAGGCTTACTGACTGATTTGAACTGAGACTGTGCAGCTCTATGCAACAAATCCAGTGATCACAGAACAAAGAAGATGCATTCAGTTGCAACAAGTACCCAACTCTATTCAGAGTGCCAGGTTGCAACTTATGGGTGAGGTGTGATGAGCCCAGGTTGCTGTTCCTTGTGCTGTGTTCTCAGTCAAGTATTTTAAACACAGAGCTGTTCAAGGTGATCCTCTAAAGTAATCTTCAGCTTCACACATCGAAAGTCAGCAGTCACCCACCAGAAATGTTGCAGCTCCTGGAGTGACTCTGTGCAGAAATGTTAGGAAAGACAAAGGCAATAGGTTGTATATTTCTTTTGGGATGGATTCAATTTTGTATTGTGGTCATGCATTTGCTTAGCGACAAATGGTAGGGAAGTATGGAACTGTTAGTAAATTAGGAGTTGATTGATTTTCTCATATCACAATAAGATAAATCGGTCATTGACACCCTGGACAAAAAGGAGCTGTCTTCTCTCTTCTTCTTCCTCTTCTGCAGCTCACCATTAAGCTGGTGGTAAGTGTTGTTGGCTCATGATCATATTGTTGTACAGAACACTCTACCAAGATTCCTAACACCAAGTACTGTAGGAATCTTCCTGCTGAAAAAGTGCAGGCAGCAAAAGCTTTATTTCAGCATGCCAGTTGTCTGCTCTGTCACATTTTGTGGGGAACCATGGCTATCATCATATGTGTGAAGCCCATCTATGCATACGTTACATTCTGGAATTCAATCATGTCAGTGAATAGCTCGTCTTGTCCTGCAGACACCCTTTGGTTTGTTTATGGTAGTTCTGATGCAGATGACACAGGAAATTACTGCAAAAGTAAAGCACCATGACAACTGACATTGATCTTCATGGTAACGCCTTTCAGTTGTGATATGCTTCAGCTTTGGCACACAGTGTCTACAAAATTACATGTGTGCGCTTAATGGTACCCTGCACCACAAGGAAGTTAGCATTCCTTGTAAAGTTACATGCTTACTCTGCCTGCTGCTTCCTGGTAAGAACAAATCTCTTTCAGTAGAGATAGTCACTGAACTCCCTTATTCATCAGTTTTTTTAAACAAACTGTGAAATGTAGAAAATAGCTTCTGCCCTAACCTGGAATGAGCTTGATATATAAAATTTTATAGCCTTGTTTACCTTCACAGCCAGTGTTAATGCAGCCCTAATCCTGCCCTGAGATTTCAGTTGGGGCTGCAACAAGTAGCAGATTTCATCAAGGACATCCTTACTGAAAGTTGAGTGAATACAGCCCCATGTTATCAACTTTCTTCCACTCCTACCCCTTCGTCTTCGAGTAGCTTTTCTTCCTCTGTGTGATTTATAATGATTCCTTCAATCATTTTGCATGGGGAAATGCCAGTGACTGCAGCCATTTGTGGGACCATCTGGTTTGTGCTGACATCTTTAATGCTGGATGATGAAGTCTTTCAAAATCTATCAATCACAATATGTAGACTTTAGCAACTTTGAAAGACCTCCAGAAGGCAGCAAGCATTTGCACTGTTGTAGCAACAGCCAGTAGACATCAAATAGCAACTAACCTGAAAGATTATCCATTTAATTTACATTGCTGCAGAGGTCCTTTTGGTAGGAAAAGTTCTGTTTCCCTGCTTTTTACAAAAACATAAAGGGGAATTGATATAATATGCTTGGATCTTCAGAAAGCATTTGATAAGGTATCATAAGGTAGTTGGAAGACAGAGAGTTGAAATAAGGGGTTGTTTTCAGGTTAGCAACCTGTAACTAATGGAGTGCCACAGGGATCAGTGCTGGGGCCCCAATTATTTAAAATATTGTTAATGACTTGAATGAGCGAAGTTAATATACTATCACCATGTTTGCAGATGACATTAAAATAGGTAGAAGTTCAACTGCTGAGGATAATACAAAAGAGTCTGCCGTGGGATATAAATATATTAAGCATGTGGATAAAAATGTGGCAGATAGAACTTAATGTGGGAAATGTGAGGTTATGCACTTCTGCAGAGACAATAGAGGGTCTGAATATTATTTAAATGGAGAAAAGCTGCAGAAAGCTACAGAACAGAGATTTTGAAGTCCTTGTTCATGAATCACAAAAAAGCAAACATTCAACCTATACAGTCATAGAGTCATAGAGATATACAGCACAGAAACAGACACTTCAGTCCAACTCGTCCACGCGACCAAATATCTTATATAAATCTAGTCCCTCAACAGATAATAGGGAAGGTGAAAGGAATATTGGCATTTATTTCAAACGAAATAGAGTATAAAAGTAGGGAGATTTTGCTAAAACTATCCAAGGTACTATTCAGATCAAAGTTCTGAGGCAAAGATATATTGGCATTAGAGGCAGTCAAGACAAGTTTCATTAGGTCAATACCAGGTATGTACAAACTGTCTTATGGTCCAAGGTTGAGTACATTGGGCCTGTACTCATTGGAAGTTAGAAGAATATAAGGTTTCCTTATTGAAACATGTGATATTCTTATGGGACTTGACAGGGTAGAAGTGGAAAGATTGTTTCCCTGTTCTGGGAAAGTCTGGGACCAAAGGGCAAAATCTCAGAATAAGGGATCACACATAAGAGATAATCTCAGGAGAAGAGATCACCACTCATATCTGAAGACACCAGGCATACCTGAAGATGAGGTGTCAACCTGGTGAAGCCACCAAACAGGACTACTTGCATGTCAAACAGAATAGTCCCAAGTGATACAGATGAGTGATCCCACAATCAACGGATCAGATCTAATCTCTGCAGTCCTGCTGCATCCAGTTGTGAATGGTGGTAAAAGATTAAACAATTCACTGGAGAAGGATGCTCCACCAATATCCCCATCCTCAATGATGGAAGAACCCAGTACATCACTGCAAAAAATAAAGCTGAAACATTTGCTGCAATCTTCAACCAGAAGTGCTGAGATGATCAATCTTGGCCTCCTCAAGTCACCCCCAGCATTATAGATACCAGTTTTCAGCCAATTCAATTCACTCCATGTGTATTAAAAACCAGTTGGAGACATTGGATGTTGCAAAAGCTACGGGCCCTGACAACATTCAGCAATAGTACTTTAGATTTGTGCTCCAGAACTTACCACTCTCCTGGCCAACATGCTCCAGTACATTTACAACATTGGCATTTACCTGGCAATGTGGAAAATTGCCCAGGTACATCCTGCATATTAAAATCAGGACATACCAAACCCAGCAAATTACCGCCACATCAGTCTACTCTTAATCATCAATAAAGTGATGGAAGATGTCAACAACCTTAGGTGTCAGGCAGCACCTGCTCAGCAATAACCTGCTCAGTGACGCCCAGTTTGTTTTCTGCCAAGACCACTCACCTCCTGACATCATTAAAGCCTTGGTTCAAACATGGATAAAAGAGCTAAATTCCAGATGTGAGTGAGAGTGACAGCCTTGACATCAAGGCTGCATTCCATCAAGTATGGCTTTAAGGAGCCCTAACAAAACTGGAATCAATGGGTATCAGGGGCAAACTCTCCACTGGTTGGAGTCCTATCCAACACATGGGAACATGGCCGTGGTCATTGGAGGTGAGTTATCTCAGCTGCAGGACATCTCTGCAGGCGTTCCTCAGGGTAGTGTCCTAGGCCCATCTTTAGCTGCTTCATCAATGACCTTCCCTCAATCATAAGGTCAGAAATGGGGATGTTCGTTGATGATTGCACATGTTCAGCACCATTTGTGACTCTTCAGATACTGAAACAATTCATGTTCAAATGCAACAAGATCTAGACAATACCCAGTCTTGGGTTGACAAGAGACAAGTAACATTCATGCCATGAAATACCAGGCTATGACCATCACCAATAATAGACAATCTAACCACTACCCTTTGATATTTAACTGTGTTGCCATCAATGAATCCCCCACTATCAACATCCTAGGGGTTATCATTGACAAGAAACTCAACTGGACTCACCACATAAACACAGTGGCTGTAAGAGCAGGTCAGATGCTGGAAATAGTGTGGCAAGTAATTCACTTCCTGACTCCTCAAAGTCTGTCCAAGGCACAAGTCAGGAGTGTAATGGAATACTCCCCTCCTGCCTGGATATTGCAGCTCCAACAACACTCAAGACCTTGATGCCATCCAGGACAAAGCAGCCTGCTTGATTGGCATTTACATCCACAAGCATCCACACCCTCCATCACTAACACTCAGTAGCAGCAGTGTGTACTATTTACAAGGTGCATTGCAGAAATTCACTAAAGATCCTCAGACAGCACCTTCCAAACCCACGACTACTTCCATCTAGAAGGACAAGGGCAGTCGATATATGGGAACACCACCACATTAAAGGTTCCCTCCAAGCCACTCACCATCCTGACTTGGAAATATATCGCTATTCTTTCACTGTCACTGGGTCAAAATCCTGGCATTCTCTCTCTACTGGCATTGTGTGTTGACCCACAGAAGATGGACTGTAACCATTCAAGAAGGCAGCTCACCACCATTTTCTCAACGGCAACTCGCCAGCCAACGATGCCCATATCCCACAAATGAGTAAATTAAAAAGAAAACACATTTTTTCCCTCAGAGGCTAGTAAATATGTGGGCTTTCAAGGCTGGATCATCAATCAAGTCTGAAATAAACAGATTTTTTTTTTAAATCAATAAGGGAATGTAGGATTATAGGGAAAAGGCAGGGTAGTGGAATTGAGGATTATCAGATCAGCCATAATTTCATTGATTGGCGGAACAGACATAATAGGCTGAATGGCTTAGTTATTTTCCTCCGTCTGATGGCTTTTGTGGTCTTATGTTTAACATCAGGTAATTAGCAGACGATGGAGAGTTGATCCCCAAAATGGACCATCTGTTTCATATCAATATTATGTGCTTTTGATATCATTATCTTCCTGTTTTGCATGCTTCTGCCAGTTGTGAACTGTATGCTTGCTAATACCTATACCAATATAGTGTTTAGTAAAACTAACTCTACAAGTATATGTGCACCATAGATGCTATTTTGGACCTTGAAAACCACCCAAAGCAGCCAGGGAACCAAGTACTATAAATCGAACATTGTGGTTCCTAAGTTTAATTCATGTCCGAATCCTGGAGCTATGAGTGGATTGTCTCCACATCAGAACTAACTTGCAGCTTGAGATGTTGAACCGTGAATCAGAGCACAAACCAATACAGAGGAAGGATCACCGAACCCAAAACATTAACACTGATTTCTCCTCACAGATGCTGCCAGATCTGCTAAGCTTTTCCAGCATTTCCTGGTTTTGTTTTTGATTGACAGCATCCACAGTTCTTTCAGTTTTTATTCACAAATTAGTTAGACCATGTTGTTTCTTAAAATTAATGCTTTTGAAAAAAAAGCAGCAACTTATAATATTTTAAATGGTTAATAGTTTCTCACTCCAACAATCTTTTCCAGCAACTCCCTTTTTGTATTTTATGAAAAAGACCTTCTTCTATGAGCTTACTTATAATTTTCATGTTAGCAAATTCAACCTTTCTCTTGTTGACAATGTGATGTGGTACATGATTTAATAAGCACACTGTCAAAAGGCGAATGTTCCTAAGGATGCTACTTGAACACAGTGTAAAACACATAATGTTCCTCATTTTTCAAATGGCTCTGACACTGATTGACAAGACAATGATTAAAGTAACTATCTCCTTGACACATTTGTTATGGGAGAGGCTGACAGCTGCCGGGTCTTCTCCGTTTACATGTGTAGCATATGACAGTTTTGCTGAAATCTGTTACCATTTATAAATATGTTTCACTTGGACTGGTACCACTTGGCACTGTAAATTACAAATTGGCAAGTGGGTGTATGGATGGCCATTAAACTGTGTTCTTGCAAGGCAGAATTCTGACTGCCATAAAATATCCATGTTCTGTGATCTCACTTTCAAGAATATGATCTCTCCCACAGGTTAGCTGCTCACCACTTGGGTCTTCCATCAATTTCACACTGCATTATTAATTGAAAACCCCAGCAACTGGGGCTTTGTACTGAAGCTCTCTAATCATAGCATGAACATCAGGATAGAATTTGGTCCATTTTTGTCATTTCACTTACAATGTATTAATAGTCACACTTTAAAAGAAGATCCAAGGAGCTCTGAAGCTGGCTACCTTAGGCACAAGTCAAAATTGCAGGAAAACACCCAAGCTGGTATTAGGAATCTTGTTTTAATTTAATAATATCCTAATGGCTGTTTCTAAATTGGATTAAAGGATATAGCTTATTTGCCCTTTACCAAAATGGTATCTGGTGTGGCTATTAAAATTATGCCAATGAATTGTTGGACAGAACAGCACCCGTAGTGCAGAAAACCTGGACACTATGAAGCCAAGATACTAGTTCACAGTCTCCAGCAGTTTGGTTTCAATTTTATTCCTGTGGTTGTGAAATGCCTTTCCATGTTATGATACCATAGTATGACAGTTCTGGTCACCTTACTATAGAAAGGATATTATTAAACAAGAAAGAGTGAAATAAAGATTGACAGGAAGCTACCTGGAGTGGAAGATTTGAGTTATAAGGATAGCTGGATAGGCTGGGACTTCTTTCTCTGGCGTGTAGGTGACTAAGCAGTGACCTGATAGAGGTCTATAAAGTCATGAGAGGCACAGATAAGGTAGATAACCAACAGCTTTTCACTATAGTAGGGAAGTCTAAAATTAGAGGGCATAGGTTTAGGGTCAGAGGAGAGAGATACAAATGGGTCCAAAGGGGAAAGTTTTTTTCACGTAGAGGGTGGCGAGTGCCTGGAATGGACTGCTATAGGTAATGATAGAGGTGTCATTTAAAAAATATTTGGACACGTACATGGATTGGATAGGTATGGAGAGATATGGACCAAACACAGGCAAATGGAACTAGATTAATTGTTAAAACTGGGAGGCATGGCCAAGTTGGGGTGAAAGACCTGTTTCCATGCTGTAAACCTCTTTGATTCTATGACTTTATGACAAAGAAAGAAAATAATTTTCATTTAGGTAACTTCTTTCAGACCTGAAAATATCCCAAAATACTTTACAGCCAGAAAAATATGAAGTTGCTGGCAACTAATTTGTATATACAGATGGAGACCAGTGAATTGGGATGACAAAATGACCAGATAATCTGCATTAGTAAAATTGCTTGGGGATAAATGGACAAACACTGAGAAGAACTCTGCTGGTCCTCCTCAAAATAGTGCCATGAGAGAGCAGGTGGGGATTTGGTTTGAAATTTCTTGCGAAAATTACACCTTTGCCAGTGCAGCACCCCCCTTAGATTTTAAGCTTCAATGCGGCATTTGTGCACAAGTCAGTTTGTGGGACTAAAATGAACGAATGTCCTACTTAGAAATCTTTCAAAGGAATTTCTCCTACTAAATAAAAAATCATCTTAAGTGTCTAGCTTTCTTGCTTAATGTGCATTTATTCCAGTGTATTCAACTATCCCAGACGCTCAACTATCAGTCAAATCAGAATGGGTTTGTAATAAGCAAAAATGGGTAGATGAGGATGACCTGTATAATTCAGATGTCCCAGAACTGTAACAAACTAAGGTGTTTTCAAAACTAGTAGAGGAGCTTCTAAGCGTAAAGTGATGCACCTAGCGCATGACAATAAGGGTTAATTCAATTCAATTCATACACTGAAAATAAACTGACCAGGGAACGTTTACGTGCTCATGTGTGTCCAAGCACATATACTGAGCTGCTATTACACAACAGGATGTACATCAAGGTTCAGTTGACACTGAAGCTTGGGATTGCTGATGGCATATCCCATCACACAGAGTGTGCTTTCTGTTGAAATCCTTAGGCAAATCTCATTTTTATCTCTTTATTGTATCTTTATAAACATGTTTTTTTATAATCATTCAGGAAATGAAAACTACATCCCAAAATGTTCTTTCTAAGCTTGGAATATTGAACATTTCAACATCTGTATCTTTTTGTCTTTCTGCTTTTTCAGTGTTGAATTTGAATGAGAATGAATTAATCACTTTGTTATGTGACATACTTCAGTATTGCTCTTTGGATTAGCATTAGTCACACAATTAAACTCCTACTTTGCAACAATAATGCCTCATAACCTTAGTGGTCACCTCAGAAGAGCACTTCTACTGCACTAGTATGACTTATGTATTCTATACACTATTAACCTACACAATCTTTCTGGATGAGTTTGGTAAACAGTGATAAATTATGGGCCAGTGTATTAGGTACTGTCATATTCTTTAGAAATTGCTTGGCACTCACAAAGTTAATTTTAGTTAGGGTACATTTGTTATCAAAGGGTAGTAGCATCATCATTCTGAAATGGATTTCAATCCAATTCTCAAACGTAAAGGGGCACAGCACTGATTCATTGCACTAGATTTCTCTTGCATAAACATTTAATAGAACAAAATGAATGACAGCTTTGAAACATTTTGTATGCAGAATGTTTTCACAGTAATACTTAAAAGTCTCAAACATATTGTAAGTCACAGTAATACTTAAAAGTCTCAAACATATTGTAAGTCATAACTTTGTGAGTGCTGGATATCAAATGCAATGATAAAAAGTTCAGCAGTGCTGAAAAGTGATACAAATACTTTTAACAGCTGACAAACTGTGGCCAGAATTTCAACTCAAACAAAATGTGAGTCATGATAAATGCCGAAGTATGTCCATGAAAATTATCTATACTCAACAGTAAACACATTATACCACATAAAAGTGAATTTTTATACAATCATTATGTGTCACAAGATTTATCACATTTTAAGGTGATAAAAAGATGTATTATGCAGTGTGACAATATCAGAGGCTCAGCTATCTCTCCTCTATTGCTGTAAAACTGTCATAATGAGGCACTCTGTGTCTGTTGTTTCACAATTGCTGCTTCTCTAAGAGAAGCTGCTTCCTTTGTTTGTCCAACAACACATTTGGCCATACACATTTTTCTAAGCTTTGCCTGGCATTTATTATTTATACCAGCAATAACTCACAAAGTATCTTCCTGCTCTTGATTTTAAAATGAACCTGAAGAGGAGAGGTTTAAGGCAAGTCTTAAAACTTCATAGAAAACATTAGGATTTGATGAGTGTCAGCCAGGTTATTTTCTTCTGATGAATGTAATTGACACCATGGTTTGAAGTGTTAAATTCAGCATTAGGAATTTGTTTTTAAATAAATAAGATACAATATAACTTCTGCAATATTTGCATACAGAACTACCCAAGTACTTCAGTGTTTGCAAAGTGTTTCAGAACATCATTAGGACGTATATATATTCCTTGTCTTTTTAAAATTGGCTGAATACATGCTCAGTTATCTACATACTAGAAAGCTATGGAAGTGTTCTGAGAGCTTAGAGCTGCATTCACTGCACCTCTGATGGATTCCACCATCATAAGACTCTAATGATAACGGCTTGACATTCAGTAGTGTCAACTTTGTCCATTGCTGCACTGTCGTGTCTTAGTCGTGAAAGCAGTGTTCAAGCTTATTCAAGGGCTCAAGCACAACAACTCAGCTGTTACTTCACTGTGAGCTGATGAGTTGTTACATTGTCCAAAGTTCTAACTCTCCGGTGTTATGTTAAATCAAGGTCAAGCTTGCCTATTCAGGTAGCTATAAATGAAACAATAACACTATTTTAAAGAAAACAGAAATACTCTTACCAACCTGCGTTCATTCAACCACCATAGAAAACAAGTTAACTAGTCCTTCACTTTACTTTCTGTGTGTGGGACCTTGCTATCTATAAATGGGTTTGTTTTCAACAAAGAATAGTCATTCTTTGGCTGTGAAGAACTTTGGGCTGTCCTAAGGATATGAAAGGCTTTTTACAATTATAAGCTCTTCCTTTCTTGGACATTTTCTTAATCAACCTCTTCAGGGATGTTATTACACAGCTCTGGAATAGGTGGGACTTGAACCTAGACTTCCTGGCACAGTGGGACACTACCACTGCACCACAAAAACCTTTGGTTCTTCCTTTCTTAGATACTTTCATTGAAGATCAACAATCATCGCTTTACTCTTGTTGATCAACTGACAATTGGCTTTGCCTACAAAGATCGGCAGCTCAGATGAGGTGCAATATCATGAACTTCTATCTCCTGAGCTAAGGGGAGAAAGAAAATGAGAGAATAAAACAAAATTTGCTTTTATTTGAAAGGGGTAGATTACTTTGCACTTTCATCAAACTTCATGTTATTAATTTAAGTAAAAGAACAGTCTTGTAAAGTTTTGTTTTCCACGAAGCTGAAGTCTGAAGTCTGAAGGAGCCATCATATTCATGACGAATCACACATTTAAACTGAAATAGCTCAAGAAAGTGATGGAAGCATTGAGTTATTTTAATTGTGCAGATAATGTACACACATAGTAACGTGCATCATTTTGCAAATATATTATACTGTGACAGGTTTTGCCTCTTTTACTTTAATATGTCATGGAACTAAGTCTCAGATACGTTCCATGTCAGCAGTTTCTAAGGTGATTGGCTATTCTGATCTGTCTTCATTATCAGCAGTGGAACAGCATTACACACTGATCAGCTGGTTTGACAATTGCCTTACATCAGGTTTTACTCAATTCAGAATATGGAACCAAAGCAAAGGTGGATTTACTGAAAGGGAAATAGAGAATAGGGCTGGTAAGACTCAGAGGAAGAGCAGGCAGGGTGTGGTTGCTGATCAAAGCGGGTCTCGTGGACTGAAGTGCATCTTTTTCAATGCAAGAAGTGTAACAGATAAGACAGATGAATTTAGAGCTTGGATTAGTACTTGGAACTATGATGTTGTTGCTATTACAGAGATTTGGTTAAGGGAGGGACAGGATTGGCAGCTTAATGTTCCAGGATACAGATGTTTCAGGTGGAATAAAGAGGGATGTATAGGGATGGGGGAGTTGCACTACTTGTTAAGGAAAATAACACAGCTGTATTGTGGGTGGACCTCAGATGGCTCATATAGCGTGGCAATATGGGTACAGCTCAGGAACAGAAAGGGTGCAATCACAATGTTTGGCGTTTACAATAGGCCTCCCAACAGCCAGCGGGAGATAGAAGAACAGATTTGTAGGCAAGAGTTTGACAAGACGTAAAAGTAACAGGTTAGGTGTCATGGGTGATTTTGACTTCCCGTATATTGACTGGGACTCACTTCATGCTTGGGGCTCAGATGGGGCAGAGTTTGTAAGGAACATCCAGGAGGGCTTCATGAAACAGTATGTAGATAGTCCAACAAGGAAAGGGGCCATACTGGACCTAGTACTGAGGAATGAGCCTGGCCAGGTGGTCGACGTTTCAGTAGGGGAGCAGTTCAGGAACAGTGATCACAACTCAGTAAGTTTTAAGGTTCTGATGTATAAAGATAAGTGTAATTGTCAGATGAAAGTGCTAAATTGGGGGAAGGCTAATTACAACAATATTAGGCAGGAACTGAAGAATGTAGATTGGACGCAGATGTCTGAGGGCAAATCAATATCTGGTATGTAGGAGGCTTTCATGTGTAAGTTGCTGGGAATTCAGGATCAGCATGTTCCTTTAAGGATGAAGGATAAGTATGGCAAATTTAGGAAACCTTGGATAACGAGAGATATTGTGAGCCTAATTAAAAAGAAAAAGGAAGCATTTATCAAGGCTAGGAGGCTGGGAGCACTTGAAGCAAGGGTGAAATTCAAGGAAAGTCAAAAGAAACTTAAGCGAGGAGTCAGGAGAGCTAAAAGGGGTTATGAAAAATCATTGGCCGACAGGATTAAGGAAAATCCCAAGGCTTTTTATACATATACAAAGAGCAAGGACAGGGAAGGGAATTTATGTGTGGAGCAAGGTATTAAATGAGTACTTTGCGTCAGCGTTCACCATAGAGAAGGACTTGGTGGATGATGAGTCTGGGGAAGGATGTGTAGATAGTTTGGGTCATGTTGAGATCAAAAGGGAGGAGGCATTGGGGGTCTTGAAAAACATTAAAGTAGACAAGTCCCCAGGGCCTGATGGGATATACCCGAGAATACTGAGAGAGGCAAGGGAGGAAATTGCTGGGGCCTTGAGGAAAATCTTTGTATCCTCACTGGCTAAATGGGAGGTCCCAGAGGATTGGAGAATATCCAATTTTTTTCCCTTGTTTAAAAAGGGTGGCAAGGATAATCCAGCTAATTACAGGCCGGCGAGCTTTACGTCAGTTGTAGGGAAATTATTGGAGAAGATTCTTAGAGACAGGATTTACTCCCGCTTGTAAATAAGTGGGCATATTAATGAGAGGCAACATGGACTTGTGAAGGAGAGGTCGTGTTTCACTAACTTTATTGAATTTTTTGAGGAAGTGATGAAGATGATCGATGAGGGCAGGGCAGTGGATGTTGTCTACATGGACTTCAGTAAGGCCTTTGACAAGGTCCCTCATGGCAGGCTGATACAGAAGGGAAAGTCGCATGGGGTCAGAGGTGACCTTGCAAGAAGGATAAAAATCTGGCTCAGTCATCGACGACAGAACGTAGCAGTGGAAGGTTGTGTTTCTGAATGGAGGGCTGTGACTAAAGTGGCGTCCGTCAGGCATCAGTGTTGGGACCTTTGCTATTTGTGATATTCATAAATAATTCGGCGAAAAATGTAACTGGTCTGATTAGTAAGTTCGCCGATGACACAAAGATTGGTGGTGTATCAAAGGATATGGCTGAATTTGATCAGTTGGTGACTTGGGCAGAGAGATGGCAGATGGAGTTTAATTTGGAAAAATGTCAGGTAATGCATTTTGGATGGTCTAATCCACATGGAGAATATACAGTAAATGGAAGAACCCTTAAGAGGACTGATAGGCAGAGGGATCTGGGCGTACAGGTACACAGATCACTGAAAGTGGCAATGGAGGTAAAGAAGGTCATCAACAAGGCATACGGCATGCTTGCCTTCATCAGCCAGGGCATTGAGTTTAAAAATTGGCAGGTAATGTTGCAGCTTTATAGAATCTTAGTTAGGCCGCATTTGGAATACTGTGTTCAATTCTGGTCACCACACTGCCAGAAGGATGTGATGGTTTTGGAGAGGGTACAGAAAAGATTTACCAGGATGTTACCTGGCATGGAGGGCAATAGCTATGAGGAGAGGTTGGAGAAACTTTTGTTGTTCTCACAGGAACGACTGAGGTTAAGGGGTTACCTGATAGAGCTCTACAAGATTATGAAAGGCATGGACAGAGTGGACAGTCAGAAGCTTTTTCCCAGAGTGGAAGAGTCAGTTACTAGGGGCATAGGTTTAAGGTGTGAGGGGCAAAGTTTAAATGTGATGTACGAGGCAAGTTTTTTACACAGAGGGTGGTGGGTGCCTGGAACTTGCTGCCAGGGGAGGTCGTGGAAGCAGATTCACTAGTAACTTATACAGGGCATCTTGACAAATACATGAATAGGATGGGAATAGAGGGATATGGTCCCCGGAAGTGTAGGGGGTTTTAGTTGTGACGGGCAGCATGTTGGTGCAGGCTTGGAGGGCCAGTTCCTGTCCTGTAATTTTCTTTGCTCTTTGTTCTTTGTTCTCTATCCAGTGTTACAAGCAATGAGTATATAATGAAAAGATATTGAGATCCAGGGAACATTATGTTATCTTCCCGCAAAGTGAAAATAAAATTAGGGTTGAACAAACTCTGATCTAAACTTTTCAAACCAGACACTACTATGGCCATTTCTGGGTATGTTCAGTCCGACCAGCAAACACACCCAGTCGGGATTGTGGCACACTGCTAGATTGTTCGGAAGGAGTTGTTGCCCTGGGAGTACTTAACATTGACTCCAGGTCCCATAAAGTTTAATGTATCAGGTCAACATTAGAAAGGCAAACTCCTGCTGATTACGGCTTATTGACCATCCCTCCTGGTTGATGAATCAGTATTCCTCCACCTTGCAGGAAATACTGAGGGTGGCAAGGACACAAAATGTACTCTGGGTGGGGGTCATCATTGTTCATCATAAAGGTGGTTTAATAATACAATGACTGACCAGGCTGGCTGAGTTCTAAAGGACAAGGGCACTAGACTTAATTTTTGACAAATGGAGGAGGAATCAAATGCAGGAAAAGTCTACTGAATCTTACTTCATGAAACTACATATCACAGATGCATCTGTTCATGGTAGGAATTATCACCTCAAAGTCATTGATAAACTCTTGTCTACACACTAGATATCTTACACTGTGTGGTGCGATACTATCACTGTCCTATATGGGGCTGACTTTGAACAGATCTAGAAATCAAAAGCGGCCACCTGTGACCTACTGTTCTCCATCAGCAGCAGCAGAATTGCATTCAACCGCAATCTGAAATTTCATGGCCTGGCATCGTCCCCAATTCACCATTACCATAAAGCTGAGGGAACACATCTGGCTCATTAAAGAATGCAGGAGGACATGCCAGTGGCAACTCAAGACATAAATAACAATGAAGTGCTGACCTTGGGAATCTATAACATAGGGTTACTGAGATGGGAAACAGTGGAAAAAACAACAATAGACAGGGCTAGGTGAACTCACAATCATTGCATCAGACCTAAACTCTTCAGTCTGCCACATCCGGTCGCAGTAATGGTGGACAGTTAATAGACTCCCTGAATGAGGTGAATCCACAAATATTCCCATCTTCAATGATGTTTGAGCCCAGTACATCTTACAAATGGTAAGACGGAAGCATTTGTATCCACTTTCAGACAGAAATACCAACTAGATGATAAATCTCTGCCACCTCCTGAGGTTCCCAGCATCACAATCTTCAACTATTTGAATTCACTGCATGCGATATCAAGAAACAACTGCAGGCACATCATACTTCAAAGGCTGTGGGCTCTGACAACAAGCCAACAATAATACTGCAGGCTTGCGCTTCAGAACTGTTGTGCCCCCAGCCAAATTGTTCCAGTACAGCTACAACACCTGACAATATGTAAAACTGCTCACATATGTCCTGCACACAAAAAAATGGCAAATCTAACACACCAATTTCCACCTCTATTTTCCACACTCATTCATCAACAAAGTGATGAAGGGGTCATTAACAATGCGACACTTGCAAAGAAATAATTTTCTCCTGGCTCTGCTCAGCTCCTGACCTTGTTTCAGCCTTGATTTAAAACATTCCAGATTCCAGAAGTGAGGTCAGACTAACTCCGCTTGACATTGAGGCTGCATTGAGAGTGACATCAAGGAGCTCTAGCAGCACTGAAGTCAATGGTAATTAGGTAGAAAACTCTCTACTGCATATATTTGTACCTAACACAAAGGAAGATGATTATGATTGTTGGATGTTAGCCATCTCAGTTCCAGGACATTACTGCAAGAGTTCCTCAGGGAAGATATTTTCAAATGAACCTGTTCAGAGATGTTATTATATACCTCTCAAGCAAGTGGGACTTTAAGCCTGGCCCCCTGGTTCCAAAGTAGAAATATTATCACTGCACCACAGGAGCTGCTAAGCTCCTTAGAGTATATATTTTCTAATCAACATGTTCAGAGATGTTATTACATACTTAATGAGCAGGTTAGACTTGAATCCAGATGGTCTTAATTCAGACGTAAGAACACTACCACTACACTACAAGAGTTCCTAAATTCCTCAGGGTAGTATCTTAGGTTCAACCACCTTCAGCTGCTTTATCAACTACCTTCTCCTCATTATAAGGTCAGAAGTGGGGATATTTGCTGATGGTTGCACAATTGTCAGCATCATATGCAACTCCTCTGATACTGAAACAGTCCATGTTCATAAGTAGCAAAATAGGAACAGCATCAAGACCGTTAGGCGGCAAGGAGCATTCATGCCTCAGAAATGCCAGGCAATGAGAATCTCCAACAAGAGAGAATCTAACCATCGCCCTTGAATGTTCAATGGCGTTATCCTCAATGAATCTCTGACTATTGATATCCTAGCGGTTACTACTAACTAGCAAATTAACTGGAAAAATCAGATAAATGCAAGGGAGATCAGAGGCTAGGAATGCTGCAGCAAGTAATCCATCTCCTGACTCTTCAAAGGCTGTCCACCATCTAAAAGGCACAAGTTAGGATTCTGATAAATATTCTTCATTTGACTGGATGGGTGTAGCTCTAACAACTTGAAACCTGACATCATCCATGACAAAACAGCCCATTTTATTTGTAACCAATCCATCAATTTAACAGTCATTCCCTTCACAATCAATGTGCAGGAGCAGCATTGTGCATCATCTACAAAATGAACTACAGAAATTCATCAAAACTCCGTTGACAGAACGTTTCCAAACTCACAATCTCTAACATTTAGAAAGACAGGGGCAGCAGATTCGTGTGAACAGTTCTACCTGAAAGTTCCCCTCCCAGTCATGCACCATCCACGAGCTATATCGCCATTACTTTGCTGTCAATGAGTCAAAATTGAGGAACTGTCTTTCTAACAGCTGTGGGTGTACATTGTGCATGCACCTACACCACGTGGACTGCAGCAGTTCAAGAACACAGCTTACCAACATCTTAACTGGGGCAATTAGGGACAAACAATGAATGCAGTCCCAGCCAATGATTCCCACACGAATGATTAAAGAAAGATAAACCAGCTCAAAAGCCATTACCAGGTTGCCCTGGATTACAATGATCTTAAATTAAATTAAAACTATGCAAGTGCATATTTTTATGGAAATATTTTGTTTGTCAAAAATATCTTAAATATTGATCATGGATAGCATTTCCAGTAGCAATCAACCTAAGCCATTCACAACCATTTGTAATGAATATAAACTCAGTAGAGAGATCAGCGCACATATTAGTTACCGAAGTACTGAGTTCAATTACTACAACGGACTAAGCAAGGAGAAATTATTTCCATTGGCAGAAATGCTGGTGACTGGAGTACACAAATTTAAATGATTGCCCTCAGGTAGCATTACAAATAAAACATTTTTGGCTGTTCAATTCAAATTCAATAATAAGAACTTTCAAAAAAGAATTAGATAAATAAGTAAGGAGCAGCATTTGACAAGCAAGGATTAAAAAGAGAGTGGAACAGATTGAATAGCACGTTCAAACAGCACACAAGACCAAATGGCCTCATCCTAAGCTGTATTACTTAATGACTCAATGAATCTGATTGCTGTAGAGGTATAAAGATAACTGCAATAATTGAATATCATGCTGCCCATATTTTTTTCAGGTGAGAGAGAATAAAAGTCCTCTTTCTGGTAACACACATAGATTTAAAAAAACAAGAATCATGGGGTTACTCCAGGCATACATAACATGACAAAGTAAAGCTTCATTCCACGTTACAGTGGTAATTTATCACAGCAGAATCAGTGCTGAGGGACCTTCTACTCTTGAATTTAATGAGTCACAAAGATCCAGTATTAGATAGGTAGTGATACAACTTGAGCGGCATGGTGGCTCAGTGATTAGTGCTGCAGCTTCACAGTGCCAGGGCCCTTGGGTGTCTGTCTGTGTGGAGTTTGCACATTCTCCCCATGTAGGTTTCCTCTGGGTGCTCCACTTTCCTCCCACAGTGGGTTGGCCATGCTAAATTGACCATAGTGTCCAGGAATATGCAGGCTAGGTGGATTAGCCATGGGAAATGCAGAGCTACAGGTATAAGGTAATGCGGGTGGATCTGGGTGGGATGTTTTTCTATTAGTCAGTGTGGACTCAATGGGCCAACTGGCCTGCTTCCCCACTGTAAGGATTCTCTGATTCTAGATACACTGAACACCCTATTAAGTGTCAAGAGTTGAAAAAAGAAAGCCTGTGCTGACATGCTGTGCTTAAAAGTTGATCCATCAATGATATTCCATTTACTTGTTCTACTTCATCAATTTTTACCCTGCAAAAAGAAATGTGAAGACTAAGTGGTGTTTTTAAAAAATGCGCTCCTTAACATAGCATATAATGCAGCCAGCATTGCAGTCTCATGACAATATCATGGTCAGTTCACTTTAACAGAGTTTGAAAACATTATAGACTGGAATAAGCACTATAATAATGGAAGAAATGAGTCACTCTGCCATTGTGACTCAGCAAACACAGGCTATTGTAACATGAATTATGTTTAGTTTGTTCTGATATTTGCTATCTGACTTGAGCTAGCTTTAATTTTGATTCTCATTACTTTTGACCTGATTATATTTAAACCATTTGAAATGGAAAAATAAAAGGGATCAAAACATAAGCAGTATTGTGGGTTCATAAGATGTAGATATGTGAAGAGGTGAAATGCCTGTGAAGTCCAATGTGGCACAAGTGTGGTGGAAGTTCTTTTGGGTGGGACTTCAGTTCTCCTAATTCTATAATCGTCAAACACATTGGTCCAAAAATTATTTGACTAATTGGCACAAAAGAGGGAACAAATCTTTGACACTGAATACAGTAAACCATCCAACATAAAGTTGTCTGGACACGGCAGAAAGAGGTGGCTGTCGCAATTTATTCATTTCTACTTTCTTTTCTTATTCATTCTTTGAGGTGAAGATGACCATAAAACCATAATAAGTAGGAACAAGAGTAGACTGTACTGTCTCTTGGTCCTGCTACTTCATTCAGTAGGATCATAGCTGATCCAACACTCCTTACAAACGCATTCCCTGCTCTTTCCCCATAACCCTTGATTCCTCCACTTATCAAGAATCTATCTCAACCTTAAATATACACAAAGGCTCAGCCTCACAGCTCTCCTTGCCACAGAGCAGATTCACAACCCTCCGAGAAAAGAAATTCCTCCTCAACTCTGCCTTAAATTAGCACCCGTTTTTCTTGATACTGCACAGTCTGGCCTGAGGCTCCCCCAATAAGGGGAATTATCCTCCCAATTACCCTGTCAAACCCCTTAAAAATATTTTATGAGACACAATGAGATCGCCATGTTCAACAACTAGATGTATATTGGAGTCTGTGTAGGTACATAAGAGCCTGCTAAGGTCAGTTTGTATCCAGTAGTTCTGTTGAAAATAGGAAATGAACTGCAGATCACTGATTTTCTGGATTAGTTGCTAACTAGGGACTTCCTATCCTTGTATTTTTCTATACCAGAAATATGTACTCACTGTCAAAGGAGGTTTAACATTTTTCATCTGGTTGCGCCAGGAGCAGCAGTTCCTGATAAGCTTCTATCAGGATTCAAAGTACAATAGTACAAATATAACAATTAGTCGCAGGAGTAGGCCATTCAGTCCCTTAAGGTTGCTCTGCCTTTGTTTCTTTGGTCATGCACGTGGGCATCACAGGCTAGGTCAAAATTTATTGTCCATCTCTAATTATCCTTGAAAATGTGGCAGTGAGCTACCTCCTTGAACTCAAACTGTAGGTGTACACAGTGCTGTTAGGGACAGAGTTCCAGGATCTTGGTCCAGAGGCAGTGAAGGAATGACAATATAGTTCCAAGCCAGGATGATCTGAGACTTGGAAGGGAACTTTCAAGTAATGGTGTTTCTATACATCAACTGCTTTTCTCCTGCTAGGTGGTAGAGGTCACAGGTTTAGAAGGTGATGTCAAGAACCAACTCAATTCAGCCTTAAAAATATTCAACGACCCTGTCTCTGCTGCTCTCTACTGCCTCTGGGGAGATTCCACAGATTAATGACCTGCTGAGGGAAATAGTTCTTCTAATCACCTTCTTATATTGGAGACCCATTATTTTTAATATATGTCCCCTGGTTCTAGTCTGTCCCACAAGGAAAAATATCCTTTCAGCATCTAAAGATGCTGAATGTTAGCTAGGGACGTCTTCTCCTTGCATTTTTCTATGCTAGTATTATGCATTCGTGTCAAAGGAGGTTACAACATCAGGGTTTTTTCATCTCACTTCCACTGGGTTCCCAATTTGGGTGGTGGTATGTATGGCATTTATACCTCTCCCCTCCTGAGTGCCAATGTTCATTGAAGACCATTGATTGGTCCATGGGAGTAGCATTCAGTAGGGGCAGTTGATTTCAAATGAAGTTTCACATTACCAGCATTATCACATGAAAACAAAGAGAAAGAGAGTTCAACCTACAATTAACACTCAAGATCTGCAGTTACATTAAAGCAAAACACTGCAGATGCTGGAAACCTGAATTATAAACAGAAAATGCTGGAGAAACTCCTCAAATCTTTTTGAAGCAGAGTCATATCAGGCTCAAAACGTTAAATATGCTTTTCTCTCACCAAGTGCCACTAGACTTGTTTAGTTTTCTGAGCACTTTCTGTTTTGATTCACAATCTGTAGGTATAATTCTGGCATATACTTACTTCTAATATCTTGTACTTTCTTTGTAGAAGTTCAGAAAGTGAAGAATATGTAGCGCTTGCATGCTGGAGACTAGAGAGAGAAAGATGTGTCGGGGGGGTGCAGAGAGAGAGAGGAGGGAAAGAGTGTGGAAAGAGAGGGAAAGGGCATTGAGAGAAGGGGTTGGGGGGGGGGGGAGAGAGAAAAGGGCGAGAGACAGGTGAAGTCAGAGAGAGAAGCAGAGAAACAGCCAGTCAGAAAGCCAGAAGGAGCAAGAGGGAGGCAGAGAGAGAGAGAGGGGATAGGAGGGCAGAGAGAGACAAGCACAATTGAGAGAAAGAGGTCAGGTTTCAGTCTACCATCAACAGTGTTCTGTGGAAATTAACTATTTCTCTACAAATTTCTGCAAATCTAAAATAGGTTATTTTCTTGTATTTCTTTGCAAAAAATTTTGGGTGAAGTAATGAGGGTAGTGGGAGTAATATAGGAGCTTAAGCCAATCCCTTTAACCCAGGAATCGATCAAATGAACGCTCTCTGAATGGCTTCTAAGGCAGTTGTATTTTTTTCTTGAATAAGGAGAACCTAATTGTATGCATAATTGCAGATGTGGTCTCACCAATGCCCTGTAGTAAAACCTCTTGATTTATATAATTAATTTCCCGTGTGATGAAAATACATTCTATTTGCCTTGCTAATTGTTTGTTTGCCTGCATACTATATCTTGTGATTCATGTATCAAGACACCCAGATCTCTCTGTATTGCAGAGCTATGCATTCTCTCTCCATTTAAATAATTTCTGTCTTTCCATTTTTCCTGTCAACATTTACAAGTTCACACTTTACTACTTTAGACTTCAGCTGCCAAATTATTGCCCACTCACTTAACCTATCCATAATACTTTTGTAAAGAAATTATTTTTATTGAATTTTATTTTTGATTGTATCCAAAAATGGTTTAAAATCAAAGATTTTTGAAGGAGTTGCTGCACTTTTAAACCAAATTACTGGAACTCATTGTGAGTTGTGTTTACACTGTCACATTTGTCAAACAATGGAAGAAGAGATTTAAGATGTCATGGAATCATGGGTGTGTATGCAGATTGTGCTTCATCCAGTGACAGATTGCTGATTGGTTTGTGCAGTTGGGGCTAGTCATGGATACTAGACATCATCAACCTGACAACAACTCTCTGACTGGCTCCTGAGCACGTGAACAACTTTTCCTCTAGTACAGGGGATGACACTTGGAGTACAGCGTACAATTCTGATCACCCTGCTATAGCTAGGATATGGAAAAGGTGCAAAAAAGATTTACAAGGATATTACTGAGACTGAAAGGTTTGATTTATGAGGAAAGGTTAGATAGGCAGACTGTTTTTTGCTGGAGCATAGGAGGCTGAGGGGTGACCTTATAGAGTTTTATGAAATCATAAGGGTCATTGATGAGGTGAATAGCAAAGTTTTTTTTAATTTTCCCAAGAGTACGAGAATCCAAAATTAGAGGGTATATGTTTAAGGTGAAAGGAGAAAGATTTAAAAGGTATCTAAGTGGCAACTTCTTCACACAGAGGGTGGTGGAACGAGCTGCCAGAGGAAGTGTAGAGGTGGGTACAATTAGAACATTTAAAAGACATTTGGATAGACAATGGATAGGAAAGGTTTAGATATGGGCTAAACACAGGTAAATGGGCCTAGTTCAGTTTTCGAAACCTGGTCAGCATGGATGAGTTGGGCTGCATGACCTGTTTCCATGGTGTATTATTCTATTACTCTCTAAGACTCTATGACGAGGTGATAGATTTTCCACCGGCCAGACAGATGTTATTCAGTGTGGATCAGAGTTGCATATGGAGACACTGCAGAATCCCCATTGGAGAAAATTCCAAGGAACTTTTAGAACCCTCTGAAAGTCTGGATTGAAATTGGAGATTTAAATTGGAGATTATGGTAATCATTTGGCACCCTATTTATCTGATGTTCTACCCCTTAACCATCTGTCACCCTAAGCTCCCAGTACCCTAACATCACACTAATTTGTAGATGTTTACTAATCAAACTGTTCAGAGTTGCTATTACTGCAGCTGTCAAAATGACTGTCAGGACCTTTACAGGTGTTGTTTGTCTTCCTCCGACAGTTCTGTGCTCTATGACTTTTTGTCCTACAAAAGTATTGTCAAAACAGAAGTATGGCTCAGCATTTCTGAAGCAGCCCTGAGCAGGATCTTCTCTTAGAAATAAAGAAACGATGGAGTTGCAATCTGTCTGAGATTGCCACTCTCTGGAAAATCTGGTCAAAGGTCTTTCTCTCTCTATTTCTGTCTAATAGCTAGATATTGTCTCCCTCTAGCCACTACAAGCTGTTGCTCCACACCAGTTACTGAACAACTTTACAATTTGTCTGCCATCAGACCTGTGACTTCTGCAAAGAATTGAAAGAAACTGGAAATAATCAAATCAGAGAACAGAAGCGCTTTAGAAGCAAAAGGGTTAACTATTCAGATATTGTGAATCCTTGGTGCTATTGAATTGTTTCGCCAGTACTTTTTTCCTGATATGTGCTTGTATATCTGTGTCTGTATGAATGCGTGTGGGATTTTAAGAAGGAGGTTAGAGTATCAACTAATAGATATGTTGATAAGTCGATTTTTTTCCTGAACTGATTGCTTTGTTATAAATAGGACTTCTTCCCAAGTAGTAATCAGAAGTTGCATTTTACAAACCGCTGGCAGCAGGTTTGCAGTTGTTGGTTGAGGATGGGGGGAGCAGTTGCATAAAATTTCATGGGTGGCATGCTACCGCTTACCTTCTACCCTACTGCAATTTTATAAATGGCAGGGGACTGTCAAGCAACGCATCCACCCAAGGGACAGTTAATGCTCATTTAAGGGCCTAATCTCACTGTCACTGAGATGCCACTTTTCCAGCACAGACTTCAACTCTCCCTGTGGAGGATTGTCATAGGCAGGGAGTTGGAGTGAAGAAAAGGTGTCCCTGGCCTATCTAGGAGGCTCCTACCCCTCCTCAGGGGTGCCAGCCTGGCCTTGGCAAGAACCCCACCCTCTCTCACTCTGGCTGTGGTTCCACAGCATCAGGAATACTGCTGGGACTGAAGAGCATTGGATAGCAGCTCTTTAAGGTAGCACTTGATTTAAAGAGAGGCAAAGGCCTCGTGGTATTATCATAGATTGCAGATCCAGTGACCTAGGTACTATTCTAGGGACCTGGGTTCGAATTCTACCATGGCAGAAGGTGGAATTTGAATTCAATTTTTAAAAAATGTCAGGAATTAAGAGTTTAATGGTGACCATGAAACCATTGTTAACTGCCAGGAGAAACCCATCTGGTTTACAAATGTCTTTTAAGGAAGGAAATCTGCCATCCTTAACTGGTCTGGCCTACGTGCAACTTCAAAACCCCAGCAATGCGTTTGATTCTTAACAATTCATAGTTCATAGTTCCTTGAAAATGGAGTTGACGGTAGACAGGGTTGTGAAGTAGGTAGTTTGTACGCTTGCCTTTATTGGTCAATGCATTGAGTATGGGAGTTGGGAGATCATGTTGTGGCTGTACAGGACATTGTTTAGGCTACTTTTTGAATACTGCATTCAATTCTGCTTTCCCTGTTATAGGAAAGATGTTGTAACACTTGAAAGCATTCAGAAAAAGAATTACAAGGATGTTGTCAGGGTTGGAGGGTTTGAGCTACAGAAAGAGACTGAATAGGCTGGGGCTATTTTCCCTGGAGTATTGGAGGCTGAGGGGGGGGTACCTTTTGAGGTTTATAAAGTCATGAAGGGCATGGATAAGGTGAATAATCTTTCAATTCTTCATTTTCCCAGGCTAGGGTAGTCCAAAACTAGAGGGCATAAGTTTAAGGTAAGAGGGGAAAGAATTAAAAGGGAGCCAAGGGCAACATTTTCATGCAGAGGGTGGTGTGCGTATGGAATGAACTGCCAAAGGATGTGATGGAGACTGGTACAATTACAACATCTAAGAGGCATTTGGATGGGTACATGAATAGGAAGGGATTAGGTGGATATGGACCAAATGCTGACAAATGGGACTAGATTAATTTAGGTTATCTGATAAGTAGGGTACTGGTTTGAATCATAGAATCCCTATAGTGTAGAAACAGGCCTTTCAGACCAACAAGTCCACGTCGACCCTCACAGCATCCCACCCAGACCCGTCCCCCTATAACCCACCTAATCTACACATCCCCGAACACTACAGGCAACTTAGCATGGCCAATCCACCTAACCTGCACATATTTGGACTGTGTGAGGAAACCGGAGCACCCGGAGGAAACCCACGCTTATTTAAATAAACACAGAGATTCTTTTGCCCTGAAACACCTGCCTTCTTCATTTCACATTCCCTAAATAAGTCCAATGTCTAGAATTAGGGATTTAGGGGTAATTCATCTAAAATCAGCAAATTACTAAATGCAAATAGGCGACACAGTGGCTCAGTGGTTAGCACTGCTGCCTTACAGCGCTAGGGACCTGGGTTCAATTCCATCCTTGGGCAACTGTCTGTGCGGAGTTTGCACGTTCTCCCTGTGTCTGCATGGGTTTCCTCCAGGTGCTCAGTTTTTTTCCATAGTCCAAAGATGTGCAGGCTAGGTGGATTGGCTACGCTAAATTGCCCATAGTCCCCAGGGATGTTTAGGCTAGGTGGGTTAGGCATGGGAAATGGGTCTGGGTGGGATGCTCTTTGGAGGGGCGGTGTGGACTTGTTGTGCTGAATGGCCCGTTTCCACATTGTAGGGATTCTATGATTGGCAGCATCTGTGGAGAAAAATCAGAGTTAACTCTGCTGATCTTTTCCAGCAATTTCTGTTTATGTCTCTACAATTACCTGTCCTGGTGCCAGGGTCCAGGTGGGAAGGTACAAACATTTGTTGCAAAGATATCCTGTATAAAAAGGAGAGATTGCCTTATTTTCTGATCTAATACACCTTAGTGTACCATGACTACATCTCACAACAGTTCACCTTCAGCCAATCACACTTCTATGAAGCCTTCATGTGCCCATTTTTCATGAGATGGAGACCTGTTAAAATGAGAAGATAACAAGCTTTACAACATTTGGACACAGTCCCAGTTTTGACTGCAGTACAGAACTTTCATGTTAATTTGAACAAGTTTATTCTTTCAATGTTTCTCATAGTTTTGAGTAACATTTAAAATTCAATTCCAAGCATCACAATGCAAGCATTGTACTCTGCTCATAGGCTTAACACTAAGATCAAATCATTGAATTAATATTCATAATTCAAATTTTGTGAAGTTTTGCACTGAGTAAGCTGGCAAATGCAATTCCTATATTACAATATTACACTTCAAAGTTACTTAATTGACTACTATTTGAGTTCAGGAAATGTCACTGGTAAATAATCCAGAGACCCAGGCTAATGCTTCCAGGGAGACATTTAAATCCCACCATTGCAGCAGATGGAATTTAATTTTGCCAAATAAATTGGCAGTTTTAAAAGTCTACTCTCAGCATTGCTGACCGTTATCGATTGCTGTTAAAGACCCATCTAATTCACTAATGTCCTCCAGGGAAGAAAATCTGCCTTCCTTACCAAGTCTGACATACACTTAAGTCTTGACTCTTAGCTGCCCCCTGAAACTGCTCAGCAAGTCACTTATAAAGGGAATATAGGAATGGGCAACAAATACAGGCAGGGACTCCCAAATCCATTAAAAAAAGGAGCAAAATGCAGTATGTCCTACTTTTAAGCTTTTCTATTTTACCTAGCGTTCTGCAGCAGTGTCTCAATACATTCTCATACTATTCTTTGAGCATATCTTGCAAATTAAATTGTTTCGTAATATGTAAACGAGATATTTCCTCCAAATTCTAAGGATTGGAATAGCACCAATAATGTGGTTAAATGCAAATGTACGTTGATATTGATAACATTTATACAGTGCTTCTCTTTATCGTATTTTGTCAGACTCAATAGTGGCTCAAATACATGAGCCCCATTCTAGTATCCAAATATTCCTTTGCTATCTCTTCCTGATTTGCATGTATGTAATTCTCTGAATTCTATTCCACCCATGCAAAATGATTACTGTTTTCCCAACGGATTTCATTCTGGGGAACATTTGCAGCTCTGCATCTGCTTTAAGGCTAATAGGCTCAATTTAATTCAAATCATGTCAAACCAGATTCCTGAACAAAAGTCATCTGTTCTTTCCGATTCAAACCACTGAACCTAACAGTTACTTTCGCTGACACTTTGTGCTGGTTCTCTGATACATTTCAGCAGTAAATGTGGAGTCATGCAAGATTAAAGGACTTATCCTGTATGGTCGTGTACACAGAAAAATAACACTGCATTGACTGCATCTAGCTCTGTGCTGTTGCACTGGCGATTATGTAATTTTCTGTCTAGCTGGTGGAAGGGTACGGAGATCCTCTCTGCAGTGGATGATGCTACACCTTATCTTTGATTTTCAGCATTAATATCATAGCTCATTTGTGCAACTGACAGATCAATTAGTCAACAACTTTTATTTATGTCTTTAGTTTAAACAAATCTCCTATTCTTTTTTCATAAGAACATAATGCATAAGAGCAGAAGTAGGACAAGTCTACTCTACCATTCAATGTGATCATGGCTGATCTAATAATCCTCAACTCAATGCAGTACAAGATGATGAGAGGCATAGATACAGTGGATACCCAGAGACTTTTTTCCCAGGGCAGAAATGACTATTACGAGGAGGCATAATTTTAAGGTGATTGGAGGAAGGTATAGAGGAGATGTCAGAGGTAGGTTCTTTACACAGAGAGGGGTGCGTGTGTGGAATGCGCTGCCAGCAGTGCTAGTTGAGTCAGATACTTTACAGACTTTTAAGCGACTCTTGGATAGGCACATGGAGGATAGTATAATGTAGGGTATGTAAGGTAGTTTGACTTTAGTAGGATAATAGGTCGGCACAACATCATGGGCCGAAGGGCCTATACTGTGCTGTACTGTTCTATGTTGTTCTATTTTCCTGTCTTATCCCTATTAGTCTTGATTCTCTTAGTGATTAAAAAAATGAACATACTTAATGATTCAACCTTGACAGTGTCTACATAAAGAATTCCACACATTCATTACCCTCTAAGACAAATTTTCATCCTCATCTCTGCTGTAAATGGTGATCCCTTACACTGAGATTATGTCCTGTGGACTTCAGCAAGGGGAAACAACCCCACATCACGACTCACTCTGGTAGTACCCTGGAAATCAAACCTCACTATTTCCGGAATCATCACGAGACCATTTTTTTTAATATCAAAGAATACAGAATGCCCAATTTACCTGACTGACAAATGCAAATTAACAGAAAACATGGACTATATTTCTATACATAAAAAGTGTATAATCCCTACAAAGCTCATGGGGAATCAAGAATTAAAATCCCTGTAGAACTCACTGAGTATAAGTTCCCTTGGTAACAGGCAGCAGATAATGCCCAGTTGGAACTTACTGCCTGAGCCCTTTGTAAAGCAGACCCATGCTCTTAACAGGTTTTGCACGTCAATTATTCAATTGGAAACATGGGTGAGTTACTGGTAGTGGTTACTAGATGAAAAAGATACCAATGTGATATTTTGATGAAGAAAAAATGTTTAGTTGTGTGTAAGAGAACTTCTGGATGGAGAAAAAAAGGCAGATCCAGGGATGATCACAAGTCATGGGCTCTATTTCGTGATGAACAATAAAATATGTTCCTTTCCAGCTGGGCTTCCTGAGTTTTAAAACAAGAATTACCATTAGTTACATAGAAATACGTAGACATCTATGAATTATTGACATGTAACTCTACTAGTCTAACCCTCTTCTAAAACTTACCTACATACTTTTTTCTCTATTAATTTGTGGGCGTCACTGGCTGGCCAGCACTTTTTGACCTTCCCTCACCACCTTCCCTCGAGAGGGTGGTGGTGAGCTGCCTTCTTGAAGTCCACTTGCTGTTAGTTGACCCACAATGCCATTAGGGAGGGAATTCCAAGATTTTGACACAGCAACAGTGAAGGAATAGCGATATATTTCCAAATCAATGGTGAGTGGCTGGTAGGGGAACTTGAATGTGGTGGTGTTCCCAAATGTCTGCTGCCCTTGTCTTTCTAAATGGATGTGATTATGGGTTTGGAAAATGCTGTCTAAGTATCTTTGGTGAACTTCTGTAGTGCATCTTGTAGATAGTACACACTATTGCCACTGAGTATCAGTGGTGGAAGGAGTGGATGCATGCAGAAGTAATGCTAATCAAGCGGGCTCCTGGATGGTGTCAAGCGTCTTGAGTGTTGTTAGACCTGCACTCATCCAGGTGAGTGGAAAGTATTCTATCACTCTCCTGATTTGTGCCTTGTAGATAGTGGACAGGATCTGGGAAGTCAGGAGGCGAGTTACTCACTGCAGCATTCCTAGCTTCTGACCAACTCACGTAGTCACTGTGTTAATGTGGTGAACCCAGTTGAGTTTCTAGTCAATGATAACCGCCAGTATGTTGATAATGGGGATTCAGTGACATTAACACCTTTGAATCTCAAGGGACATTGATTAAATTGCCTCTTATAGGTGATGGTCATAACCTGGCATTTTGTGTGGCATGAATTTGATTTTCCACTTGTCAGCCTGTGCCTAGATATTGTCCAGATCTTGTTGCATTTGAACATGGACTGCTTCAGTACCTGAGCAGTCACGAATGTGCAACCATCCGTGAACACCCCGCATCTGATCTTATGATGGAGGGAAGGTCATTGATGAATTAGCTGAAGATTTTGGGGCTAGAACATTACCATGAGGATTCCTGTAGAAATGTACTGAAGTTGAGATGACTGACTCCAACAACCACAATCATCTTCCTATGTGTCAGGTATGACTCCAACCATCAGAGAGTTTGTCCCCTGATAATATAGAACAGCCTTTATTGTCCCATATACTCAATGAATACAATAAAACATTTACATGTCGCCAATTACAGCACCAACTTTGATACAAAAGTAACTAGGCACAGCTTCTTTTGTTACACAATTTGGTACAGAAATAACTCACTCAGAGATAGTAAAAACTGCCAGTGTGGAGCTGGAGGAGCACAGCGGGCCAGGCAGCATCAGAGGAGCAGCAAAGTTGATGTTTCGGTTCGGGACCCTTCTTCAGAAATGGGGGAGGGCGAAGGGAGCTCTGAAATAAATAGAGAGGGGAGGGGTGGGGCTTGGGAAGGTAGGTGGGATGATGATAGGTGAGTGCAGGTAGGCAATGATGGGGATTGGTCAGTAAGGTAGGAAGAGCGGATAGGTGGGAGAGAAGATGGACAGGTTGTGTCAGGTCAAGGAGGCAGGGATGAGAGGGATGGTTGGTCATGGGTCTTCATGGGTTATCCCCACCTCCTTGACCTCAGTCATTGGTAAGACCTTAGAGTTCATTGTGAAGGATGAGATTTCTGATTACTTGGAAGTGTATGGTAAAATAGGGCGAAGTTAGCATGGTTTCTTCAAGGGGAGGTCATGCCTGACAAACCTGTTAGAATTCTTTGAGGAGTTAATGAGCAAGTTAGACAAAGGAGCATCAATGGATATTATCTACCTGGACTTCCAGAACACCTTTGACAAGGTGTCACACAGGAGGCTGCTGAGTAAGATAAGTGCTCGAGGTTTTAGAGGCAAGGTATTAGCATGGAAAGAAAATTGTCTGTCTGGTAGAAAGCAGAGAATGGGGATAAAAGTGGTCTTCTCAGGGTAGCAGCTGATGACGAGTGGTGTTCGACACAGGTCAGTGTTGGGACCACAACTTTTCACTTTATACATTGATGATCTAGGTGAAGGAACTGAGGACATTCTAGCTAAATTTGCAGATGATACAAAGATAGGTAGAGGGACAGATAATATTGAGGAGGCAGGGAGGTTGTACAAGGATTTAGAAAGGTTAGGAAAGTGGGTAAAAAAGTGGCAGATGGAAAGCAACATGGGAAAGTGTGACATCATGCGATTTGGTGGAAAGAATAGTAGCATGGACTATTTTCTAAGTGGGGAGAAAACTCAGAAATCTAAAGTGCAAAAGGACTTGGAATCTCCAATCCACAATTCTATTAAGGTAAACTTAAAGGTTGACTCAGTAGTTAAGAAGGCAAATACAATATTGGCACTTATTTTGATAGGACTAGAATATAAAAGCAGGGATGTACTTCTGAGGCTCTATAAAGCTCTGGTCAGACCATATTTAGAGTATTGTGAGCAATTTTGATCCCCAAAGGTCAGGAAGGATGTACTGGCCCTACAACAGGTCCAGAGGAGGTTCACAAGAATGGTCCCAGGAATGAAAGGCTTAACATATGAGGAACATTGGGGATGCTGGGTCTATACTTGATGGGGTTTAGAAGGATGAGGGCAGATCTAATTGAAACTTACAGAATACTGAACAGCCTGGACAGAGTGGATGTTGGGAAAATGTTTCCATAGTGCCTGAGGGCACAGCCTTAGAGTAAAGGGAAGGCCCTTTAGAAAGGAGATAAAGAGAAACTTCTTCAGCCAGAGAGTGGTGTATCTAAGGAATTCATTACCACAGAAGGCTGTGGAGGCTAGGTCATTGAACATATTTAAAAAAGAAATCAAGATAGGTTCTTGATTGTCAAGGGGATCAAGGGTTATGGGAAGAAAGCAGGAGAGTGAGGTTGAGAAACTTATCAGCCATGATTGAATGGCAGAGCAGACTCTATGAGCCAAATGACCTAATTTCTGCTCCTATGTTTTATGGTCTTATGGATTGGGGGATATGCCGAGCCAAGAGATTACAGATTGGGCTGGAGTACAGTTCTGCTGATGTTGATGGCCCACAGCTCCACATGGATGCTCAGTCTTGAGTTGTTAGATCTGTTCGAAGTCTGTCCAATTTATCATGGCAATAGTGGCACAGAACACAATGGACGTTATTCTCAATGTGAAGGCGGGATTTGGTCTCCACAAGGACTCTGCGGTGATCATTCTTACCAATACTGTCATGGACAGAAGCATCTGCATTAGCAGATTGATAAGGGTGAAGTAAGTAAGTTTTTCACTTTTGGTTCCCTCACCTCTTGCCGCAGACCCAGTCTAGCAGTTATGTCGTAGAATCATTGAATCACTACAGTGTGGAAACAGGCCCTTTGGCCCAACAAGTCCACACCAACCCTTGGAGCATCCCACCCAGACCCATCCCTCTATAACCCACCTAAGCTGAACATCCCTGGGCACTATGGGCAATTTAGCATGGCCAATCCACCTAACCTGCACATCTTTGGACTGTGGGAGGAAACCCACGCAGACACGGGAGAATGTGCAAACTCCACACAGACAGTCGCCCGAGTGTAGAATCGAACCCGGTCCCTGGCACTGTGAGGCAGCAGTGCTAACCGCTGAGCCACTGTGCCGCCCTGACACCCTTAGGGCCCGACCAGCTCGATCCGTAGTACTGCTGCTGAGCCACTCTTGGTAGTGGACATTGAAATCCCCCACCTAGCGTACATTTTGTGCCGTTGCTGATCTCATTGCTTCCTCTCAGTGATGTTCAACATGGAGGAGTACCGATTCATCAGTAAAGGGAGGACAGTACGTGATAATCAGTAGGAGGTTTTCTTGCCCATGTTTAACCCATGACACTTCATGGGGTCTGGAGTCAATGCTGAGAGCTTCCTGGACAACTCGCTCCCGACTGTAAACAACTGTGCCAACACCTCTGCCGGGTCTGTCCTGCTGGTGGGACATTACATATTCAGGGATGGTGATGGTGGTGTCTGAGACATTGTCTGTGATGTATGATTCCATGAGTATGACTGTCAAACTTTTGCTCGACTAGTCTGTGAGACAGCCCTCTCAATTTCGGCATTAGCCCCGAGATGTTAGTAAAAAGGACTTTACAGGGTTGACAGGGCTGTTTTTGCCACTTTTTCCGGTGTCTAGGTTGATGCCATATGCTCCATCCGGTTACATTTCTTTGAGACTTTGTAGTGATTGATTCAACTGAATGGTTGGCCAGATCATTTCAGAGAGCAATTGCGAATCAACCACATTGCTGTGGGTCTGGAGTCACATGTAGGCCAAACCAGGTGAGAATGCCAGATTTCCTTCTCCAAAGGACATTATTGAACACACAGACAGGCAAAAAATATTGCTGTGGGTGGAGGGATTAATTAAATTATGAAGGTAACAACTCAATAGCAGTAGTTCCCATAATTCGGCACTTAATCTTCAAAACTCCAATGTGTATGAGCCCAACCGATTCAATCACACCTAATAAGAAAATCCATCCATACCTGGAATCAACTGACTGAACGTTCTCTGGACTTCCTCCAATAACAGTATATCTTTTATTAGGTAAGGGGCCTGAACTTCTTCACAGCATTCCAGGAATGGTCTGGCCACTGTATAGTTTTAGCAATAGCTCCTTTATTTTACTTTACTTCATTCCTTTTGAAATAGAGGCTAACAGTCAATTTGCCTTCCCTATTACTCATTGAACTTGCATGCTAGTTTTTCATGATTCATGCAGGAGTTCACCCAAATCATTCAGCTTTCATGAAGGGAAAATCATGCCTGAAAGAAATATTTGAGTTCTTTGAGGAGGCAGCAAACAGGCTATGTAAAGGTAAAATGATAGTGTTAATATTTCTGGATTTCTTCAGCTTTCTGTAATCTTTTTTCATTTATCAGATCCTCTGTTCTTCACGACAAAATGCATAGCTTCATGTTTTTGCACGTTCAATTCTAACTGCCAAGTATTTTTCCATGCACTTAACTTGACAACATACTTCGCTAGGCATTACCTGTCATCCTCACTATTTGCCTTTCTACCTACTTTTTGTGCCATCCACAAAATTGGTGATAGTACATTCACCTACATAATTCAAGTCATTAATACATGACTTGGAGCAGAATGGATCTTGTAGCTGTTCCTGGGATTGCAAGCTTAGTTGAAGTTTTACTATAGTTTTTTTTACAATTATTACAGTTATTATAGTTTACTAATGTAAGATTTTATTTTCATTTTGTTTAACATTAAAAAAACAAAAACAATCACAATTTTTTTTCAAATGAACTTTATTTTTAAACACTTTTTTTTAAAAGTCTACAGTGAACGGCTGGGTTTTTAATTCTTAATTCAGAAACTTGAAAAAGTCTATATGTGCCTTAAAGGTTTTTTTCACATTGCAAAGCGTTTTATAAAATAAAGAGTTATGTTTTCGTTCTGTAGAGTCCTATATGTAGCCAGGTCCAGAGAAGATTTTTTTCTCTCTGAGGAATTTATGGAAGTGGAATCATTTTTATTCTGTTAATCAGCTAAATGGTTGATTTTATTTAATTTTTATGCTTGAAATCTGCATTTTTAATTATTTTTCCATTTTAACATTATTTTCTATTGGTAATGAAATGTAGTTTATTTTATATATAAGGTGTTATTGAAACATTGTTTTTATTATGCTGAATGTTATTAAGGGCATACATAAGGTACAGGGTGAAATGGCTTGTAGATTTAGAAAAGTTATTACCCAGCAGGATTAGTCAGATAGGTGGGTGACTGTCAGGGAAATAGTTCAAAATTCTCCAGTGGCTATTCCTCTGTCAAATAGATAATCAGCTTTTGGAATAGTTGAAAGGAATAGTCTCTCTGAGGACAATGGAAGGGCCTGTCAGTTTTTGGACACTTGGAACGATTCGATGTTAGGCAGCATTTGACAAGATTTAACAGAATTGTTGCTATAGGGGACTCTCCTGTCAGGGGCATAGATATGCGATTCTGTTGCAGTGAGCTTAAATTTAGCATGGTTTGTTGCTTTCCTGGTGCTAGGATTAAGGACATTTCTAAATGTTTCAAGCATATTGTTAAAGGTGAGATTGAGAAGTCGGAAACTATTCTTCACATGGGTAGGAATAACATTTTTAGGGAAAGGATTAAAGTGGTACAGTGTGAATTTAAGAGGTTAGGTAGAAGATTAAAAAATAAAACCTTAAAAGTAGTAATTTCTGGTTAACTCCAAATGTGAAACTCAAATGAGAGAAGGAGGTAAAATGAGTCTGACTTTAGTTGTGGGTAAATTGTTGGAGGAAATTATAAAAGATAGGACTAATGGATATTTAGAGAGGCAAAAATTGATTAGGAATGGTCAGCATAGTTTTGTGTGAGGGGAACCGTGTCTCACAAACTTCAATCTGGATAAATGCGAGGTATTGCATTTTGGTGCACAAACAAGGGCAGGGCTTACACAATTAATGGTAGGGCCTTGGGTAGTGTCATGGAGCATAGGGGCTTAGGGGTGAAGGGACATAATTCTTTAAGTTTGCTTCACATATAGACAGGATGGTTAAAAAGAAGTTTGGCACGCTTGCCTTTATTGCTCAATCTTTCAAGTATAGGAATTGGGATGTTATTTTGAGGTTGTGTAGGACATTGGTGAGGCCTCTTCTGAAATACAGTGTCCAGTTCTGGTTGCCCAGTTATAGGAAGGATATTGTCAAGCTGGAGAGGATTCAGAAGAGATTTACAGAATGTTGCCGTGTATGGCAGGTTTGAGTTATAAGGAAAAGCTGGATAGGCTGGGACTTTTTTCACTGGAGCATTGGAGTTGAGAGGTGACCTGAAATAATTTTATAGAATAATGAGAGATATTGATAGAGTTGATGGTAGTTTTCTTTTCCCTAAGATGGGGAATTTCAAGACTAGGGGACACATTTTTAAGATGAGAAGAGAGAGATTTATAAAAGATATGAGAGGCAATTTTTTTTATACAGAGGATGGTTCGCATGTGGAATGAACTTCTGTGTGAAGTGATGGATGCTGATACAATTACAACATTTAAAAGACACCTGGATGGATATATGAATAATAATGGTTTGGAGGGATATGGGCCAGGAGCAGGGAGGTCAGACTAGTTTAGTTTGGGATTATGAGAGATAGTAGGAACTGCAGATGCTGGAGAATCCGAGACAACAAGGTGCAGGGCTAGATGAACACAGCAGGCCAAAATCTGCTCCTATGACGCTGCTTGGCCTGCTGTGTTCATCCAGCCCTGCACCTTGTTGTCTTAGTTTGGGATTATGTTAGGCATGGATTGGTTGGAACAAAGGTCTGTTTTTGTGCCGTATTACTCTATGACACTATATTGTAAATAATTGTGGCCATAGCACTGATCATTGGGGCACTCCAGTAGTTACAGATTGCCATCTTGAAAATGCCCCTTTATCCCAACTGCCTGTAGTTGATCAGTCAGTGAATTTTCTGCCCATGCTAATATACAACCCATGGGCGTAAATATATATAGCCTTACATGGGATATCAGACTGAATACATTTTGGAAATCCAGAAATACTAACTGTAGCATTTCGCCTTTATCTATCCTGTTTGTTGCCTCCTCAAAGAACTAAGGTGTTGAATCTATACTAACCTATTATACCAAATAAAACATTGTATTAGTATTGGAGCTGATCTTGCTCCTTTGGCTATTCCAACAATGTGCAGCTACACAACACTTAAAGAATTTCCAGAATAAGTATTGCTCAAGTGTTGATAAGGTATTGATAAAATGGTAAGTAACCTTTTAGGTAGCATTGGAAATTGACATTAATGCCCCGCTATTTGCTAATAGCTTGTTGCTGTTAAGAAAAGGCATTAGGATAACCGGTAGTCACCAAAATGCCGTGCCACTGCTTTAACGGATGTTATTGCAAACATTTCATGTGATAAAATGAGCTGTTTATTAAGCTTCCAAGTGACCATTTTGAGCACAATCTTCACCTGTTTTTACCAGGTGACATCTTGTGCAAAGTGTGAGTCTAATCAGTGCTGCAGGCTCGAGATTTCATCTTAACCAATTGCTGAGCTCCACATCAATTTTGAATGAAAGAATGGACTTTGTTTTCTAGGTGACTGTTGGTTGAGCTGCAGGCATGTCTAAAAGACCCAGGACATATGTTTGTCTCATGACAAGTCTACTTCCTAAAGCAAGCGTTAGATCACTTTAGTATCTGCATTGAGACAATAACTGTTTTAGGCAGCTCACCCCAGATGGTTGAAAATTGGACGTATCCAAACTTGGTTTGGAATCTGGAAAGGTTACTTCCATAAATTCAACTTATTTCTATGCATAGAATAGTACTTAAAAATACTGGTCTTGTGAATATCATTTCAGTTCAAGGGCAGCCCAAGCATTCACAAGCAAATCTATCAGCAATGTTCAATCTAATAATTCAAATACTTCTTCAAAGTTAGGATTAAAGTCATTCAGAAAAAAAACCCTCAATAATTGACAAAGGACTAAGTCAACAGAAAAAGAAACTGTTTTTAAATTCTTAGATAACAAGGTATAGAGCTGGATGAACACAGCAGGCCAAGCAGCATCAGAGGAGCAGGAAGGCTGACGTTCGGGCCTAGACCCTTCTTCAGAAAATTCTTAATACTTTAGGTAGGTACTGTAGATTCTGGAAATTTGAAGGCGAAACAACAATTTTGGAAATACTCAAGAAGTCACGCAGCATGTATGTGAAGAGAGACAGAGTTAGTATTTTGTTTCTATAAAGCTCTATTGGAATTGGAAAATGTATATCAGATATGAAAAAAGTACAGAGGCAGAAAAAGAGTGATGAGTGCAAGAACAAAACAGATGCCCTTTGGTCATAATTCCAAAACATTAACTCTCTGTTTCTCTCCATAGTTGCTGCATGATGTGCTGAGTTATTCCAGCATTCTTTGTTTTTAACTTCAGTTTTCAGCATTCTCAGAATTTTGCTTTGATGTACATCTTTGATTGAATTTAATTTGACTTGATTTGATTTATTGCCATGTGTACCTAAGTACAGTGAAAAGCTTTGTTTACCAGCAGTACAGGTAGATCATAGTAAGTAAGCACATACAGATCACAGGATGAGAAAAGAGAAATCTGGACAAGAACAACATTGTCTAGGTCAGCATTATTTAAAGTTAGAGAGTCCATTCATCAGTCTAATAATGGCTAGGATGAAGCTGTTCATGAACCTGCTGGTGCCTGTGTTCAAACTTCTGTACCTTCTGCCTGACGGAAGAGGTTGTAGGAGAGCATTAGCCTTTCTGGAGCAGTGAGCTGTGTAAATGGAGTCCATGGAGGGAAGGTTGGCTTCTGGGTTGTGCACACAACCTTCTGCAGAGCAGTTGCCATACCAAGACATTATACGCCTGGACAGTATGCTTTCAATGGCATCTGTAAAAGCTGGTGAGGATCTAGAGAAGATGTAAATATGAAAAGCAGAATAATCACAATCAGTTGCCATTGAAAACAAAATGGGGTTCTGTGGTCGTGATCAGAAAAGTTGAACACAATGTTGAGACCAGGAGGGTATAAAATGCTTAATCATTAAGCTAGTGGTCTTTGAACTTACTTGAGCTGCATTAGAACTATGTGGGAGGTTGAGGGCAGAGAGGTCAGAGTGGGAGTGGGGTGGAGAATTAAAATAATAATTGAGACAGGGATCATCATCCATTTAACTCCCAAACATGGCATAACAATTAATAGCTGATACTGTAGAAATTACCTCCGCTGCGAGGAGGGTATAATTATAGTGTGACAGCTCACACAGGCAGTTCCTTTTCTTAGATGTGAACATAGGAATTTATTAAAAAATGTTTATTGGAAGTGTACTCTGATGCAAATTTTTCAATCCAGTATGGTCCTTTACTTCTACATTTGCTTTTCATTCCTTTCCAGCTTTAAAGCTCTAGGATATACATGAAGATGAAGCAGTTGATCCCTGGAAATTCACAGAAAGCCACTTTTAGCAAATGTGTTAGGACGTACTCACACCCAGCAACCAGCACTAATGTTTCTCAGGTTTCTCTGTTGAGAGCAGATACCCAGGCAATGTCACAAAAGACCCCAGAAAGGCAATAGGAGGAGTGGGGAATTTCACCTGAAAGAATAATTTATTTCTAATTCCATGTGTTCCTGTCATGCTAGGGTTGGATTACTCATGCTGATGCTGTTCAAATTTATTGGATTTACTAAACTTGGAAGATTTGGATCAGCTCATAGTCAGCATCCTGAGAGACATTATGGCAGAGATAGATGTCATGTGATCCATTGACACCATGCTGGATGTCTATAGTACAAATCAATCTGTCCCTTTTGTGTGCTATAATCTGTAGCCCAGCAGCTTTATATGTGTCAAGTGCCCATCCTTTTGAAATTTTGTGTTGTTTCTCCTTCCATCATAATTGGATAGGCTACAAGTTCCTGTGCCGAACCTGGCAAGCACACAGATGGAGGGGAGAGGACCCTATGAATCTCTCCTTCTACCTCTCAGCTCAGTATCATAACCCTAAATTCATAGAACATTTACAATTTAATGCTAGTACAACATTCAATAGGTCTATTCTGAGAAGAGCCTGTCAATCATGTTGTGTTTTGTATAAATATACATATTGTGTCTTTTTTCCAAAAGAAATAACCTTTGCCTGAATAAAGCTTCTGTAATTTGTTTCCCAGCTTTTCTTCTAATAACTTGAAAAACACATGTTCTTAGACATTCTGAGAAAAGTAGTGTAACATTTGATTAGCTAAAGGCTACAGTGTCAGTATTTACTGTGGAGAAGGACATGGAAGCTAGGGAACTTGGGGAAATAAATAACCAAGTCTTGAAAAGTGTCCACATTACAGAAGAGGAGATGCTGTAATCTTAAAATGCAGAAAAGTAGAAAATACCCAGGACCTGATCAGGTATATCCCAGAACTTTGTGAGAAGCTAGGGAAGAGATTGTTGGGTCCCTTGCTGAGATATTTGAATCATTCACAGCCACAGGTGAGGTGCCAGAAATCAGGAGGGTGGCTAATGTGGTGCCATTATTTTAGAAAGATGGTAAAGAAAAGCCAGGGAACTGTAAACCGGTGAGCCTGATGTCAGTGGTTGGAGGGGATTTTGAGGGACAGGATTTATATGCATTTGGGAAGATAAGGACTGATAGTCAGCGTGGCTTTATGCATGGAAAATTGTCTCACTAACTTGACTGAGTTTCTTGAAGAGTTGACAAAGAAGATTGATGAGGGCTAGACAGTAGACATTGTCTATATTGACTTCAGCAAGGTATTTGACAAGGTTCACATGGTAGACCAGCTAACAAGGGTAGATCACATGGAATCCAGGAGAGCTAGCCAGTTGGATACAAAATTAGCTTGAAGTTAAGAAACAGAGGGTGGTTGTAGAGGGTTGCTTTTTGGACTGGACGTTTGCGAACAGTGGTGTGCCACAAGGATTGGTGCTGATTCCACTGCTTTTTGTCATTTACATTAATGATAAGGATGTGAATATAGGAGGTATGGTTAGTCAGTTTGCAGATGACTCTAACATTAGTAGTGTAGTGGACAGTGAAGAAAGTTATCTCAAAGTACAAAAGGATCTTGATCAGATTGGCCAATGGGCCGAGGAGGGACAGATAGAGTTTAATTTGGATAAATGGTAACATAAACTAGGGCGGGACTTCTACAGTTAGTGGTAGGGCCCTGGGGAGTGTTGCCTAACAAAGAGATGTAGGGATGTGGATGCATAATTCCTTGAATTTGCGTTGTAGGTAGTCAGGGTGGTAAAGAAGGTATTTGGCATGCTTGTCTTCATTGATCAGTGCAAAGGAGATGGGACGTCATGTTGTGACTGTACAGGACATTGATGAGGCCACTTTTAGAATACCGTATTCAGTTCTGGTCTCCCTGCTATAGGAAGGATACTGTTAAACTTGAAAGGGTTCAGGAGAGGTCTACAAAGGTGTTGTCGGGTTTGGAGGATTTGAGCTATAGGGAGAAGCTGAATAGGCTGGGGCAATTTTCCCTCGAGTGTCAGAGGCGAGGATTGACCTTACAGATGTTTATAAAATCATGTAGGACTGTATGACTATATGAGATGAATCCTGGAAATTATACATTGGCTCAAATTATCCAATCTAGGTCAGCATTTTTTTGAAATGATCAAATTACAAATTCTTGATGCACCTTTTGTGCAGTTTTTCGGTTGAACTTCTAGACTATGAGCCCTCTCAGCTGAAGCAGTGTAGGTAAGTCCAGGAATTCTCTCAGAAACCGGTGAAATGGATTGACACCGAGGCCTTGCTACATTTTTCAGCAGTAATAGCTGTGTCCGGTGATTAAAGATCCTTAAGCCACTTTGACAACTGATGAAAGAAAGTAAATGTTTCACTTAAGTGAGGAAGATGGGATGCCAGGTAGATGGAGGTTTTGTGACTGTGTTGGGGTCAGGGAGTTGGGCGCCAATTGGGGGATCTCTGCATGGCCCTAAAGCACCATTCCAGTCCACACCACTGCATGGACTACCCTCTCATCTGGATCTCTGTATGATCCTGAAGCACTACTCCAGTCCATACCATTGCAAGAACAACCTTATTAATTGAAGATCTGTGCTACTGTAAACATTTGGACCAGGCAATATCAGATTCTGAACAAAAAGAACTAAAAAATTATGGATGCTGGAAATCGGAAATTTTTAGAATAACTCAGCAAGTCTGGCAGCATCTGTGGAGAGAAAGTAGAGTTAACATTTTGGGTCCAGTGACTCTTCTTCAGAACTGAACTGAAGAAGGGTCACTAGACTTAAAACATTAACTCTTCTTTCTCTTCACAGATGCTGCCAGACCTGTTGAGTTTTTTTCATCAATTTCGATGGCTCGGTCATTAGCACTGCTGCCTCACAGTGCCAGGGACTTGGGTTCAATTCCAACCTCAGGCAATTATATGTGTGGAGTTTGCATGTTCTCCCTGTGTCTGTGTGGGTTTCCGCCAGGTGCTCTGGTTTCCTCCCACAGTCCAAAGATGTGCAGCCTAGGTAGATTGGCCATGACAATTTGCCCACAGTTTTCAGGGATGTGTGGATTAGGTGTGTTAGCCATGGAAAATGTAGTGTTACAGGAAAGGGGGATGCGTTTGGGTGGGATGCTCTTCAGAGGGCCAATGTGGACTTGTTGGGCTGAAGCACCTGTTTCCATACTGTAGAGATTCTATAATATTCTCAAATTCTATCTCCAATTCATCATTCAAAGTATTCAGTGTCAGCATCTGAGCTGATGTATTTGAATATGAGTTTGGATGAGCGTGTTTCACAACCATCAACATTTCACTCCTCTTGGACTTCTTGATCTTGAATGACTGCTGAACCAAGTGGCAGTTTTAAGGTATACAAAAGGAGAAAGGACCATTGATAAGGTTGAGATGAGGGAAGTGGTGATGAAAGCAATCGATGCAAACTTACACCCTGTAAATCCAAAGAGATTGCAGGATGAGGCAGAGGTAAAATTTGAGATGCTGGATTTGACCAGTATGTACATGTCTTCCTGTATTTCAGCCCCGCTCATGACCACATCCTCAGTTGTGGCTGCCTCAATGATTGCTATGCACTGTTTCCTCCATGAGGATGAGAACATGAGAACATAGCAACATCTGTCCTCTGCTGGTCAATGTTGTTGTTAGCAATATCTAGTTTTGTCCTACAACAAACGATACGCGATGTAATCTATTTGGGTGTTGTGTTTATCAGCTATGTATGTGATTTTCAGCAGTGCTAATGTGAAGATGGGGTAAAGCTATGAATATTAGGCTAGAGTTTATAGAGAGTGTTAGTGGGTGTGTGAATCAGGGTTGATGAGTGAGCTGTGGTTAAGGCTAATGGTTCATTTGTTAGACCATGGCATTCAAAATTGCATTTACTGGCCTCACAACATAGATCATTAAATTTCTAGTTGTCAGAGCTACACTCTTTGTGTTGACTGTAATGCTTATCTGTTCCCCTGACTTGTCAGGACAAACATTTACAGGGCACCCACAGACTGCAAAACAAGCAGATGGATCTATAATTTTGTCACCATGTTATTACCCCTCCTTGACTTCACTGAAGTTTAATGTGGGTTAATCAGTCATGTCCTAATTGATGCCTTTTGGTGGATTACTATTCCATAGATAAGGGCTTCATCCCTTGGCCATTCTGATTTAATGAATGGTGGGAGAGGCTGGTGCTCAACATAAAGCCAAGTAGGTTAAAAGTGAAAGTAGGATGCCGATTCCCTGGCCACCGATGCCAGTTGGGAACCCCACCTCATAACTTTACCTTTCCACATTTTGCTTCTCCTTCTCCACTGCCCATGTCCACAATGTGCCTTTGCCTCCTGGCACTGGTGAGATCCTAGACATACATGAATGTTCAAGTCTTTTAAATACCACCTACTTGCCCTACCTGCATTTCTGGCAGTGCGCACCACTACTGCTAACATTGCAGCTGTATAGCCGGTTGTGTAACCATTTGAAGGCTGGCTGCTCTATGAGGGGAAACATCCTTGTAGATACAAAGGGAAGTCCCAACTAATGCAGGTGGCATAATCTGAAATGTTAGAACAGGAAGAGCTGACTCATTGGAAGTGAGCTCATCCCAGACATTTATATTATGAAGCATGGAGCCCACCCTCTATGCAGCGGATCTCAGTCCTCTTGTCACTTTTCTTGTCTTCACCTTTATCATTTGTAGAAATCCAATCATACATCATGTACATGCTGGCTTGATGTAGTTATGTGACTCTACCTGCTTTCACTTAGTTTGTGGTAACCATTAAACTCATAACTTAAAACATGATATTCACAGTGGGATGCTGACATGGAATGAATTTTTAAAGTTAAATGGGAGCTAGCTGCTGAAAAAGAAAAACAAATCATTAAAACTATAGTCCACTACTTTGAAGTACTGGGTGAGTCAGAACAGCTGTGAATTTTCTATTCCCAATACCGTGGAAGTGAACACAGACATGAGGCAGAAGTGTAAGGCGGGGCAAAAATCCCCATCAGTTCATGGACATACCCGGGACTAAAACCCTCTGAGGACAGAAGTTGTGGAAATTACATTGGATTAAATTCACTGACCTTTTGGGACTCAAGAAACCATGGGCTGCAACTGAACCAGAAACAGGCTAGCTGGGATAGACTGAGTTATATGCAAGCCCAGGGACAGATGTCTGGAACAGGTATTAGCTTGCAGAAACTAAAGGAAGATCCCCATTCATGCTCCAATTTAAAAACAATGGAAGTCACACTGCAGGAAACAAACAACTTTAACAACTTCAGACCCTCTGGACCCTGCAGAGGTACAAAGCCATACAATTTTCCAGCCAGTGGTCAGGCACAGAAATTCAGAACATTCCATACCATTATGCTATATGCAAACCTGTTCCACCTATGGATGTAAAAACATTCACAACACTATTCAAGAGATAGTAGGAACTGCAGATGCTGGAGAATCTGAGATAACAAGGTGTAGAGCTGGATGAACGCAGCAGGCCAAGCAGCATCAGAGGAG
>NC_063343.1:17622283-17623407 GCF_021869965.1 Rhincodon typus | reverse complement strand
CCTCCCATTCCTCAGACGACATGTCCATCCTGGGACTCCTGCAGTGCCACAACGATGCCACCCGAAGGTTGCAGGAACAGCAACTCATATTCTGCTTGGGAACCCTGCAGCCCAATGGTATCAATGTGGATTTCACAAGCTTCAAAATCTCCCCTCCCCCTACCGCATCCCAAAACCAGCTCATCCCCGCCTCCCTAACCTGTTCTTCCTCCCACCTATCCCCTCCTCCCACCTCAAGCCGCACCCCCATTTCCTACCTACTAACCTCATCCCGCCCCCTTGACCTGTCCGTCCTCCCTGGACTGACCTATCTCCTTCCTACCTCCCCACTTACACTCACCTTTACTGGCTCCATCCCCGCCTCTTTGACCTGTCTGTTTCCTCTCCACCTATCTTCGCCTCTATCCATCTTCTATCCGCCTCCCCTTCTCTCCCTATTTATTTCAGAACACCCTTCCCCTCCCCCATTTCTGATGAAGGGTCTAGGCCCGAAACGTCAGCCTTCCTGCTCCTATGCTGCTGCTTGGCCTGCTGTGTTCATCCAGCTCTACACCTTGTTATCTCAGATTTTCCAGCATCTGCAGTTCCTACTATCTTTGGTAAAGCTGGGCCTGTGTTCTCCAGAGTTTTGAAGAATACGAGGTGATCTTATTGAAGCCTGCAAAATACTTAAAGGGGCTGACAAGGTATATGCAAATAAAATGTTTCCATGGTTAGGGAGGACACAATTTAAAAATAAGGGGATTTTTTTTAAACTGAATGGGTTGTGAAGCTTTGGTGTTCTCTCCCAAAAAGGGCTGTGGAAGCTCAGTCTCTGAGTGTGCTTAAAGTAGTGAAAGTTAGCAGTGAGGTGTTCAATGAGCTATGATTGTATTAAATAGTGGAACAGGCTCATTGGGATGAATGATCTACTCCTGAGGAGAAGTCAAACCCATGCACTTGTCATTAAAGGACCAAAATACTTTAGAGATAATGTCTGAATGCATGTGCAGAGACTGTTTCAAATGGTATAAACAGAATTATTACAACATTTTCTTGAATGATGTTTTCTTTGTAAAACCATGTATATTGGGTAACTTGGCTAAACTGTAATTGCAACTGGTCATACATTAAAATGTTTATTT
>NC_063343.1:17604454-17621783 GCF_021869965.1 Rhincodon typus | reverse complement strand
CCACCACACCCGGCACTTTTCCCTGCAACCGCAGGAAGTGCTACACCTGCCCCCATACCTCCTCCCTCACCCCCATCCCAGGCCCCAAGAAGACTTTCCACATTAAGCAGATGTTCACCTGCACATCTGCCAATGTGGTATACTGCATCCGCTGTACCCGGTGTGGCTTCCTCTACATCGGGGAAACCAAGCGGAGACTCGGGGACCGCTTTGCAGAACACCTACGCTCGGTTCGCAACAAACAACTGCACCTCCCAGTCGCGAACCATTTCAACTCCCCCTCCCATTCCTCAGACGACATGTCCATCCTGGGCCTCCTGCAGTGCCACAACGATGCCACCCGAAGGTTGCAGGAACAGCAACTCATATTCCGCTTGGGAACCCTGCAGCCCAATGGTATCAATGTGGATTTCACAAGTTTCAAAATCTCCCCTCCCCCTACCGCATCCCAAAACCAGTCCAGCTCGTCCCTGCCTCCCTAACCTGTTCTTCCTCCCACCTATCCCCTCCTCCCACCTCAAGCCGCACCTCCATCTCCTACCGACCAACCTCATCCCGCCCCCTTGACCTGTCCGTCCTCCCTGGACTGACCTATCCCCTTCCTAACTCCCTACCTACACTCACCTTTCCTGGCCCCATCCCCGCCTCTTCGACCTGTTTGTTTCCTCTCCACCTATCCTCTCCTCTATCCCTCTTCTATCCGCCTCCCACTCTCTCCCTATTTATTTCAAAACCCCCTTCCCCTCCCCCTTTTCTGATGAAGGGTCTAGGCCCGAAACGTCAGCCTCTCTGCTCCTATGATGCTGCTTGGCCTGCTGTGTTCATCCAGCCCTGCACCTTGTTGTCTCGGATTCTCCAGCATCTGCAGTTCCTACTATCTCTGACACATTTATAACAGTTTGTTTTAACATTAATCTAAAGACCATTATAATAATCTAACCTAGTTTCAATATTGGGATTAAACCAATTTTAAAAGGAACACATTTTATATGTATTTATATGTAAACTGAGTTTGGATAATTTACCTTCCCAAACTAGCAAAGCTCTTAAAGAGTTTATGTTATTATTAATAATGTAATTACTTTCATAGCTTGTTTAATTAATGATCTGTTGTAACTACATGTATTAAATTTCTTAATCACTGTGCATGAAGTAGTCTTAGGAGGAAGTGGAGAGCATAGTGGACAAATAGAGGTGTACGGTATAAAAGCCTGGAAGTTATACTGAACTTTTAAACATTGGGCAAGCTCCAGAGGGAATATTTTATCCGGTTCTCGTCTTCACACTTACAGTTTTGCAAAGATTACAAAAAAGATTTACTACAGTGATAACAGGGATGAGGAACTCCAGTAAGGTGGACAGTTAAAGGAACTGAGGTTTTTCTCATAAATACAGGGTACCTTAAAGGGAGACTTACCTGAAGTGTCTGAAAAAATAAAGGATCAATAAAGAGTATATCCCACGACATCACAATCACTACCACTTACTCATATCTCTCACTAATCTTACTTTGGAGACTAGTATAGATTTGTGATCAAGACTTGCCAAATCTCCAGACACAAGTGGTTGCAACCAGGCCAGGAGTAAAATATGGATAACTTTTCAGCTCATCACAGTGCCCGGTGGCAGATGTATACTGTTGCTGAGGACTAGATGAGATCCTCAATGAGATGGTGTGTAGGATGATGCTGAATAAGCAGAAGTCTGAGTTGCATCAGCTTGTCACAGTCTTCTGTTAATGTCAATGGACAGATTTGACACTAATGTCCTAGAGGCGAGTAACCAGTACAAAAAAAATGGAAATTAATATATTTGTATTATTTGAGTACCATTTCACCATAAAATGCAAGTTAGACCATAAGACTGTAAGACCATAAGAAATGGGAAGAGGAGTCGAAAGCTTGCCCCTCAAGCTTACCCCAACATTCAATCAGGTCATGGCTGATCTGGCACTCCTCACGTCCACTTTCCTGCCTTTTCCCAGTAACCCTTGATTCCTCTACTGATCAAGTATCTATTTTTGTCTTACTCGACTCCCATAGCTCTCTGTGATAAGGAGTTGCAAAGATTCACAACCCTTTGAGAGAAGAAATTCCTCTTCATCTCAGCCTTCAGTTGGACCAGTGTATCTTGTTGGTCAGTTTTACTGATTGTTCCTTGTTTGGCAGTGGGTAGAGAACCTCATCCTGTACTTTGTCATTCTGTTGGATGAAACAACACAGAGTTTGGATCATCCTGGCATGCTGTCATCTGCACAACTGGAGCAGGCAATATCATGTTGAGAACTGGGAGAATGAGCGTAATCTTTCAAGGAAGGGATGAAGACTTTGGGAAGGAGAAATGCTCCTTGTGAATGACAGAGCTCAACCACGTCATTTGCTACAAGCTGGACAGGACCTGATTGAATCCCAGTTCTAGTAGATGAGAACTGGTTGCATTAGAACAGCATCAAATGTTATATATTTGTTGCTCATTATTCCAGCATTTTGTTTACTATGTGGGGGCAAACCACAACCTTTATTGGTTTTGTTTGTGTTCATTTTTGCTGGCACATGTTTGGAATTATTCAATGGCTTGTCTGTATGTGATGTTCCCCAACTGGACAATAAAAAGTGCCATGTCTCCAATGGGCTCTGTAGACAGTTCAGCAGAGATTAGAAAGGATTCTTAGATGGGATATAGCTAAGGAGAGGCAAATATGTTGGGTGTTTGGTAAACAGCAACAAGGGTAGGAAATGTCAGAGATAGTAAGAACTGCTGATGCTGGAGTCAGAGATAACAGTGTGGAGCTGGAGGAGCACAGCAGGCCAGGCAACATCAGAGGAGCAGGAAAGTTGACGTTTCAGGTAAGGACCCTTCTTCAGAAATGGGGGAGGGAAAAGGAGCTCTGAAATAAATACAGAGAGAAGGGGTAGGCCTGGGGAAGGTATGTGGGATGATGATAGTTGAGTGCAGTTGTGCATCCCTCATGGGGTGAGGCCAGGGGTGGGGAGATTTTGAAACTGGTAAAGTCCACATTGAGACCATTGGGTTGTAGGCTCCCAAGGCAGAATATGAGGTGCTGCTCCTCCAGTTTCCAGGTGGTATCATTGTGACACTGGAGGAGGTCCAGGATGGACATGTTGCCCAGGGAGTGAGAGGGGGAGTTGAAATGGTTCGCGACTGGAAGGAGTTGTTGTTTGTCGCGAGCAGAACACAGGTGCTCTACAAAGTGGTCTCCAAGCCTCTGCTTGGTCTCACCGATGTAGAGGAGGCAACATGGGGAGTGGCCTCATCCCATGACCAACCCACCATCTCATCCCCACCTCCTTGACCTGACACAACCTATCCATCTTCTCTCCCACCTATCCGCTCCTCCCACCTCACTGACCAATCCCCACCACTACCTACCTGTACTCAACAATCACCATCCCACCTACCTACCCCAGCCCCACCCCTCCTCTCTCTATTTATTTCGGAGCTCCCTTCCCCCTCACCCATTTCTGAAGAAGGGTCCTGACCCGAAACATCAACTTTCCTGGTCCTCTGATGCTGCCTGGCCTGCTGTGCTCCTCCAGCTCCACACTGTGTTATCTAAAGATAAGAAATGTGGTTGAATGTGCAAAAGAATGTCACTATGCCAGCTATGTGCTATTAGCACCGTGGCTTTGTAGCTGCTGTGCTATTACATTGCTGGGGAGGGCAATGTTAGATTGCAATTCTAGTCCGAATGAACAGACGCCTTTTAAAAGATGTGGGCACTTGAAAGACTGGTCGCTTGGCAATGTCCAGTGAGTAGAAAGTTCTTCTGGGAATAACCAATTGTAAGTTAGGGTTAGAATCAGATGACAAGGGGCAAGATAGGAAGTTAAAGAAGCCTGTTTGGTAAGATACAGTGAGAAATCTGACTAGGCTTCAGAACGATAAACCTCTAAAAATAACTCGATAGAACTGATACTTTGTCAAAAATACAAAACCTGTCTCAGCCCAAACTGTTTTCATAGTTTAAATTTTTAAGCCCCAAATGTGGCTAATTGTAGCTAAAAACTCAATTAACATTAACATTGTGCTGCCTGAAGAACCTTCACTTATTCTAAATTTACAAAACAGTCAATAGGGAAATGAACACACAAAGAAATATATTTTCTCAGTTTTTTCAGTGTTTTGTGGCATCATGTTACCCCTTCAAAGTGAGCTTTCCAATTGACTTGAAGAATTGTTGGCATACCTGTTAGTATATTACAGATATACGTGTAAAAATATTCTATAATATGGTTAAACATAGCATCTTGCTACTGTAGAACAACTGGCTGAAACTGACACAAGAATTTTTAAAGTGGCCCGACAAATAACTTACAAACCCGGAACAGAGATAGTGTTTGGATTCAGTTTCATACCATTATGGAACTCACTTCAGCATCTGTGAACTTGTAAGACACATTTTAGTCACTAGTTAGATGTGTATGTAAATAAATTTATGTTATTTTTCCACAATAATAGCTTTTCATAATGTACATTTATGTTAAGTGTATTTTTACCAGACCAGACAGTACTACTTACCACAAAATTAAATGCCTACAACCATAAAGGGTAGATTGAAAAATCTAGTGCATTCATTCTTTGGAATATTTACACTGTAAAAGTGAATGGACATCAGGGTTTAGAATGGCCTTGTTAATTTTTCAGCATACATTTTGTTAATTTTTAATTTTCAAAAAATTAATGTAGATAAAATTAATTTGGACAAAGTCAACAAATGATAGTTCTTCCAAAGTGTAGGAGACAAAAAAATGTTGTTACCTTGCTGCCAGAATTTTATACAACAAAATATGACACACTGCAAATTTATAATTTGGCGCAGAGAGTGATATCAAGTCTATGTGATCAGCTAGTTGTCATCTGATAAACTAAATTGAAACTTCCAGCATTTAGCACGATCACACTTCAGCTTTGAAGATAATGATCAAATTTAATGTTTGTGAATATAAATAGAATCTGCTGCTGTCTCTCACACATGTATTTTTGCATATACTCTCTCACCGTCAAACTTGCACAAGCATTGTTTGAGTGACCCTAGCCTCCTTTAGCTTCAGGAGCAGTTGTTTATGCTACAGATCTCCCTGTGAACAACACCTAGGTCTTTCCACAATATTCTGACAAGCAGTATTTGTAATAATGGCGTAAAGGAAGGTAAATAATATAACTTTTTGTTTCCTTTGGGTTTTGTGATTCAGCTCAGAAGGCTCTGCTCCTCACAGCTGGCTAAAAACACAACTGGTCAAAGTAGGCTGTCACGCGTATCAGCAATGATCCCTTATGGCTACTTTATTTATGATACAAAAGGTGCAAACAAAATCACACATTCATCAATGTTGAGCAAATTAAATCAAAATTTCTCATTTTTATACTATGTTCCAAGTGTGACAGGCAGAATGATATACAACTTTTGATAAACAACCATATTTTAAACAATCCTGTTTGGATTTTGACAGTCAAGATATTAAAATAAGTGGTTAGCAAGTCAGACATGTATTTTACGCCTCTACCTCTCTCTCTCTCTATCCACTTTATTTTCATTGACAATTTACAGTTACACATTGGCTCAAGTCAAGATCTATTCACTTGATTTGGATTGTACAATGAAAGCAGAAGTAAAGTGTACTATATTTCTACTATTCAACATAATTAATGCCAGATAGCATTTTTTTAGAAGTAGGTATAATCAGGTGACATTTGACATTGAGCAACAATGTTAAACAAACAACTGCCAAACTCTTATTTGTACAGAAGCTATCATCTACTTTCCATGAGCGTACAAAGCCCAACTTCCAATCATTCATGAGCTGACTTTGAGATGAAGACTTTGTGAAGTTTTGAAGAAGAAAAAGAATGAAGAAAAAAATGAAGAAATGGAATAGAGAAATAAAAATACACTTTCCCTTGGGAATGGATTTCTCATGATTACTTGGAGAAAAATAGCAGTTTGTCTCTTTTCTACACAGTTTCCTGAAGCTCACAAACTTAACATTCAAGTTGGCAACACAATATAATATGATCATTTGTTAAGTCTCTTTTCTTAATAACTTATTATCGTCTAAATTTTTTATTTTTTAATATCAATTTTCCTGCAGTAATAACAAAACACAATGTCAGTGCAGATTCTAGTTTATTAAAATAAAAACCCAAATTAAAGACAAGCCAGAATATTATTTCCAGCAATATGCTGCACCCGAGCAGATACATACCTTTCTTTAATCTGTTCTGGTGATTACTTTAGTTGTAACCTGAGTATCACAGTCATGGTAGGTACTGATGGCTCATTTTCCGCAAATGATTTATGGGGTTGCATGTAGCCCTTTTTGGTAGCTAATGTTAGCTTTCATTTTGGATTCGAGGCTCTTCTGTCTTCATCCCTACACTTTGTTCCTGAATTGCAATTCCTCCTGAGGGACAAGACCAAAAGTTTTGCATAATTCACTAAGTACATGGTTTACTTACCAAAAAGCACCAGGATTCCAGCTATCAACAGAATACAACATTATGGATCAATGACCCTGATTTAAAGGCAACTACCACAAACACCTCAAGAAACAGCAGCACAATTTGTGGCCATTATGACCTAAAAATCATTATGATTCCCATTCTCTCCTCACTTATTAACAGAGCTGTAATCTGTTCCTCTATTGATATGGTGGCAACAACTGGTCTCTGCTCACCTTTTTTGTGATTTCAGGAGAACTGCTAGATGCTCCATTGGTCCCTGAAAATGAAGAAACAAACTTGTATTATGTTACCATTAATTTATACTTAAACGTCATATTTGTTTGTAGCTGCTCACAATAAACTTAGCTGCTGTACATTAATGTTTCACAAACACCCTTCCTTATAGATAGATACTGGTTAGTTCTCAGCACTATGAGATTTAAACTATAGGAAATGCTGTCCTCAGCCTCAACTGGGAAGGTGACACAGTCTCACTCACTAACCACTAGTCCAGTTCCCTCATGAGCTCTGGTTCACCTGATCTAATTTTCTAACTAGGGTTTTCTAATTCTTCATCAGCAAAAGTATATTAACTGGTGCATAGAAGTAAATAGGCCAGTCCCATTCAGATGAGTTCAGGATGGTCTTGAGCATTGGTGCAAAGAGAGCAGAAGGTGCAGAATATAGGAGTTGGCTGAAATCCTAGAGAAGGGGAAGATGTGTTTAGTTGTGGCATTATGTTGGAAGTGGCAGAAATGGCATCGGTTAATCTGTTAAATGACGTGGTGCAAGATAAGAATAAGAAATCTCTGTGATAGTTCTTGGAGAAAGGAGAAGGCATAACAGTGGAAATGCAGGAAATGAGTGGACACTCTAAAGAACCCTTGCAACCATGTGGAAGGTAATCCTTAACTGAGGTAAAAATAAGATGCATCTGAAATGCATGTATGGAAGGTTGCATCATCCAAACAGATATGATAGTGATGGAAAAACTGCGAGATTAATAGAGTCATAAATTGGGGTGGGAAGAAGTCAGTAGGTTCATAGCAGATATTGGTTGACTGCCTACATTCAAAAATGAAGAGAAAGAAGTTAAGGAAGGGAAAAATTAGCCATGGACCATCGAGAAACTGAAAGCAGCATTTTTAGTTTGGGATAAAAGTGGGAATAACAATCATGCAGCTTTTTAAATTTCAGATTTCCAGCGTGTAGGTTTTACATTGCATAATCATTATGGCACGAGCAAGTTGTACTGTTGTAGATACCAAGCTTCATTGTTGATGTGAGTACGGTGGTGTTTTGAAGTTTCTTCTTCAGTTCTTAGCCTGATGACAGATGCACCCTATGCCACCATTATACCCACTCAGGGTAGGCTAAGAAAGCAGGTGCTGAATTCACCCCAGTTGGAACCAGGATTGAATCCCTTGTTCATGGCACCAATCTGATCCACATTGGTGATCCATCCAACTGAGCAAAACACCTATCAAAAAGTCCAAATTGCTATGGCTATCTACACTTTTACAAGCACATTTTAATCTTTAATTATGGGTAGTGATGGCAGAGACTCCAATTTTCTTTGCTAACCAGGATCTCTCACATTCCAACTGCCAGTCATAAGCATATGTTGGAAAGATTGGCGCACTGATATTGTATGATCGCAACTAATGTTACTACCGGACAAGTCAGATTCCAGACTGAATTCTGACTTGTTAGATCATACTATTTTTCATTTATCATAGTTATTTTTCATTTAAGCATGAGCATGAACCCTACAGATTTGTTTTTAACAATAAAATGTAATGCTGTTACATGAACTAAATGGAAACAAAATAGATATGCAATAACACAATTTGAAAGATTTTGAAAGACACAGCAGAGAAGAAATACAATCTATCCCAACTGCATCACTTACAGTATTGGAGAACAAGTTCCCCCCTAACACATCTATAGCTTTTTTTCTCATTCCTGGTCTCGAGAACATATAGTCTTTTCTTTAAATATTCACACAGATGAACTTAAAATTCGTTAACTTCAAATAACACATCCACGATTTTAATCAAATACTTCTTAGAATAATCAAATACTTCTTAGAATCATCAAATCTCTACAATGCAGAAAGAGGCCATTTGGCCCATTGAAACTGTACTGAACTTCCAAACAGCATCCCACCCAGACTCAGCCCTACCCTATCTCCATGACCCCAAATTTACCATGACTAATCCACCCAGCCTGCAGAGCCTGGACACTACAGGGCAATTTAGCATTGCCAATCCACCTAACCTGGTCACCTTTGGACTGTGGGAGGAAATTGGAGCACCTGGCAGAAACCCATGCAGACATAGGGAGAATGTGCAAACTCCACACAGGCAGTCACGCAAGTCTGGAATTGAACCCTGGTCCCTGACACTGTGAGGCAGCAGTGTTAAACATTGTACACGCTTGCCATTCAATGGTCTGGAATTTTCAAACTTAAACTGACATAATCAATTTCCTAATTATTCTGAACTAACTCCAGGAGAAACTACTCTAACATTTAACCCCAGCAAGATGTTTTGTGAACTGCCCAAATGCTTTCCTAACCTTTGGGTTTTTAGCAGCCAAAATCAATCCTTAATTATTCTAAATAAATCTAATACCTTTTGATGCATGTTCTCTCTGACTGTAAAATTCTTACAATACAAACCAATTACTATCATAACTCCAGAAGTGCCCAGTCCATTGTTCTTTGCTTTGTCCAAGTTTAACAGAAATATTAACAGGTTATCCTCATACACATAGATCATTGTCCCATATGCTAGTAGTTCCAAATCCAACCAATAGAAACATTTACATGCATATCACGCACCTTACATGACAGTACATAACCTGATTGGCCATGTTAGAAACAAACCTTCCTTGGGCATCAAATTCTGAAGGGGGACATAAAGTCAGAGTTTCAAGCTCAGAGGCAGCTAGCACTAGCACAATACCCCCACTATTATGATTACCTAGTAATATTTAAACATATATATGTCTCAGTAAACTTGGAGTTTAGCAATGCACGAAACAGCATATTGTATTGCAAATGGCACAAAACACTAGACTAAACATAAACATGTAACTGTCAGAGCCTGGGATTGCAATGATAATCATGTTCAAAGTATTTACTATTAATGAATAATAAACAGTGTTAGTTGGAACTCTTAGTCTGAAAGCAGTTCTTGACTTTGCCTTCTCTTCAACCAGTTTGCAAAGAACACAAACTCAGAGACTATCATCAAAACACCTGATAAAAAATGGAGGCAGTGATGGGATCATTCCTGAGAAAATCATGGTAACACTGAAGCTTAAGAAACAGATCTAAGATTACCTGGAGAAGAGAAGGCAAGAATGTGAAATAAAATTTTTTTAAAATAGATCCTTGGTAAAGGACCAGCTAGCAGCCAGATAAAAGCTACAAGAGCTGAACAGCAACAATGAAGGAAGCATCGCTAGTACTCAATAGTCTCATAAGATGTATACTACCAGTAATAGGGGAAACAAGACTTTTTTCTAAATTAAAAGAGAGAGGCAGTAAAAGCCCTCAAGTAGCTAAGGGGAGAAATCTGAATTCAGTACATGTGAAAAGAGGCTGATTTTTGGACTGCCAGAGAAAAGTTGACCTTTTTGAGAGGACAAAGAAGCATATTTTCTACTTGAAAAACTAGGGTGAGGAGAAAATTTAAGATTTCTAACAGTAAATCAATAAATTTCTGAGCTTTTAAATGATGGTATTGTTAAAAACATTCCCAGCTAATTCTTCACTTAGATGCTTAAACAAAAGCAATTGAAAAAAGAAAAAAAAGTAACAATCATTATTATAATTTGAAGGATCATAGCCCCTAATAGTGGTTAGTGAAATCTTTATTACTTCAATAGTTTTGAAAAATTCAGAGCTTTATTCAACAACTAAGAACTGTTTCAATTGTTTTAATAAAATAGAAAAAAAATGCTATTTGATAATATGGCGTCTGATTCAATACAAAAATATCTCAAGCACTGAAACAATGAACAATATCGCGGCAGCTATCATTGATACAGTCAAAAAAATTCATTGACTCTGATTGACTGAAGGCATTTTGAGACAGTCTCTACTCATAGATTTTTTAGTTATCCTTTTAACATCTTGGAAAGTGAATACCTTCATTAGACCATAAGAAATAGAAGCAGAGCGGCGTAAGCCATTCCATCTATTGAGCTTATTCTTCAATGGGATTATTGTTAATTTGATGGTGCACAACTTCACTATCCTGCTTCTACCTTATAATCTTTGATTCCCAACCTAATTATAAATCTGACTATCTCAGGCTTTAATAGACATGACCCTAACCCTTTCACCTCCATACTCCTCTGTGGTTAAGAATTCCATAGGATCATTACCCTCTGCAAGAAATTCCATCTCATCTGTCTTAACCAGGTGTCTCCTACTCCAAGATTAGACCTTCTAATACTGGATTTGCCCACATAGCAAACAACCTCTCAGCTTCTGCCCTTTTATGACCCTGAAGAATCATATATGCTTCAATAAGGTCACCTCTCATTTTTCTAATATCATCGAATCATCGGTGGTCCCTCACAGACAAGGAAGACTCTCTTCCACTCTCAGGATGAGTCTGTAGGTGGCTGTACAGATCGATATGGCTACCACAGGCTCTGTTACACTTTGGGCAGGTGGTGGTCATGGGAAGAGGCGGTTGGGGAAATTGGTGTGGCAGCGGGCTCCTTTCACTTGTTTTCACCTGGCTTCCATTTTTTATCCGATGGCAAGTCTCGAGGAGCTTGAAGGTTTCCTGGATTCTCCTCTTCCACTTTGGACAGTCTTGGGTCAGTGATTCCCGGGTATCTGTGGGAATTTTGCACTTTGCCAGTGAGGACTTGAGGGTATCACTGAAGCGCTACCTCTGCCCACCTAGGGCTCGCCTGCCATTTCAAAGCTGGGAGTACAGCACCTTCTTAGACAGTCTTGTGTCGGTCATGCGGACGACATGCCCAGCTTATCGTAATTGATCAAGGGTGGTCAGTACCTCAATGCTGGGGACATTGGCCTGGTCGAGGACACAAGTGTTGGTGCGTCTTTCTTCCCAGCAAATTCACAGGATCTTGTGAGCCAGCATTGATGGTACTGCTCCAACACCTTGAGGTATCTGCTGTAGACTTTCTGCAACACAGAGCCACACAGGAGGGCGGGAACGACCACTGCTTTGTAAGCCATGATTTTGATGTTGGGTCTGTTGTTGTTGTTCTTGAACACACTTTTCCACAGGTAGCTGGATGCTGCATAAGCACACTGGAGGCAATGCAGGATCTCTTCATCAATAGCTGCTTTGGCCCACAGGACACTTCCAAGGTATTGGAAGTGGTCAACATTCTCTAAGGCCTTGCTGTGAACCTTGATGACTGAAGGTTTGCTCCACAATGCCAGGCCAGGTTGATGAAGGACCTTTATCTTGCAGATGTTCAGGTTGAGACCCATGCTGTCATAAGCAACTGTAAACATGCTGTCGATAGTCTGGAGTACGTCCTTGAAGATTGTGCATATAAAAGCATCATCTGCGTATTGCAGTTCAATGACACTGCTCGGGGTGGCAGAGGTTGAATAATTTCCCGCAGATTCTGAAATTTAGCTCCATTCTAGCAGGGAGCATGTCAGCGGTAATGTGAAGTATTACAGCGAGGTAGATCAAGAACAGTGTCAGAGCAATGATGCTGCTCTGTATGACACTTGTCTAAATGGGGAATGGGTCAGTGTGGAGCCATTGTCATTACCTCAAATTCCATGTCATCACGGAGCTGGCGAAGGATGGTGATAAATGTCATGATGCAACCAAAGTGGAGAAGGACGCTCCATAATGCTTCCCAATTGATGGTATCAAAGGCCTTTTTAATGTCGAAGAAGGCCATGTACGGGGGTAGGTTCTTTTCTCTGCATTTCTCCTGCAGCTGTTGCATAGTGAAAATCATGTCTATTGTGCCCCTCCATGTCTAAAACCCACACTGCAACTTCAGGACGAGTTCCTCAACCCTAGGGAGGAGATGGTTGAGGAGGACGTTGGTGATGACTTTTCCAACCATCGACAGCAGGGAGATTACCCTGTAGTGACCACAGTCGGATCTATTACCTTTGTTTAAAATACTCATGACTGTGGCTTGGAGCTCTCCCAGAATGCACTCTTCCTTGCAGATAAGGCAGGCAAGGGCATGTACCTGCAGCAGGAGATCTTTGCCTTTGCACTTCAAAGCCTCAGCAGGAATACCATCTGCTCCAGCAGCCTTATTGTTCTCAAGCTTGTGGATGGTCTGCTCTACTTCATGCAAGTCTGACGTGTTGTTGAGCTCATGGCGTGTAGTATGATGCAGGATGTGTTCAAGAATGCTCCAATCAATGACAGAACCCTGGTTGAGCATTTTTTTAAGTGCTCTCACCAGCATTTTTTGATGGCTTCTTTACCTTTGATAAGTGTCAGTCCATCCTTGCCAGCAGTGGGCGAGGGCTTTAGGTGTTTGGTCCATACGTGGTCTTGACAACACAGAAGAAACCATACATATCATGGTTGTTGGCCATTCATTGGGCCTCCAGTGCTTTCTCCACTCATCACCTGTTCTTTGTTTCGTGGGTTTGTTTTTGTACCTTCGCCTTCAGTCGCCTGTAGGCCTGCCTTTTTTCTTTTGAGTGCAGTTGTTGTTTTACACTCAGAAATGCCATATGCTTCTGGCTTAATAATAGTTCCTGGATCTCACAATCACTCTCATCAAACCAGTCTTGGTATTTCCTGGTTGAGTGGCCGACCCAAGTTTTTGCAGGCATTGATGATGGCAGTCTTAAGAGTAGACAAGAGGCTGTTGGGATCCTGTGACTCGGTGTCGCCAAGGATCTCTAGCTTTGTGAAGTGGAGTTAGTTGTATGAGGCTTTTTTTTGTGTCGTATGATGTTGAATTTTTTTGCAGCACTGCTTCTGTTGTCTTCACAATGACCGGGCTATATTTATGTTCAGCCTGGCTCGGATCAGGTGATGGTCCGTCCAGCAGTCATCGTCTCCAGTCATGGCACATGTGATTTTAACATCTTTCTGATCCCTCGCTGTAACGATGACATAATCAAGGAGGAGCCAGTGTTTGGTGCTGTCATGTTGTCTTGTATTTGGCCTTTTGGTGGACCAGTGCATTGGTGATGAGAAGGTTATGTTCGAGGCATTTTTTCAGAAGAAGGGTGTCATTGGAATTTTGCTTCCCAACTCCCTCTTTCCAGATTACATCACCCCAAAGGTCTGCACTTTTGCCGACTCTAGCATTGAAGTTGCCGAGGACGATTAGTTTATCCACTGCAGGAACCCATGAGAGAGATTGGTCAAGGCTGGAGTAGAATTTCTCCTTGTCCTCAGCTGCTGCATCAGGCATTGGCACATATGCACCAAATACTGTGACACACTGGTTCCAAGTAAAGGTGAGTCGGAGCATCATGAGGTGTTCACTTATTCCGGAGAGGGAGTCTTTGAGCTGGTACATCAATTTGGTTTTGATGGCGAAGCCGACTCCATGGATGTGGCACTCTTCTTTGGCCTTGCCTTTCTAGGAAATGGTGTAGCTACTACCGTTCTAGATATAGATATAGGACAGATGTCAGAGGTAGGTTCTTTACTCAGAGAGTAGTAAGGGCGTGGAATGCCCTGCCTGCAAAAATAGTAGACTCGCCAACTTTAAGGGCATTTAAATGGTCATTGGATAAACATATGGATGATAATGGAATAGTTTAGGTTAGATGGGCTTCAGATTGGTTTCACAGGTCGGCGCAACATCGAGGGCCGAAGGGCCTGTACTGCGCTGTAATGTTCTATGTTCTATGTTCTATGTTCTCTCCGATCTGTCCTTCCGCTGCCCTCCAGGTTTCCCTCAGTGCAGCCTGAGTTCCCGAGCAATGATGGCAGTGCGGCATTCTGCTCTGTCACTGGCAGGACTGTCCATAAAGGTCCAGATGTCCCAGGTCTTAAACTTCATCCTGACAATGTGATAGGTGGTTATGCGAAAGTTCTTTTAAGACAGGGAAACTGTTGCAAACCAGTTACTTCATGGGCTTAGCAGCACAAGGTCTTGGTCCAGCAGAGAGGGTGGAGTGCAGACAAATAGTTTGGTGCTGGTAGTACCTCATGCTGGGTTAGTGTGAGGACTGAGATGAGGAGAGTGGGAAGTGGGTGGGGAGAACAAGAAGAACAGCATGGTTACTGCCATTGTGCTGGTCATTCTCAGTCTAAGGGTGTGAAATCACTTGCCCGGGGTTGGGGGAGTTTATACTAAAAAAGACATTAAACTGTGTTGGAGGGTTTATAAAATAATTGGTAAATAACTAATAAATTTAAGATTCCCTGGGTGGGGGGCATACAAAACTAACTGGGCTGTGGCTTGGGAGGTTTATTTTAAAAGAAACATTAAACTGGGTTAGGGGTTTTGTACAATAACTGAATCGGTGGGTGAGTGGTTTATAAAATTAATGTGTTGGTAGGGGTTTATATAAGCACTGGACTGGGAGGGTGTTATAAGATTATTAGGCTGGAGGTGTTTATAAAAGCACAAACTGGATGAGGTTGTTTTCTCAAACACTAGACTCTCAGGTGTTAATAATTTTTTTTAAAAAATCACTGCGCTGAGAGGATGTTATAAAGATTACAGGAGGGAGGTTTAAAAAATACTAAAAAATGCAGTGCTGGGAGAGTTAAATAAACATTGGACTGGGAGGATGTTACATTATTACTAAGATGTGGAGTGTGAAAAATTACAGAGGGGGCTTATATAAAAACCACACTGGGCTGGGGATTATACATGTTACTGGGAATTATATAAATACTGGGCTGGGTAAGAGTTATAAAAATTACATGGCTGGGGATGTTATAAAATTATTGAGGGTTATTAAAACATGGGGTTGGAGGTTACATAAGCTCTGGGCTGGGGGAGTTTGTCATAAGATTTCCGAGCTGGGGAGTTGTTATAAAATTATTGGGAGATTTATAGAAACACCGGGCTGGGGTACTATTACAAAATTATTGAGGTGGTAAAAAATGTTTAGAAGGTTATTAAGAAAATCATTGGGGGTTATATAAACACTGGACTGGGGAGGAGGGAGTGTTACGAGTGTTAATATTGCAGTTGCAGCAATAGGAGCTCCGGCCAGTGGGTAGGTGGTTTGTTAATTATATATATATATTTTATATACATATAGGACACCCAAATCAATCTATGCTGCAGCTTCCTCCAGGTTTCTCCATCTAAATAATTTTCAGCTATTCTATTCTCCCTCCTAAAGTGCACAACCTCACATTTAACCAGATTAAATTCTATCTGCTAAGGTTTAGTTCATAGACTTAACCTGTCTATATCCATATGTATCAGAGATAGTAGGAACTGCAGATGCTGGAAGATCTGAGATAACAAGCTGTAGAGCTGGATGAACACAGCAGGCCAAGCAGCATCATAGGAGCAGGAAGGCTGACATTTCGGGCCTGGACCCTTCATCAGAAAAAGAGTCTAGGCCCAAAACGTCAGCCTTCCTGCTCCTATGATGCTGCTTGGCCTGCTGTATTCATCCAGCTGTACACCTTGTTATATCCATATGTAAACTCTTTACACCATCTTCACCTATTTTTGTGTTATCCATAAATATAATGAGAATACATTCACTTCCCTCATCCAAATCATTCCTTTGTATTATAAATGATTGTGGCTCCAGCACTAATCCCTGTGGCTCCAATAATTACAAGCTCCTAACCTCAAAATGGCCCCATTCTCCCAATTCTTTCTTCTATTGGTTAGCCAATGATCCATCCATCTTGATATGCTACTCCATGGGGTCTTATATTATTAAGTAGCCTTATTTGCAATACCTTCTCAAAAGCTGGTTGGAAAAGAAAATAGAATCAGAGATAGTAGGAACTGCAGATGCTGGAGAATCCGAGGCAACAAGGTGCAGGGCTGGATGAACACAGCAGGCCAAGCAGCATCATAGGAGCAGAGAGGCTGACGTTTCGGGCCTAGACCCTTCATCAGAAAAGGGGGAGGGGAAGGGGGTTTTGAAATAAATAGGGAGAGAGTGGGAGGTGGATAGAAGAGGGATAGAGGAGAGGATAGGTGGAGAGGAAACAAACAGATCGAAGAGGCGGGGATGGAGCCAGTAAAGGTGAGTGTAGGTAGGGAGTTAGGAAGGGGGTAGGTCAGTCCAGGGAGGACGGACAGGTCAAGGGGGCGGGATGAGGTTGGTCGGTAGGAGATGGAGGTGCGGCTTGAGGTGGGAGGAGGGGATAGGTGGGAGGAAGAACAGGTTAGGGAGGCAGGGACGAGCTGGACTGGTTTTGGGATGCGGTGGGGGGAGGGGAGATTTTGAAACTTGTGAAATCCACATTGATACCATTGGGCTGCAGGGTTCCCAAGCGGAATATGAGTTGCTGTTCCTGCAACCTTCGGGTGGCATCGTTGTGGCACTGCAGGAGGCCCAGGATGGACATGTCGTCTGAGGAATGGGAGGGGGAGTTGAAATGGTTCGCGACAGGGAGGTGCAGTTGTTTGTTGCGAACCGAGCGTAAGTGTTCTGCAAAGCGGTCCCCGAGTCTCCGCTTGGTTTCCCCGATGTAGAGGAAGCCACACCGGGTACAGCGGATGCAGTATACCACATTGGCAGATGTGCAGGTGAACATCTGCTTGATGTGGAAAGTCTTCTTGGGGCCTGGGATGGGGGTGAGGGAGGAGGTATGGGGGCAGGTGTAGCACTTCCTGCGGTTGCAGGGAAAAGTGCCGGGTGTGGTGGAGCTGGAGGGGAGTGTGGAGCGGACAAGGGAGTCACGGAGAGAGTTGTCCCTCCGGAAAGCAG
>NC_063343.1:17585357-17603954 GCF_021869965.1 Rhincodon typus | reverse complement strand
TGGAAACATGCGGTCATTTTTCAGGGTCATTAAGTATTTTAATTTTACTGTGTTGCAAATAGAGAGATACAGACACTCTACAGACATATCAGATTAGTCAATACAAAGAATAAGCAAAACTTTAGATAATAAGGTAGTGTGAAAACTGTTGAACAAACCAATACTCTCAGTTGAAAAAATGAAAATGTTATATATATAAATATATATTATATATTTATATATAATACATGTGTGTGTTTATATATATATATACACACACATATTATATATATATTATATATATATACACACACACACACACACACACACACACACACACACGAATGTATAATAGGAGCAAGATATTGTGATAAAGTCATAGTTTTGAAAGGGTTAATGTTGGAGACTGCAGTAAACTTCACCCAAACTATGTTGTCATACAGTCTTTGGTGGAAAATTGAGGAGTGCAATTCTAGATCTTGATGGAGTGAGATGTGTCATCTCTGGCTCCTGGTAGCCTTGGTGATAATGTCTAACTCATCTAATATCTTCCAATTAAGTATAGCTTGCTGTTAAGACAAGTACCTCTTTTTGTTAAAAATTATGAGTGATTCCTCCACTACTTCTGTTAACCAAACAGGCCCTGACAATAAGTACAGAAATGAAGATTGGTACTGATCCCTCATCATTAGCTGCCAGTGACTGGTTCTACAATCATGCAACACGTTTATCTGCTCAGAATTTAGTAAATTTTGGTTAAGATGGCAGCAGAGTAAGACACTCCAGCTGGAGCTCCTTTGCTTGCCAGCTCCTTTTCCTCCTTCTTTCTTTTTCCTTTTGCTGCTGTTTTTCTTCCCCCCACCCAAACTTTTAACGTCTTAAAGTAGGAGCCCGGAGTAGGAGCGGAGCGATCGCAGGCCAAGTCATGGAAGCGAGTCGCGGGCTGGAGCCCAGAGTGGGGAGCAGAACAAGCGTGGACTAAGCTGGGAGACCAGCCACAACCACAGTGGATACAGAATGAGCCCAGGCCAGCTGGGTGGATGAGTCTTGGAAGCAAGTCCAGGATGGAGGCAACGAGGCCTCATGTTCTGATGCCTGGTGGGCATGAACTCAGTGAAAAAAGGACTATGACTTGAGGACTCTAAAGACAATTTTTATTCTCATTCTGGACTATTTAGACTCTATATTCCAAAGCTAGTCTATTTTTTTCACTATTTCAATTCTGTAACAACACTTAAAGTATCTGTACCTAGCTACTTTGTACCTAAATTGGCACTGTGAGGTGACATTACAAACTTTTCACTGCACTTAGTTAAGTGCATGTGACAATAAAAGCTATTTTATTCTATTCTATTCTATTCTACACCTAAGTATCAACTATATCTGGAAATCTGTGGTAATGTAGTAAACAACAAGGGAAAATATTTTTAAGATATAGTAATCAAACACGTGAGGACTACTTCAAAATTCAAAGATATAAGATGTATTGTAATCCCTTAGGAAAGGAACAGTATAAATCTATAGCTATCAACTGGTATATGAACAAGTGCTGACTTTTTGTTTCTTATTCATTTTCTTTTATTTAATCCTTTTTCGTTTTTTTCTCATACTTTTCTTTTTTCTCTCTATCCAGAGAAGCCCTCAGGCACCTCAGTACAACACAATACAATATCACACAGCACAGGAACAGGCCCTGTGGTCCACCAAGACTGTGCTGACTCACTTAGACTTGGTACTTATTGCCCATGAGTGGTTTATATCCCTCTGTTCACCTCCTATTCATATATCTATCAAAATGGACATTCAACGTTGCTAATGTGCCTGCTTCCACCACCTCCACTGGCAGTGTGTTCAAGGCACCCAACATTTTTCTCTACACTTCTCCCCTAAACATTCCCCTTCTCTCCATGAGCACGTGCCCTCTTGTAGCTGACCTTAGCACCCTGGTAAAAAGCCTTTGACTATCACTCTATCTATGCCTCTCATAATTTTTAGACCTTTATCAGGTTGCCCCTCTGCATCCATCTTTCCAGTGAAAGCAATCTGAGTTTATTCAACCTCTTCTCATAACTAAAACCTTGCAGTCCAGGCAACATTCTGGTAAACCTTTTCTGCAACCACTCTAAAGCAAAGCATTCATGTCCTTCTGGTAGCGTGGTGACCAGAACTGCAAGCAATATTCCAAATGTGGCTTATTAAAGCTTAGTACAGCTGTTAGATAACTTGCCAACTTTTATATTCAATGCCTTGGCCAATGAAATCAAGCATGCTGTATGCCTTCTTGCCCACCTTATCCACCTGTGTTGCCACTTGTTCCTAAAGGGTCGACCATTTATTATAGAATTTGATCTTCCAAAGTGCATCACTTTGCATTTGTCTGGATTAAACTCCATCTGCAAATTCTCTGCCCAAGTCTGCAATCTATGTAGAACCCGCTGTATTCTTTGACAATCCTCTTCACTATCTGCAAAGCTGCCAATGGTGGTGTCATCTGCAAACCTACTAATCAGACCACCTACATATTCCTCAAGATCATTTTTATATATTACAAACTTCAAAGATCCCAGCACTGATCCCTGTGGCACATGACTAGTTACTAATTTCCATTGCAAAAAGCATCCTTCCACCACTAATCTCTGTCTTCTACGATAAAACCAGTTTTGTATCCATCTAGCCAGCTCACCCCGGATCCAGTGAGACTCTACCTTCTGTACCAGCCTGCCATGAGGTGCCTTGATAAAGTCCATGTGGACAACATCAACTCCCCTTTCCTCATCAATCATTCTAATGTTGATATTTTAAAAAAAATTTCTTTCATGGGATGTAGATGTGGCTGACAAGGCCAGTAATTGTTGACCATCCCTGACGCTTTTGAATTGAATGGCTTGTTAAGCCATTTCAGAGTGCAGTTCAGAGTGAACTGTAACTCTGGAGTCACATATGAAGTCATGTTGCAACTGTATAGGACATTGGTTAGGCCACTTTTAGAATACTGCGTGCAATTCTGGTCTCCTGCTAGAAGAAGGAGGCTGCAAAACTTGAAAGGGTTCAGAAAAGATTGCTAGAGTTGGAGGGTTAGAACTATAGGGAGAGGGAATAGGCTGGGGCTATTTTCTCTGCAACATCAGAGGCTGAGAGGTGGCCTTATGGAGGTTTATGAACTCATGGGGGACATGGATAGGATGAATAGCCAATAATTGTTGACCAGGAAGGGCATAGGTTTAAGGTGAGAGAGGGAAGATTTAAAAGGTACCTAAGAGGCAACATTTTCATGCAGAGAGTGGTCTCTGTATGGAATGAGCTGCCAGAGGAAGTGGCCGAGGCTTGTACAATTACAACGCTTAAAAGGCATCTGGATGGGTACACGAATAGGATGGGTTTAGCAGGATATGGGCTAAATGCTGGCAGATGGTTACTTTACAACATATAGTTGGCATGGACGAGTTGGACCGAAGGGTCTATTTCCATGCTATGCAGGTCTATGAGTAGATGACATATAGGCTTGACTAAGTAAGAACAGCAAATATTCTTCCCGAAAGGACCATACTAAAACAGAGATAACAAGGTGTGGAGCTGGGTGAACACAACAGGCCAAGCAATATCAGAGGAGCAGGAAAGCTGACATTTCGAGTCTGGACCCTTCTTCCGAAACGTCAGCTTTCCTGCTCCTCTGATGCTGCTTGGCCTGCTGTGTTCATCCAGCTCTACACCTTGTTATCTCAGATTCTCCAGCATCGGCAGTTCCTACTGTACTAAAACAGAGGTGTTTTTTATAACAATTGATGATTGTTTCATTGTCATTTTCATAGTTCTTGTGTTATTGATAGGTTACACAGATTATGTAGCGAAGAGAGATTTAAAAAAGACATGAGGGGAAAATCTTTTATACAGAGGTGGTTCACATGTGGAACGAGCTTCCTGAGGAAGTGGTGGATGCGGGCACAGTAACAACATTTAAAAGACACTTAGAAAAGTTTATGAATAGGAAAGGTTTGGAGGTAGGCAGGTGGGATTATTTTAGTTCCAGATTAAGTTTGGCAACCGCTGGGGTTGGACCAAAGGGTCTGTTTCCATGCTGTATGACTCTATGACTATTGATTCAGTTTACTTTAAAATCTCATGCAGGTTTATTTATCATCAACTTTTAGCAACAACAACAATTTAACTAAAACTTACAATTCCAGATAATCAGGTACACATCCTCTTGAATTTTGCTTCTGCTGGAAAGCACACAGTATTTTGGTCATATTATTTCAATATTCCTGTTTTTTCCCGAGATAAAGTTATGTGCTCTAAAGCTCCAAATTTACATGTTCTAAAATAAAGTGACATGCTCTACAAAAATAGCAGTCACTGGAAACACTCAGCAGGTCTTGCAGCATCTATGAAGAAAACTCAGAGTTAATGTTTTGGGTCTGGTGACCCTTAGAACATGCTCTAATGCATGGCATCTCCAAGCCTGACATGGCTGTCACCCAGCCCAGCATGGTGGTCTCTCAGCAGCTTGACATGGCAGCCTCTCAGTGGCCTCTGGTAGCCTTTCAGCCCACACCACCCTCAGCATGGATTTCTGGCCTCAAGGTGATTCAGGGCCCATCGCCGTCTGGAGAAAAGGTACTTGCATGGACTGGGTTGAAAGGACTGTTATTCTGAACTTTTATTTCTCTATTTTACTCCTATGATCAATAATGTTGGATTTCTTAATTTCTTTGTTTTTCTAACTTGTTTTCCTAAGAACTTGTGCTGAAGAGCTTATACCTATGTACCTTATACCTAAGATGGTGCCATAGGTGGCGACTTATAAACTTTTCACTGTACTCACTTGAGTATGTGACAGTTAAGCTAATTCAAAATCTAAAAGTAAAAATACATATATATTAAGGTTGTTGCAAACTATTTTAAAAGGCAAATTACACAGTAATTGAAAAGAAGTTAAAAGTTTAATAGCCTAAGAATCTGTATGCACAACAATCCTTCTAGATCTTGTGATGGTGTAATCTTCTGGAGATTTAGCCTTCAACTTTGGGTGTTCTCAACCTGTAGATATGCTGAAATCTTGTATGGTGTCAGTATGTTCATTGTTGTCCTCATGGCCTTCTATACCTGCATTTTATAAACTTATTTTTGTGTGTTAAATGTATAATTCAATTGTATTGTTCCCTGGGCCGGCTTTTGTTCCTCTTCAACATTGCTATATTTGGTATTATGACTTGGAAGAATCTATACACATGCACTCTTTGGATACCTCTGTGGATAATGAAGTTCCCTGTGTTGAATGTACAACTTTGAAGTTCTGTCAATTATGCTGATTAGGCCCTTACACTTGTATGTCAGCAATACATTATCTTCATTCTCCTTGTTTCTTGAGAGGTTTGTTCCGTGCGTCTGTGAAATTGGACATGTGTTAGCTTGGCAGGATTGTCCTAACTTGTCTTTTCCAAACATAATCCCTAGTGATGATAACCCCATGTTCAGAGATGTAGTGACAGATCACAGGGGGAGGAGAAATCTAAATTTAAAAGAATCTACCGATGACCATGAAACCATTCCTAATTAGAAAAGAAAAATTTAGTTCAGCGATGTCCTTCATGAAGGAAATCGACCAACCTCACCTGGACTGGCCTACAAGTGACTCCAGAGCCAAAGAAATGTGATTGATTCTCAACTGCCCTCTGAAATGGCCTAGCAAGCCATTAAGTTATATCAATTATTATAGTCTCAACAAAGGATCAAAATTGGATGGACCATCTGGCACTGGACAGGATAACCAGAAACAGCCCTGTCAATCCTACAAAGTCCTTCTCATTAACATGTGGGGCCTAGTGCCAAAATTAGGAGCTCTGTCTTGCAAACTAGACACGCAATAGCCTGACATAGTCATACCAAGGAATCACACATTATCGACAATGTCCCATGCACCACTATCACCACCCCTGGATATGTCCTGTCCCATTGGTGGTGGACAATTAAACAACTCACTGGAGGAAGAGGCTGTACAAATATCACAATTCTCAATCATAGTAGAGCCCAGCACATCAGTGCAAAAGGTAAGGCCTGTTTGCAGCACTATATAGAAAGAGTTGCCAAGTGGATGATCAGGCTCAGACTCCTCCAGTGATCCCTGCATCAGAGCTGCCATTCAGCAATTCAATTCACTCCATGTGCTATCAAGAAATAGTTGGAGGCACTGGATCCTGCAAAGGCTCTGTTCCTGATAACATTCCAGCAATCACACTGAAGATTTGGCTCTAGAACTTGCCACACACCTAGCCAAATTCTTCAACTACAGTTACAGTCCTGACATTTACCCAACAATGTGGAAAATTGCCCAGGTATGCCTTTACACAAAAATCAGAACAGACCCAACTTGGCCAATTACTGACCCACCCATCTACTCTTGATCATCAGCTCCTGGCCTCATTACAGCTGCAAAAGGACTTGTGAACAAGATTAAGGAGAATCCTAAGACATCCTATAAAAACATTAAAGGGAAGAGGCTAACCAGAGAAAGAGTAGTGCCTGTTAGAGACCAAGGGGGCAACTTGGGTGTGAAGCCACAAGATACTGGGAGGGTGTTGAATGAATACTTCATTTACTCTGGAAAATGAGAGTGTAGTTATGGAATTCAAGAAAAGGGACTGTGAGGAAATTGCACAGTTTGACAAAGGAAATGGAAAGGAATTGGAGGCTCTGTTGGGCTTGAAAACAGTCATTTTCTTTGGTCTGGATGAATTGCATCCAGGCTTCTGTGGTAGGTGAGGTACAAAATTGCAAGATGTCTGACATAAATTTTAAGTTTCTCTCTGACCACAAGGGATGTGCCAGAGGACAGGAAGATGGCTAATGTGGTTTCACTTTTTAAAAGGGGTGGTAGAGATGAGCAAGAAAATTACAGACCAGTAAGTCTCACGTCAGTGTTAGGGAAACTATTGGAGAAAATTCTGAAGGAATGAACTAATGCACACTTGGAAAGGCATGGGTTAATTAGGCATAGTCAACATGGCTTTGTCAGAGGCAGGTCATAATTAACAAATTTGTTAGAATTTTTTGAAAATGTGATCAAATGTGTGGATGAGAGAAGTTCAGTTAGTTTGGTTTATATGGATTTTATCAAAGCTTTTAATGAAGTCCCGCATGGGAGACTGATTGAGAAGGTAAAAGCATATGGAATTGAGGGAAGCTTGGTGAGATGGATCTGAAATTGACTTTGTAATATGGCACAAAGGGTAGTGGTAGAAAGTTGTTTGGCTGACTAGAGGCCAGTGTCCAGTAGTGCACCACAAGGATCAGTACTGGGACCCTTATTGTTTGTTATATGCATACATGATATAGATGAAAATGTTGAGGGAATGTTGACCAAATTTGCAGATGACACCAAGATTGGTAGAGTGGTTATTGAGAAGAAAATGGTTGTAGTTTACAGGAAAATATAGATGGGTTGGTCAGATAGACAGACCACTGGCAGATGGTATTTAACCATTATGAATGCAAGGTGATGCCTTTGGAAGGAGAAACAAAATGAGTGAGTATTTAATGAATGGCAGGACACTGGGTATCTTAGAGAAAATAATTACTCTTGGGGTAATTATTCATAGATTCCTGAATCTGGCAGAGCGCATGAATAGGATAGTGAAAAAGGCACGGGGGCACTTACATTATCAGTCGTGGCATAAGTATACAAGCAAGGAGGTAATGTTGGAATTGTACAGAACATTGCTCAGGCCATAGCTGGAGTACTGTGTGCTGTTCTGGTCACCTCACTACAGCCAGGAAATGATAGCACTGGAGGGGGTACAGAGGAGGTTCCAGGGTGTTGCCTGGGATGAAAAAATTGAGCTATGAGAGACTAGGGCATAATTTTAGGGGAAAGTGCAGGAGATTTACAGGGGATTTGAGATTTGATCACTCAGCAGGTGGTGGGAATCTGGAATGTACCGCCTGTTAAGGTAATGGTAATGGAAAACTTAACAACCATTAAAAAAAATTTGGATGAGCACTTCAAATATTATAGCGTTCATGGATATGGGACAAGTGCCGGAAATTGGGATTAGCACGCTTTTAGTGGTAGTTATGTCAATGCAGACTCAATGGGCCAAAGGGCCTTTTCTGTGCTGTATGAATCCATCAATCTATGTGAGGGGAGAGTGAGTCCTTGACATCAAGACCGCACTCGACTTATTGTGGCATTAAAGACCCCTAGCAAAACTGGAAACAATGAGAATCAGGGGGCAAACTCTCCACTAGTTGAATTAGACTCAACACATTAGAAAATAGTTGTAGTTGTTGGAGGTCAGTCATTCCTTAGTTCCTTAAGATAATGTCTTAGGCCCAAACATCTTCAGCTCCTTCATCAATGACTTTCCCCCCAGAAAAAAAGTCTGAACTGGGCTGTTTGCTGATGATTGCACAGTGTTCAGCACCATTCATGATCCCTCAGATACTGAAGCAGTCCATATTCAAATATAACCCAATCTGGATAATATTGAAGCTTGAGCTGACAAGTGCCTGATAATGGACTATGGCCATCTCCAATTAGGCACGATCTAACCACCACCCCTTGACATTCAATGATGATACCATCAGTGAATTCACTACTATCAACATCCAGGGTTACCAGAAACTCGACTGATCTCACCACATTGGCTACAAGAGCAGGTCAGAAGCTAGGAACACTGTAGCATGTAACTTAACTTCTGACTCCCCAAAGCCTGTCCACCAACTACACGATACAAGTTAAGAGTGTAATGGAAAGCTCCCCACTTGCCTGGATGGATGCAGCTCCAAGCACACTCAAGAAGCTTGACAACTTCCAGGACAAAGCAGCCTGCTCGATTAGCATCACATAAACAGGCATCCACTCCCTCCACCAACAAATCTCAGGAGCAGCAGTGCATTCTATCCACAAGATACACTGCACAAGTTCACCAAAGTTCCTTAGTGAGCACCTTCCTAACCCATGATTACTTTCATCTAGGACATGAGCAGCACACACGTGGGAAAATTTCTACTTGCAAGTTCTCCTTCAAACCATACCCCAACTTAACTTGGAAATAAATCCTTTGCAGTTGCTGTGTCAAAGCCCTGGAATTATCTCCCTCAGTGGGTGTACCTACAGCACACACACTGCAGTAGAGTCATAGAATACCTACAATGTGGAAGCAGGCCATTCAGCCCAAAAGGTCAACACCAACCCTCTGAAGAGCATCCCACACAGACCCATCTCAAACCTGTAACCCTGCATTTCCCATGGCTATCCACCTAGCCTGCACATCCTTGGTCACCAAGGGCAATTTAGCATGGCCAATCCACTTAACCTGCACATCTTCGGATTGTGGGAGGAATCTAGAGCACACGGAGGAAACCCATGCAGTTAATTAGTTGTTATTGTATCAAGTGTTTAGTTAATTTTTCCAATAGTCGAGTTATTCTAAATTCTGCTTTCTTTTGTTCATGTTTTAATTATAGTGCTTAAATAAATTGAGTTTTGCTTAATGTCGAGTGGTTTGACCAGTTGCATCACACCTGGAACATGCACTTCACATCTATCTTTAAAATAAGGAAAAGTTAGGGTCTAGGCCACCTTCTTAAAATATTTTGAGGGTGTCTGGCCTGGTCCATAACAGATTGGGGACTCTAGTCGGATTAAATCTATCATTCCAATTTAGATTTAGGGTTGTTGGACTCAAAGGTGGTAGGTGTTAATGTCTTTTGTTTCGTGTGTTGAGTTTGATTGGTTTAAACAGTGCTCTGTGTAGTAATGACTCTGTCAGTCACTAAGAGTTTTCTGGGAGTGGAAAAAGTGACTTCGGGGACTTTACATAAAGTGAGCAAGGCAAAGCTGTTGGAATTGGCAGACAGGCTGGAGTTGGAGTTCTCTTTCTCTATAAGAAAAGGAGAGGTAATTTCAGCAATAGCTCAACATTTAAATTTGCCGGAAATGCTATCAGAATCTTTTGGAAATGGACAGAATTCAATTGCAGATGAGGCAATTTGAACTTGAAAAGGAACTGAAACAGTTTGAATTACGATTAAAAACAGAGGAAAGAGAAAAGGAAAGACTAGCCCCGACAGGATAAGAGGAAAAGGAGAGGAAGGCCCTAGCAGAAGAAAGAGAGAAAGAGAGAGATTTTAAACTTCAAAAGTTGGCAATTAGACAGGAATGTCAACTTAAAAGGGTGGATGTGAAGATAGAATTTAGGCTTAGTGAGGAGGACAGTGATGATAAGCAGATACACATTGTAGCTAAAGGCCTGGTGGGAATCTGTTTAAATATCTCCAAGCATTACCTAAATTTGATGAGAAAGATATAGAAGACTTTTTCAAATCATTTGAGAAAGTCCAAAGATGTGCAGGTTAGGTGGATCGGCCACGCTAAATTGCCCATAGTGCCCAGGGATGTTTAGGTTAGGTGGGTTAGACATGGGAAATTGGGGGAATGGGTCTGGTGGGATGCTCTTCAGAGGGGCAGTGTGGATTTGTTGGTCCGAATAGCCTGTTTCCACTCTGTAGGGATTCTATGATGATTCTATGATAAAGTGGCTAAACAAATGAAGTGGCCGGTGACCATATGGATATTGTTGTTCCAAGCAAAGTTGTTAGGTAGAACTATTGAGATATTTGCATCACCATCAGAGGAAGTATCTGGGGAGTAGGAGGAGGTGAAGAAAGCCATCTTAAGTGCATATGAACTGGTGTCAGAAGCCTACAGACAATGTTTCAGGAACCTAAGGAGGGAACCTGGTCAAATAATCTTAGGAGTGTCAAGGCACAGGTCATTTATTGAGCCAAAATTGGGAGAGTCTAACCCAGAAAAGATTCCAAGGTACCACTCTAGCCCAATGAGGATTCATCAGATATCTATGCATTGTAAGTCACGTAGACAATGCATCACTCGAATTCCGAAATGGTCTGTTTTAAACAAACACCTTACTTCTCTCATTTTCCAAAGGTGGCTATGTGCCTGTTACTCATAGAGTCATAGATGAATACAGTATGGAAACAGGCCCTTCAGCCCAAACTGATCCATGCTGACCATGGTGCCCACTCAGCTAGTTCCAATTGCCCACATTTGGTCCATTCTTGCCACAAAACTTCAATAAGTCTGGGTCAATATTGAGAACTACTGGGGCAGCTCGCTCTTGATTGTGCTCTACAGTGCCATCAGTGGGACAGGACATATCCAGGGATAGTGGTGGTGATGTCTGGGACATTATGTTTAAGCTTTGATTCCATGAGTGTGACTATATTGGGCTGTTGCTTGACTAGTCTGAGACATTCTGCCAAGTTTGGCACTAGCCCCTCAAAATAATAAGGAAAACATTGCAGGATTGGCAAAGCTGTGTTTGCCATATTACCTTAACAGATGCCAGGTGGTCTGTCTGGTTTCACTTTTATTGAAATTAATACAACTGAATAGCTTGTTTCACATGCTAGAAGTAAATATATTCCTTGTGTACATCTAACAAACATTTAACATTATTCAATACCGTACAAAAGTAAATACTCATGATGATAAGAAAGGCACTGGTTTTCAAAGGAACACAAGAACAGTGAGAGACCATTCAGCCTGTCAAACCAACTCTACTATTCAATGAAACGTGGCTTATCATCTATATCAAATCCATGTTTTCTCCCTATCTCTTTAGGTAATTATTGTCCAGAAATCTATTATTTTCAATCTTGCACATGTTCAAAGCTGTCAGAGGTAACAAATTCCAAAGATTCACTATTCTCTGAGTGAAGAAATCCCTTCTTGTCCCAATTTCAAATGGCCTACCTATTATTCGAAAACTATGTGCCTTAATTCTCGACTCACCAGCCCAGGGTTCAAGATCCTATCTATATCTGCATTGTTATAAGAATATAATAAGCTTTGCTCTCATTCTTTGAAGCTTTAGAGAATGCAATTTCTTCCACACCTCTATAAAAACAATCCTGCCAACCCAGGGATTAGTCTTCCCTCTATGGCACATACATATTATTCCTTAGATAAGGGGGCCATAGATAATACTCCAGGTGTGGTCTCACCACAAATCTATACAATTTCAGAAAAATATCTTTTCCTTTTTACTCTATGTGATGAAGACCATCAAACCATTTACCTTTCTTAATGATTGCTGAACATGTATAATAACTTTCAGCAGCTCATGAACAAGGACAGCCAATTCTCTTTGGACAGCAGTATTTTCTAAACTCTCACCATTTCAGGAAATATTATGTCTCCCTTTAGTTTCTGCCAAAGTGGATAACTCTGGATTAATTCAATTTATGTTAGATTTATATTCAATTTGTCCTGTTTTAGCCCATTCATCCTTCCTGTCTAAGTGCTCTTGAAATCTTCTCGCACACTCCCCTCAACTTACATTCCCTTCTAATTTTGTGTCATTGGCAAATTTGAAAATATTAGAACTAGTCCTATATCTAAACCGGATATACACATCTGAACATCTGCAGACTTAAGAACTCGTACTTGCAGTACCCTACTTCTACCAAGAGAATGACTTATTTGTTCTTCTCTTATTTTGTCTGTTAACCAATTGTCAATCTTCACCAATATTATCGTCAATCTGAATTTTGTTGACTGATCTTGTGCAATGGAATGTTATAAAGAGCCTTCTGAAAATCCAATCATACAACATTCACTTGTTCTCCTTCATCTTCACAACAAATAACATCCTCAAAAAACTCCAAATGGTTTGTCAAGCATAACTTTTCTTTCACAAATCCACATTGACCCTACCACTACATTCAAAGTCCCCAGTTATTACACCCTTTATAGCGAATTCTAACATTTCTCCTACTTGACATCAAATTATCATGTCTGTAGTTTTCCATTTTCTCTTCCTGTCCCTTGTGAAATGGTGGAATTATATTTGCTACTTTTGAGTCTGCAGGAATCTTTTCAGAATCTGTAGAATTTTGGAAGATAAGTACAAATGCATCCATTATCTCTATAGCTACCTCCTTCACTATTCTGTGATTTTTTTTGCTCACTCGTGGGATGTGGTCTGTAGTTAATCAGGTCCAGAGGATTTATTAACATTGGATCTTGTTAATTTTTCAGGGTCTACTTCTTTACTAATATTAATTTCTTTATGTTTCTCAGTTTCACAATCCCTTAGTTGTCTAATGTGTCTGGGAAATTCTCTGTATCATCTTCTCTGAAGAGAGATGTAAATTAATTATTTGGGTTGTCTGTCATTTCCTCCTTCTACATTATAATTTTTCCTTCCTCCACCTGTAATGGGCCCATATTTGTCCAATTAAACTTTTCCTTTTGGTATATCTAAAGCTTTCACCATCACCTTTATATTTCTTGCAACTGGCAATCATAATTTCTTCCCTTTCTTCATCGTTTTGTGGTCCTCCTTTGCTGAGTTCTAAATTGCTCCCAATCCTTAGGTTTAGGAATTTATCTGTTAAAGGTATAAGCCACTTCCTTTACTCTAATGCAATGTTTAATTCCTTTTGTTAACCATAATTAACCCTCCCATTAGATGTTTGTGCCACAGAGAAATGTATATCTGTGATCAAGCATGAAGTATGATTGGTTAGCTCAGTTGGCTGGATGGCTGGTTTGCAATGCAGGGTGACACCGACAGCGGGGTTTAAATTCCCAATCCTGCTGAAATTACCATGAAGGACTCTCCTCAACCATGACCCTCACTTGAGGCTTAGTGACTCTCAGGTTAAGCCACCACGACTCATCTTTCTTTAATGATAGAGCAATTCTATTGATCAGTAGGACTATGGTGACTTCACCCTTATATATCTTTAAATATTAGCTATTACCTGTCAACTGTAAAATCTTTATTTTCCAAATCCAACATAGCCAACTTGCCCCTCATATCTTTGTAGTTCCCCTTGCTCATATTAAAAGCCCTGGTTTCAGAAAGACTATATTATATTTAAACTTAGTGATCATATTACAATGAAATATCACATTTCCCAAAGGCTGCTTTAGAATACATTATTAATTGCGCTTTATCACAACATAATGTTAAAACTAAAAAGAGCTGATTCCTCATTGATTCTTCAACATACTATTCTAGAAACCCACCTTGTACACACTATAAGAATTCCAAAGCATTAGCATTGATTAGCTTTGCCCAATATATATATAAATTGAAATCACTCATTATTACTGAATTACCTACATTACATATGTTTGTAATTTTCTGATTTATGCCATGCTCAAAGTTATCATAATTGTTTGATTGTTCATAAATATCTCCCTTCAATGTTTGCTATCCTTTCCTGTTTCTTAATTCCACCCACCTGATTATGCACCATGATCCTTTGCGCTAAGATTCTCTCATAATAATGAACTGACCTTATCATTTATTAATAGTGCTACTACCTCTTTTTACTCACCCTTCCTAAATAATAAATATCTTAGTGTATTCAGTTCTCAATCTTGGTCACCTCGTAACCACATCTCATAACGAGAATAAATAAGACCCATTTATCTCAATAATAGGCCAGACAGGATATACTCAAGGTTACTATGGGAAGCGAGAGAAGAGGTTGCTGCACCTTTGGCGATGATCTTTGCGTCCTCACTGTCTACTGGAGTAACCAGATGATTGGAGGGTGGCAAATGTCATTCACTTGTTCAACAAAGAGAATAACGACATTCCTGGGAATTCCAAACCAGTCAGTCTTACTTCTGTCGTGGGTAAATTATTAGAGAGGATTCTGAGAGATAGTGTTTATGATTATTTGGAAAAGTACAGTTTGTTTAGAAATAGTCAGCATGGCTTTGAGAGGGGCAGGTCATGCCTCACAAGCCTTATTGAATTCTTTCAGGATGTGACAAAACACATTGATGAAGGCAGAGCAGTGGATGTGGTGTATATGGATTTTAGCAAGGCATTTGATAAGGTTCCCTATGGTGGGCTCATTCAGAAAGTAAGGAGGCATGGGATTCAGGGAAATTTGGCTGTCTGGATACAGAATTGGCTGTCCAATAAAAGACAGAGGGTGGTAGTAGATGGAAAGTATTCAGCTTGGAGATTGGTGACAAATGGTGTTCTGCAGGGATCTGTTCTGGGGCCATTTGTGATCTTTATAAATGACTTGGATGAAAAAGTGGAAGGGTGGGTTAGTAAGTTTGCTAATGACACGAAGGTTGGTGGAGTTGTGGATAGTGTGGAGGGCTGTTGCAGGGTGCAAAGGGACATTGACAGGATGCAGAGCTAGGCAAAGAAGTGGCAGATGGGATTCAATCCAGAAAAGTGTGAAGTGATTCATTTTGGAAGGTCGAATTTGAATACAGGGTTAATGGCAGGATTCTTAGCAGTGTGGAGGAACAGAGGGATCTTGAGAGCCGAGCGAGTGGTAGAGATTTAGGCAGATAGATAGATTGATACTTTGTTCTCATTGTGCTGCTCAGGCTGAAACAGATAATATGAAGATTAGAGATATTATGCAGATAGGTAGATAATAGCAACAGAATGCAATGGAGAATGTTCTTCAAGAGGTAAATATAACATAGAAACATTTCAACTTCACTAGATACATATCAGTGTTCATTCTCATCTTTTCTACCTCCAAGGTCTGTGCACGGCAGCAGCTTCCAGAAGTGAAAGCCAATGCATCAAAACACTGATCAGTGTGCACAGAAATTGCCTGCTGCTGCACACAGCCTAGAAGAAATATTAATCAGACTGGGTATTTGTTGAAAAATAATCTCTGTTTTTGAGATGTCATTGTTAAATTAGGGGAAAGTTGTGACATAGTGATAAAGGTAGTAACTAAACGTAGACTAATAACCTAGATGTTCAGGCTAACATTCTGGGAACATGGGCTCAATTCCCACCATGGCAGTTGGGAGAATTTAAATTCAACTGATTCAATCTGAAATGGAAAGACAACTCAGAGAAGCCCTCATCTCATGAATGAATTAAAACAAAATGTCATAAACTGATCTATTCACTAATGTGATTTAAGAAAGGAAATCTGCCTGGCATAGGTATGAGTCCAGATCCTCAGCAATGTGGCTGATTCTTAAATGTCCTAGTGAAATGGCCTAGCAAATAATTCAGTTACAGCAAACTACGATGGAAAATTCAAAAGCAATGAGACTGGACTAGACACCTGACATTGACCAATGTACCTCAAATAACAACAGCATACCCAATCCTGTTGACTATCTTCCTTAAAAATATCAGGGGTCTAGTGCCAAAACTGGAGGAGCTGTCCCACAGACTTATTTAAACATAATTATACTCACTGAATCAAATGCTACATTAAATGTACATGCTCATGGTTCCACCACTGCCAATGTAGACCTTGGGCATGCTCTACATCACAGGCCCAACAGAGGTGGTAGCACATTGGTATAGAGATGGTACAGACTTTCCTTGGAAATCCTCAGTGTTAACTTTTGACCCAAGGTGATTCTTGATAAACTGGAACACTGGCAAGGAAATATCTTGCTAATTATCACCTACCACCTTCCCTCAGCAGATGAATCAGTTCTCCTCCATGTTGAAGGCCAATTGGAAGAAGCATTGAAAGTGATAGGGACAAAGAGTTAGAGTCGTCAATGCTCATGACTAAGAGTAATTTGATAGTATCACTATATGTAAAGCTGATGAGAATCCGAAAGGAATTGACTGCTAGACTAGGCCTGTGATAGTGGTGAGGAAATCAGCATGAGGGAAAATCTTTTTGACATCATTCTCACCAGTCTACTTGTTGCAGATGTTGTAATCCATGTAGGTACTGGTAGGAGAGGCTACCATATAGTCACTATGGAGACAAAGCTCCATCTTCACATTGAGGATGTAATTTATTGTGGCAGTATCACTGTGCTAAATGGAGTAGATTTAAAAGATGAATTGGTTATAAAAATCCTCCAACTCAAAATTGAGCATTAAATGCTATCGTCCATAAGCTGCAATGGAATTGCACTCAACTCACAATCTGTAACTTCATGGACATGCATATCCTCCACTGTAACACGACTATTGATGCTATGTGACCAAACCTGATTCAATGAGGAGTGAAGGAGAGCATGCCAGGAGCAGCACCAACCAAATCTAAAAGCTAGGTGTCAATCTGATAAAGTGACAGCAGAGGATTATTAGCAACCATCTTCACCTGGAAGTGCTACATCTCAACTTGCTTTTGAGGTTTCCAACATCTCAGCCAGTCTTCAGTCAATTTGATTCTCTGCATATGATATTTTATCGACTGAAAATGCTCTGGACTTTGATAATATTACAGCAATAGCACTGAAGACTTACAGAACTAACTGCACTCCTTGCCAAGTTTTTCCAGTACAGGTACAACACTGGCATCTGCCCAACAATGCAGAAAATTGCCCAGGTGTGTCCTGTCTATAATAAACAAGACAAATCCAACCTGGCCCATTAGTCTGTTATTTGTCTATTCTTGATCAAAGTAAAAGGATGGATAGGGTCATATAGTGCTACAAAACAACACTTGTTCAACAGTGATAGTAGGAACTGCCGATGCTGGATAATCTGAGATAACAAGGTGTAGAGCTGGATGAACACAGCAGGCCAAGCAGCATCAGAGGAGCAGGAAATCTGACGTTTTGGGTCTAGACCCTTCTTCAGAAATGGGGGAGAGGAAGGGGATTCTGAAATAAATAGGGAGAGAGGGGGAGGCGGATAGAAGATGGATAAAGGAGAAGATAGGTGGAGAGGAGACAGACAGGTCAAAGAGGTGGGGTTAGAGCCAGTAAAGGTGAATGTAGGTGGGGAGTTAGGGAGGGGATAGGTTGGTCCAGGGAGGACAGATAGGTTAAGGAGGCGGGATGAGGCTAGTGAGTAGGAGATGGGGGTGGGGCTTGAGGTGGGAGGAATGGTTAGGGAGACGGGGACAAGCTGGGTTGGTTTTGGGATGTGGTCGGGGGAGGGGAGACTTTGAAGCCTGTGAAGTCCACATTGATATCCTTGGGCTGCAGGGTTCCCAAGCAGAATATGAGTTGCTGTTCCTGTAGCCTTCGGGTGGCATCATTGTGGCAATGCAGGAGGCCCAGCATGGACATGTCGTCCAAGGAGTGGGAGGGACAGTTGAAATGGTTCGCGACTGGGAGGTGCAGTTGTTTGTTGCGAACCGAGCGTAGGTGTTCTGCAAAACGGTCCCCAAGCCTCCACTTGGTTTCCCCGATGTAGAGGAGGCCACAACGAGAACAGCGGATACAGTTACCACATTAGCAGATGTGCAGGTGAACATCTGTTTGATGTGGAAGGTCTTCTTGGAGCCTGGGATGAAGGTGAAGCGGGAGGTGTAGGGGCAGGTGTAGCACTTCCTGCGGTTGCAGGGAAAAGTGCCGGGGGTGGTGGGGCTGGTGGGGAGTGTGGATCGGACGAAGGAGTCACTAAGAGAGTGGTCCCTCCGGAAAGCAGATAAGGGTGGGGAGGGAAAAATGTCTTTGGTTGTGGGGTCAGATTGCAAATGGCGGAAGTATCGGAGGATGGTTGGAGTGAAGATTTGCATCGGCACAGTCACCACTACCAAACAGGGATTTGCGGAGGAAGTGTTGCCAGGCACCATTGGAAAGCATATTGGAAAGGGAGAAGGGGGGGAGGGGGGAGTCAGGTGTCAGGTGTCAGGTGTCAGGTGTCAGGTGTCAGGTGTCAG
>NC_063343.1:17580949-17585347 GCF_021869965.1 Rhincodon typus | reverse complement strand
TGTCAGGTGTCAGGTGTCAGGTGTCAGGTGTCAGGTGTCAGGTGTCATGGTCCATGTCAGAACAAACAATAAAGGCAAGACTAGGAAAGAGGACCTGTTCAGGGATTATCAGGAGCTAAGAACATTAAGGATTGTAATCTCTGGATTACACAACAATAAGGGAAGTAAACATGTGGCTAAAGGAGTGGTGCAGGAAAGAGGGGTTCCTTTTCATGGGGCACTGGCATCAGTATTGGAACAGGAGGGATCTGTACTGCTGGGACGGTCTCCACCTGAACAGAGCTGGGACCAATGTTCTAGCAAAAAGGATGAATAAGCTGGTCAACATGACTTTAAACTAGAAAGCTGGGGGGGGAAGGGAAGGGAAGGGTAAAACATCCCCCAGTGGGGAACAAAGCAACATGTTAACATCTGTAAGGGTGGACTCAACTGCGTGAAAAAATATGAAAATAATGACTGGAAAGGAGAACTCTGGAGAGATTATTAAAGTCTCCAGCACACACACAAATAGGACAGAATATTTGGAAAGGGTTAGGAATCAAACTTCAAGCAGATTGGATAAACGAGTGACAATGAGAAGAGGGACGGTTAATACAGGACTGAAGGTGTTATATCTGAATGCACGCAGTATAAGAAAGATGGTAAATGAACTTGTGGCGCAGATCGAAACGAACAGATGTGACGTAGTGGACATCACGGAGACATGGCTGCAAGGGGATCAGGAGTGGGAGCTGAATATCCAAGAATATACATCCTATTGAAAAGATAGGCAGGTGGGCAGAAGGGGTGGGGATGCTTTATTCGTAAGAAATGAAATTAAATCAATCGTAAGAAATGAAGTAGGATTAGATGGTATAGAATCTGTGTGGGTAGAGTTGAGGAACAGCAGAGGAATAAAAACACATAGTTGGAATTATGTACAGGTCTCCAAGCAGTAGTTGGTGCAAGTTACACCAAGAAACAGAAAAGGTGTGTAAGAAAGGAAAAGTTACAGAGATATGCAGGTGGACTGGGAAAATCAGGCTGGTAGGGATTGCAAGAAAAGGAATTTGTGGAATGTCTATGAGATGGCTTTTTGGAGCAGCTTGTGGTGAAGCCCACTAGGGAACAGGCAATATTGGATTTAGTGTTGTGCAATGAGGCAGACTTGATAAGAGAGCTTAAGGTGAAGAAACCCTTCGAAGGCAATTACTCTGCAATTTGAGAGGGAGAAGATAGAATCAGAGGTAACAGTATTACAGCTGAATAAGGGCGACTACAGAGGCATGAGGGAGGAGCTGGGCAGAATTAACTGGGAAAGGAGACTAGCAGGAAAGACAGTGGAACAGCAATGGCAGGAGTTTCCAAGAGACACAGCAAAAATTCATCACTATGAAAAAGAAACATGGTACAGGCACGATGAGGCAACCATGGCTGACTAGGGAAGTCAGGGATAGCATAAAAGCAAAAGAGAAAGTACTTAATGTGGCAAAGGGCAGTGGGAAACCAGAGGACTGGGAAGCTTACAAAGACCAACAGAGGGCAACAAAAAAAGAAATAAGGATTGAGAAGATTAAATATGAGGGTAAGCTAGCCAGTAATATAAAGGAGGACTGTAAGAGTTTCTTTAGATACATAAAGGGCAAAAGAGAGGCAAATGTGGACATTGGTCCACTGGAAAATGACACTAGCGAGATAGTAGTGGGGAACAAGGAAATGGCTGAGGAAATGAATAATTACTTTGCACCAGTCTTCGCAGTGGAAGACACAAGTAATATTCCAAAGCTTCGAGTCACTCAGGTGGCAGAGCTGTGTACGGTGGCCATCACCAAGGAGAAGGTGCTGGAAAAGAGGAATGGCCTGATGGCAGATAAAACACCTGGACAAGATGGACTACGTTCTAGAGTTCTTAAGGAGATTGCTAAAGACATAGTGGAAACGTTAGTGGTGATCTTTCAGGAATTGCTAGAGTCAGGGAGGGTCCCAGAGGATTGGAACATCGCTAACGTGTCACCCCTGTTTAAAAAGGGAGTACGGCAAAAGACAGAAAATTACAGACAGATTAGCCTAACCTCAGTTGTGGGTAAGATTTTGGAGTCCATTGTGAAGGATGAGATTTCTGAATACTTGGAAGTGCGTGATAAAATAGGACAAAGTCAGCAAAGGCTTTACCAAGGGCAGGTCATGCCTGATAAATCTGTTAGAATTCTTTGAGGCAGTAACGAGCAGGTTAGACCAAGGAGAGCCAATAGATGTTATCTACCTGGACTTTAAGAAGGCCTTTGTCAAGGTGCCACACAGGAAGCTGCTGAGTAAGCTCAGGGCCCGTAGTGTTAAAGGCAGGGTGCTAGCATGGATAGAAGATTCAATGTCTGGCAGAAAGGAGAGAGGGGGGTTAAAAGTGTCCTTCTAAGGATGGCAACCGGTGACAAGTGGAGTTCCGCAAGGGTCAGTGCTTGGACCACAACGTTTCATTTTAACATTAATGATCTAAATGAAGGGACTGAGGGCATTCTGGCTAAGTTTGCAGATGATACAAAGATAGGTAGAGGGACAGGTAGCATTGAGGATGTGGGGAGGCTGCAGAAGGATTTGGACAGATTAGGAGAGTGGGTAAAGAATTGGTAGATGGAGTGCAATGTGGGTAAGTGTGAGGTTGTGCATGGGGAGAAAATTCAGAAGTCTGAAGTGCAAAGAGACTTGAAAGTTCTAGTCCAGGATTCTCTCAAGGCAAACTTGCAGGTTGAGTCAGTAATTAGGAAGGCAAATGTAACTTTGGCATTTATTTTGAGAGGACTTGAATATAAAAGCAGGGATGTACTTCTGAGGCTCTATAAGGCTCTGGTCAGACCACATTTGGAGTATTGTGTGCACTTTTGGGTCCCATATCTGAGGAAAGATGTACTGGCCCTGGAGCAGGTTCATGAGAATGGTCCCAGGAATGAAAAGCTTAACGAATGAGGAACATTTGAGGACTCTGGGTCTATACTCAATGGAGTTTAGAAGGATGGGGGTGATCTAATTGAAACTTGCAGAATGCTGAATGGCCTGGACAGAGTGGATGTTGGGAAGATATTTCCATTGGTAGGAGAGACTAGGACCCGATGGCACAGCCTTAGAGTAAAGAGAAGACCTTTTAGAATTGAGATAAGGAGAAACTTCTTCAGCCAGAGAGTGGTGAATCTATGGAATTCACTGCCACAGAAGGCTGTGGAGGCCAGGTCATTGAGTATGTTTAAGATGGAGATAGATAGGTTCTTGATTGTCAAGGGATCAAGAGTTATGGGGAGAAAGTGGGAAAATGGCGTTGAGAAACTTATCAGCCATAATTGAATGGCAGAGCAGAATCATTGGGCTGAATGGCTAATTTCTGCTTCTATGTCTTATGGTCTTATGAGGCACAAGTCAGGAGTGTGATGGATTCTCCACTTGCCTGGATGGGTGCAGCTCCAGTGATACCCAAGAAACTCAATGCCATACAGGACAGAAAACCTTTTCTGATTGGCCCAACATCCACTACCTTCAACATTCACTCCCTCCATCACAAACACACGACGACAACAGAATGAACCATCAACAGGGCGCACTTGCAATGATTCATCATGCCTCACTTGTCTGCACATTCTAAACCCATAACATGTGCCATCTAGAAAACCAAGATCAGCAGATTCATGGGAAAAGCACTATCAAAAAGGTTCCCTCCAAGCCATCCTGACTTGGAATGATACTGCTGTTCTTTTACTGTTGCTGGGTGAAAATTCTGGAACACCCTCACGAAGAGCATTGTAGATGTACCTATACCCCAAGGACTGAAACAACTGTACAAGACTCTACATTGTCACCTTCTTAAAGGCAGTTAGACATACGGAACAAAAGCTAGGCTAATCAGCAACAAGCACAGCCAATGAAAGGTTAATTTGAAAAAGTTGATCAACAAATTCAAGTGAGAGAGTAATATCCTCAGTTTCAAATGTTTAGATCTTCATGCTTGATTTTCAATTCTGCGCCATTTCTTCAATAGCAATAATAGATTGCTTTTTATTAACATGGGCAGATATGTAATGGCATACATCTAGAGCAGGTGTAACTTGAACTGAGGCTTCCTTACTCCGAAGTAGGAATATGACCACTGAGCCCCAGAACCCACAAAAACAAATGTCATCCCTTTCTTAATTACCATCGATTTTTAAACACTTGCTGGATTTTCAAATTAAATTCCAATTGAACTCTCTACAGAAAATTACATCTGGTGAAAGCAAATAATTTTACCCATTTAACAACTTGTTACTTTTTAACCAGTTTCTGTCCCTGTCAATCAACCTTCCTGTTCCAGAAACTGAATTATTCAATGTGTTCAATCTAATTTCTGTATGCTGTAATTGTTGCAGATTTAAAAAATGGTAACATTTAGAAACAGAG
>NC_063343.1:17495587-17565949 GCF_021869965.1 Rhincodon typus | reverse complement strand
GTGTTTTTGTGTGTGTAAAGGAGTGAGAATGTATGTGTGTGTTTTTTGTGAAGGAGAGAGAGACTGTGTGTGTGTGTTTGAGTGTGCGTGAGTGTGCGTGAATGTGCGTCTGTGTGAGATAGAGACAGTGTGTGTATGAGTGTGTGTATCGGGGGGGGGTAGACTGTGTGCGTTTGTGTGTGTGTGTGTGTGTGTGTGTGTGTGTGTGTGTGTGTGTGTGTGTGTGTGTGTGTGTGTGTGTGTGAGGCAGAAGGAGAGCGTGTGTGTGAGGGAGAGCGTGTGGGCGTTTTTGTCTGTGTATGTCACGGAGAGACTGTGTGAGTGTGGGAGAGAGGCAGTGTGTGTGAGCGAGAGAAGGAGAGTGTGTGTCTGTGTGTGTGTGATTGTGGGAGAGTGTGTGCATGTGTGTGTACAGAAGAGAGAGATAGAGTGTGTGTGTCTACGTGTGTCACAGAGAGACTATGTGTCTGTGGAAGACAAGCAGTATGTGTGAGCGAGAGAGAGAGAGAGAGTGTCTGTGTGTTTGTGTGTGCGTATGTGTGGTGGGGAGAGAGAGTCTGTGTGTGAGGCAGAGGGAGTGTTTGTGTGAATGAGGGACAGAGAATGTGTGTGTCTTTGGAGGGTAGACAGTGTGTGTGTGTGTGTGTGTGTGTATGTGTGTGTATGTGTGTGTGTATATGTGTGTGTGTGCGTGTGTGAGGCTGAGAGTGTGTGTATGTGTGTGTGTGTGCGTGTGTGAGGCTGAGAGTGTGTGTGTGTATGTATGTATGTATGTATGTATGTATGTACCCAAAGATTCCAGACCAAATGTCCTTGACTGCTGAAGTGTTCCCCCACTGGGAGTTAGTTTCTCTGCTCCCAGGACATACTGAATGACGAGAGGATGTATCCTGTGAGTGTCTTCTGAGGAAGTCATGATGTTTTCTTGGTGTGGCACTTTGGTACTGGCACTCGATGAGTTGAGCATTGTATCCTGTTCCTATGAAGGTGTCCTCAACCGGATCTTGGGTTCATGTCGCACTACAGGTGACCCCATCACACTATACACTCTCGCGCACACACATACACATATACACACAGACACACACACACAGACACACACACACAGACACACACACACATATACACACACACACACACACACATCCACAGACACACACACCTACACGCACAGAAACATCAGCGTGGACTTGTTGGGCCGAAGGGCCTGTTTCCACACTGTAAGGATTCTATGATTCTTTTCTATGATTCTATGACACAAACACACCCACACGTGCACACACACAAACAAACACACATCCACACACACACACGCACACACCAACACACACTCTCTCTCACACACACACACATACACACGTACACACTCTCTCTCCCTTACACACACTCTCTCTCTCCTTCACACACATATACACACTCTCTCCGCTCCTCACACACAGCACACACTCTCTGTCTTCCACCACCCCCAACACACATACACTCCCTCCCCACAAATACACTTTCTTAGCCTGCTCCACACACACGCTTTCTCCCCCCCCCCCCAATAAAGACACACACACGTGAATCTATGGGGTGAATTTGTATTTGCAGATACATTTTATTTTATTCAAAAAGCACACAATTTATAGACAGTCAGTCAATATGGCATTTTATAAATTCCTACCTCTGACTCCAAACTAACACACAAACAGATTCTAAACAAGTTCTCACACCAAACATGCATTATCTTCACGCTGACTAAACCTTTAATTCTCTCAGGACCATGACTTGAAAGGAATTTGGGGATTTACATATACACATTAATCAACTAAAACCTTCTAACTAATTAAAGATTTAACATCATCTTAGGTTTGTTTAGTACATCCTTATAAATGGTGTGAACCTTTGATGTTTTACTTATAAATTCTGTGTCTGATACTACCTCTCTCACTAACACCTGAAGGAAGACTGAGGTTCTGAAAGCTTGTGTTTTCAAATAAATCTGTTCGACTATAACCTGATGACTTGTGATTTCTAACCTGCGAAAAATAAACAGACACAGAGATAGCTACCTGGAGCTATTGTTCAGCCCGGAAATCCAATTCACATCTTGACTCTAAAAGAACAATCAACTAGGACTCACACCACTCAACACAGGCTGAAAGGGGCCTCTACAGATGCCACATATGCAACTTAAATCAATATTCATTTACAGAGATATCAGGCATTCAACTTCAATCAAAATACATTCATACATACTCTTAGAAAGGGGAATGTGTCTAAGAAATGGGTCCTAAATCCCTTACGAGCTGACTGTCCAGGGGAGGCAGCAGCCCAGTGGACTGACAGTCAGGAGCATACGTGCTCCATAGAGAAGACAATCTGGCTCCTCTGCCTTCAACAACAGGTCCCGGTTCTGGACAGAAAAGTCAGGGATCTGAAGGCAGAGTTAAGAGAGGTAGACAAAGGCTCTAGCATGAGGACTAGGATTGGAGATTTGCTGTACACAAACCTGCAGCAAGAGAGACAAGAAAGGTGGCAAACAGAGGAAATGTACAGAAACCAGACGGATTATCTGCAGTGATAGTAGGAACTGCAGATGCTGGAGAATCTTTCTGATGAAGGGTCTAGGCCCGAAACGTCAGCATCTCTGCTCCTATGATGCTGCTTGGCCTGCTGTGTTCATCCAGCCCTGCACCTTGTTGTCTCGGATTATCTGCAGTGTCAGGTCACAGAAGCTAAGAACAGTGAACAGGCCCTATAGGAGGAGAATAGCTATCTGGGGGACAAAGTTACAATGCAGGAGGAGAAGCTAAGGGACTTCCAGGCAGCCTATAGGAGAGGCTTCAGTGAGGGGTTCAGAAAGAGAGAGCACGGTCCCCGCCAGGTGCAGATCCAAAAGCTGAGCCAAGCTCTGTCCCAGGCCAGAGGCCTGGCTGGCCTGATAAGCCCTGGTATGGCCCAGGCAGGCAGGGAAGAGCAAGGGAGAGAGGCAAGAGTGGAGTGTAGGGTGGTCAGTATTGCTGGATCACCTGATGCACCGAGGGAAGGCCCAGAGTGGCAGTGGGGAGAGTGGACAGACTGCAGGATTGCCACCGGAGGTACCAGGAGCAGGCCTGGTCTGGCAGCAGGTAGGTGGGGGCGCAGGGCCAGTACAGGAAAGGTCGGGACCAGGGCCCATGTGCTCGGTATGGCAGCAAAAGTACAGTGTGCCCCAGGATGGTCATGAGCAGGGGGATCTAGAGAGTCATTTTGTGTCCTCACATGGAACCCGGCAGCTCAGGGCTACGGTGGCACACCTGGACAAATTCACACTTAAAGGTGACCCATCTGTACACTTCATGGAAGTGTATCAGGTTGGAGAAATAAATGGCTGTGATGGTGCTGAGATGGCCAAATCGGTGCTGTTCTCCCTGGATAGTAGGCTGTCCAAGGCCCTCTTGGCTGGCAGCAAGAAGAGACAGAGTACATTTGCTGACATCCAGGAAGAGATCCCGGAAGCCGTAGGCTTCAATGATGGAAGCCCATTCTCCAGAGTAGACAATACACTACAGGTCACAGGTGAAACCCTACCGACATTGGCAGACAGGCTGTGGCCTATTTATGTGAATGCCTATGGAGAGTGCCTCAACCTGGATAAGCTCCAGTGGGACAACTGCGCTCGCTGGCTCTGCATCCTGGTGGCCAACAGCCTACCGAGGTTGTGAACCCAAAGACCCCCAGACCACCAAGGAGACAGTGTTGAGACAATGGCCAGGGGAGGAAGGACACCCAAGGGTAGGGTGTACAAACTGAAGCCCACCCAGAATAACAAAGAATGGTACCCAGAGGGAGGTAACCCTCCTGATAAGAGGTATAACTGTTTCAGGCATGGGAGGAGTGGGCACTGGTGGAAAGATTGTTGCAACCACTGAAGAAGGATGAGGGGAGGGATCCTCCCATGCCTGTTCAGGAACCAGGTCCGGTAGCTCAGGGCTCCCCTAACTCCTTTAAGGGGTTTTTAGAAGCACTCTCAGGGACAGTAGCCATAGCAGCTAGTGCAAGAGCCCCCACTACCCCACACTGTAACCTGTGACCTGTGACAAGAGCCGGAAGGGTTCAGGGTGAACCTGAAGAAGACACAGATCAGCCAAAATGAAGGGAAATTTCTGGCGCTGACTGTGCAGGTGGAGAATGGAGGAAAGTCCGAACACCCCACTGAGGGTAACCACCAGGCAGGAGCACTGTCCAAAGAAGGCATTCAAGCAAGTACCTGCTGGGAGCTGAAGGGCTCAGGCCTAATAGCAGCAGCCCAGGATAGAGGGGGAGCGAAGGTGGGTACAAACATAGCACTGGCCCCAGGCCTGAAAATGGCCCGGGTGCAGGATCCTGTCCTTAACTCTCTCCTGGGAACACTGGCTGGGGGAAAGAAGGTAGAGAGCCTGCACAAAATAACCAGGAAGCCAGTTGCTGTGGGCTGCAATAACGGGGCAGGCAACCAGGCAGTGGCCCTGGATCGTAGAAAGCCCCCAGGGGAAGCCCAAGTTGCACAGGCCACAAGACATGGGGCAGGGGAACTACATCACAGGGCAGGTTAGCACGCCCATAGTTTGGGATTCAGAAAGTTTCCCGGACACCCCAAGGGAGGCCACATTCCCACAGGTCACAGCCAGGCAGCAGTCCTAGAATGGGGAGAGCCCCCAGGGAAGGCCACAGTCCAAGCAGCAACCACAGACAGTGAAGAGGTCCTGGGGAAGGACATGGTCCAACGGGATGCAGAGCCAGGATCAGCCAAGACGCCCTCAGGCAAGGCCAACCCACCCATAGTTTTGCCCCTGTTAAACCAAGTCAGATTATTGCAGAGCACCCTCCGTGCCACAAAGCCAAGGACACTATGCTCCCTGGGGTACTGGCTACCCAGAGGCCACAGAAGGCACAGTATCGAGTCCGCAGATCCTGACACCAGAGAGAGTGTACAACAGGCCAGAGGTGTAGTGTGTGTAAAATTGTTTTCCTGGGGGGAAACCTTTGATGGGCATGTACCTTGTTCTCCTATGTAAAGACAAATGTGTGTAAAATGTTTCTAAGGTTTAAATTTAGTGTCCTGTACATACACTGTGTACTGTATATCTGTAGGTTTGGATTTTCCCTAATCCTGCCTTGTGTTTTCCTTTCGGGGTCAATGCACTGTCTATCAAGGGAGGAAATGCATGTGTTGGGATTTAGGTAATTTAGGGAGCTGGCTTTTGGGTCTCAACGATTTTTGCTCATCGAGAATGATACTCTAGGATGTAGAGTATCAAAGGGGGAATATGCAGGATTGAAAAAAAATCATCTAAAACATTGGACCAAAACCCTGGACTTTTTAAAATCATTTAAAAGTAAAAAGGCAGCGGGCTATGCTCTGTCTGGAACCATTGTTCAGCCCAAAAATCCAATTCACACCTCGAATCTAAAAGAACAATCAACCAGGCCAAACACCACCCGACACAGACTGAATGAGGCCTCTACAGATACCAGCCATTCAATTTAAATCAAAATTCATTCACAGAGATATAGGATGTTCAACTTCAATCAAAATACATTCACACATACTCTTAACTGTCAGGAAGCCAATTAACCTCAAAGGGAACACCAGTAACACAATGGCAAGCGCAGATTTGGCACAAAAGAGGCTGCAATTAGTACAATTGCAGGCAGTGATCATACCTGAAGGAGCTATCACCCCGAAAGCGATCCCCACTGCCATCTCCAGAAGGGATCCAAAAGAGCTATCTCCCTGAGAGCTATCTGCACTGCTACCTCTGGAAGAGGGATCCCAGCAGCAATTCCAAAAACTACCGACACAGGCCTGTTCTGCACCTGGGGAACCAACAGCAACCGGCCACGACTACAGACCTAAGAACTGACAACTTCTGAAAACCACTGACCCAACTGATATCACAAGGCCTCAGGCACACCCTGAGGTGAAAACCAGCACGTAAAAGTAACCACAAAGTTAGGAAAACCAAGTACTAACCCAATAAGTCCAAAATGTATGCTACCACATCAGCAGACTCAACCCAGACTGAAGGACTACACCGTCCAAAGTCTTCATCGAAACATTGAGTACAGCAAGCGGGAACAGCCAGCTTACTTCAAAATCATGCTTTTCTGCACTGGTGAGTTTAAACACCCGAGTCCCCAAAGTATCCAACCTAGCTAGCAGGAAGGGGAAGGCGGGTGGTAACAGTGCAGGGACCCCAAGGGTAGGAAGCCTGATTAAAGTTTCTGTGATTAAAACTACCGATTAGCTTCTAATAGTGTTTAACCTGTGTCTAATTTAATAATGTATTTAATTACTTGTCATCTGTATAGTTGATTTGTCGATTTCACTGTTTATCACAATTGCCTTTATTTGTTGTATTATACTTACCTTTTGTATTTAAATAAACACAGAAATTCCTTTGCCCTGAAATACCTGTCTACTGCCTTCTTCTTTTCAAATTCCTAAATAAGTCCAGTGTCAGAACCAGGAATCTGGGGGTGACTCGAACCATCTAAAAAACAGCAAATCACTGTTTGCAAACCTGAACCCTAAGGAATCTCCACCTATTGACTGAATTTATTGAAGATAGAGTTAAGAGATATTTTACCTTAGCCAAAAAGGCAACTGCAATGTTAAAATGGCCAAAGGACGTTCTTTTACAATGTTCTTTGGTTGGGAATGCTGCAGATGCTTATTTTAGAGTTCAGAAGAACATTCTCAGGTTAATAAACGTTTAAAACTACGATACTTAATGCCTATGTGCACATTCCTGAAACATTCCAGTTGATATATTGGACTTAAAAAAATGACTGAATAGAAGTTTGTGGAAATTGTTAAAGAGAGAAAAAAACATAATGGGATCAATAGTATCAGGCACTGAAACATCAACAGAATTTTGAGGAAATTACAGAGCGAAAGATAAATGAAGACTTTCAAAACAGCAATCCAATAACCACCAGGTCAAACCAGAAGACCACATTGTTTCTAAACTAAAGGAATCAACAGTTCTGACCAATAGTTATATATCACGTAGACAGATAAGAAGCAGTAAATCTCCATTTGTAAACTCACAGGGAAACTGTAGGAATAGAATTGATAAATAAAACAAAGAACTGTCGATTTAAGTTTAAGTTTAAGTTTTGAAACAAACAAAATGGAAATTACTGGAGAAACTCAGCAAGTCTGTGAGTATCTGTGAAGAGAAAACAGTGTTACCATTTTGAGTCTATTGACCCTTCTTCAGAACTGCCTTCTTCAAATGCCAGACTAGTGAGGAATATAATAAGAGTTTGGTTTTAGGGAGAAGATAGAAGCTGCTCCACTCAATGAAAGTGATACAATGGAGTATAAAATTGATGTAAATAAAAAAATATGTTTCATTGTTATAAGACAGAACATGTACAAGCAAGTTGTTGGAAGTGATATGATATACTTGTGGCAGTAACGAGAATGTTTAAGTAAGTTTCGGGAATGCTGTTTCAGAAAAGAAAATGTGTGTTGAAACAGTGGCAATGGTAAAACATGTTTCCTTAGAACCTTCTAAAATGTGGAATGCATCTAAGGATAGCTAAAAGGATTCTTCTTTGAATGCTGTCAGATTTAGTCAGGTTAATTTAGATTTTAGAGGTTTTATCTCAAAGGGAGAAATATTCTCTTAGTATTCTAAACAAAACACAAATAAACAAATTAATATTCTGAAAAGTACTGAGGCAATTCAGTCACTGATAGTAGCTAATGATACGATTTGTGTTCCAAATGTTTTGATTAAAAAAAAGTATTAGTGGGTGTATTCATAGGATTCACGAACCTGTTGCCTTGTACAAAATTACAATAACAAGTGATATAGCAAACAGAGAGATAGTAGGAACTGCCGATGCTGGAGTATCTGAGATAACAAGGTGTAGACAAGGTGTAGAACACAGCAGGCCAAGCTGCATCAGAGGAGCAGGAAAGCTGACGTTTCAGGTCTGGACCCTTCTTCAGAAATGGGGGAGGGGAAGGGGATTCTGAAATAAATAGAGAGAGAGGGGGAGGCAGATGGAAGGTGGATAAAGGAGCAGCTAGGTGGAGAGGAGACGGCAGGTCAAGGAGGCGGCGATGGAGCCAGTAAAGGTGAGTGTAGGTGGGGAGTTAGGATGGGGTTTGGTCAGTCAAGGGAAGACGGACAGGTCAAGGAGGTGGGAATGAGGCTGGTAGGTAGGAGGTGGGGTTGGGGCTTGAAGTGAGAGGAGCGGATAGTTGGGAGAAAAGACGGACAGGTCAAGGAGGCGGGGGTGAGCTGGGCTGGTTTTGGGATGAGGTCAGGGTTGGGGACGAGCTGGGCTGGTTTTGGGATGAGGTCGGGGGTGGGGAGATTTTGAAGCTTGTGAAGTCCACATTGAGACCTTTGGACTGCAGGGTTCCCAAGGGTAAATATGAGGTGCTGTTCCTGCAACCTTCGGGTGGCATCGTTGTGGCACTGGAGGAGGCCCAGGAGGGACATGTCGTCCAAGGAATTGGAGGGGGAGTTGAAGTGGTTCGTGACTGGGAGGTGCAGTCATTTCTCACGAACCGAGCATAGGTGTTCCACAAAGCGGTCTCCAAGCCTCCACTTGGTTTCCCCGATGTAGAGGAGGCCATATCGGGAACAGCGGATACAATATACCACATTAGCAGGTGTGCAGGTGAACATCTGTTTAATGTGGAAGGTTTTCTTGGGGCCTGGAATGGGGGTGAGGGAGAGGTGTAGGGGCAGGTGTAGCACTTCCTGCGGTTGCAGGGAAAAGTGCCAGGGGTGGTGGGGCTAGTGGGGACTGTGGAGCAGACAAGGGAGTCACAGAGAGAGCGGTCCCTCCGGAAGGCAGATAAGGGTGGGGAGGGAAAAATGTCCTTGGTAGTGGGGTCAGATTGCAGGTGGCGGAAGTGGCAGAGGATGATGCGTTGAATCCAGAGGTTGGTGGGATGGTACGTGAGGATGAGGGGAATTCTGTTTTTGTTGTTATTGCAGGGAGGGGTTATGAGGGATGTGTTGCGGGAAACGCGAGAGATGCGGTCGAGGGCGTTTTCAAACACTGTGGAGGGGAAGTTGCTGTCCTTGAAAAATGAGGACACCTGGGATGTCCAGAAGTGGAATGCCTCATCTTGGGAGCTGATGCGGCAGAGGCGAAGGAATTGGAAATAGGGGATGGTTTTCTTGCAGGAAGGTGGGTGAGAGGAGATGTATTCTAGGTAGCTGTGGGTGTCGGTGGGCTTGAAATGGAGATCGGTTTCCAGGTGGTTGCCAGAGATGGAAACAGAGAGGTCCAGGAAGGAGAGAGAGGTATCGGAGATAGTCCACGTGAACGTAATGTTGGGGTGGAAAGTGTTAGTGAAGCGGATGAACTGTTCAAGCTCCTCATGGGAGCACAAGGCGGCACTGATACATTGATATAACGGAGGAAGAGGTGGGGTATTGGGCCAGTATAGCTTCGGAAGAGGGATTGTTCCACGTGTCCTACAAAGAGGCAGGCATAGCTTGGGCCCATGTGGGTACCCATGGCCACCCCCTTTGTCTGTAGGAAGTGGGAGGAGTTGAATGAGAAGTTGTTAAGGGTGAAGACGAGTTCCGCTAAGCGGATAAGGGTGTCAGTGGAGGGGGACCGGTCAGGCCTGCGGGACATTCCCCATCTGCATTCCCCATGCAGATGGCCTAATGGCCCTCCGCTTCTTCCTGTCCCGCATGTGAATCATTTCTGGTTTACCTATCCATGGTGTATATTTTAGATGGTGTAATGATTTGGCCAGCGTATAAGATTACATAACAATGACTGTGGTACAGCAGTTGCTTAATCATGCCAATCTTGCCAATCTCCTCAAAAATTATTGTGCCCAAACACGAGAAGATTGCAGATAATGAGCAAGTGAAGAAAAGTGGATACATGTGGAGAATCAATTTTCACATACAAAAGATTAGTCTGCTGATGATAAACATGACCTGGTGAGAACACTAAAACATTTGAATGAGTACTTGAAACATTTAAATGATAAAGTTATTAACTTCAATAGGTAGACCTTTCATTAACTCTTGATGAGCTTCAAGTATCAGAAGGCTTAATGAAACATCATAAAAACTCTGAACAGGAATCTGGAGATTGAACAGAGGAGATGTACAATCATGAAATTGTAAATCCACATTTTTAAAAGCAGCAGGAATCCAGGCAACTGAGGAATTCACAAAAGACTAATTAAAACTCCAAGAGGATCGGCAGGCTATGATTTGGAAATAGCATGTGAGACTAAAAATGTTGGAAAAAGAAATGAGAGTCAAGCCCCTGAGCAATTTGTGGATCTCACCAGCGAGAATTAAACAGCGCAATTAGAATGGGATGAGGAGAAACTAAAGATCTAAAACTATTGAAGAGTCAAATACAACAGCAATACAGTATACTTTTAGTTGAACATAGCCATCATCTTAACAACATTCTCTATATAACAAAAAGGAATTTTAATTAGGGGAAAGATGACTTGTTAGTATACATAGTATGGGCAGCATGGTGACACAGTGGTTAGCAACGCTACCTCACAGCGCCAGGGACTTGGATTCGATTCTGTCCTCGGGCGACTGTCTCTGTGGAGTTTGCACATTCTCCCCGTTTCTGTGAGGGTTTCCTCCAGGTGCTCTGGTTTCCTCCCACAGTCCAAAGATGGGCAGACTTGGTGGATTGGCCATGCTAAATTGCCCATAGTGTTTAGGGATGTGTAAATTAGGTGGGTTTAGGGGAATGTGTCTGAGTGGGATGCTTTCTGGGTTGGTGTGGACTTGTTGGGCCGAAGGGCCTGTTTCCACACTGTAGGGATTCTATAAAAAATATTTTGACATTTGTCAGAAAAAACAAGAATGCATCGTATTTGAGTTTGGAAAATGAACTTATTGACAAAAATGCACTGACAGATCAGGGAGACTGCAGCAGTTGGACTGTCGACTAAACTAAAAACATTCACTGCATAATAATAGGAAGAGTGTAAGCAAATCATAGGGAGTTGAGTGATACAGGCTATGGCAAGATGTGTGGCAGAAATGGTCGAGAAGTCCAGTGAGGCTCGCCTTGATCATTTTAATTCACAACATTTTTCTTGCTTTTCACAAGCAGCATGGTGAGTTCATGCTAGGCTGTAGCATGTTGTCAATTATGAGCGATAATTGATCTCATTTGATGGCCCAACTCTGTTATTACTGTTCAGCTTTCCTCTTAATCAATGCACCAAACAGCCAGACAAGGGATTGGAGAGTGTGGATAAGGGTGGCCATTACCACAGGAATGAAATTCAGCAAGTTTACCAGAAAAGATTACATTCTTTTTATTATTCATTCACAGGATGTCAAGAGACAACTGCATTGCTCTGGGTGTAGAGTCACATGTAGGTCAGACCAGATAAGGATGACCGATTCCCTAACGGTCATGAGTGAACGAGATGTTTATCTTTTTTGACAACAGTTTGATAGTCACCATTGGACTCTTAATTCTAAATTTTGGTATTGAATTCAAGTTCCACCATCTGCCATGGCAGGATTCAAACCTGGGTCTCCAGAACATTAGTTGGGTCTCTAGATTAATAGTCTGACAACAATACCACTAGGCCATCACCTACTCCACAAGCTTCAGTCCAGGTTCAACCAGGTGCACAGTGACCTTTTAAAGATGGTGTGGCTGCAAGGGATACCAGTATTTGGGTGTATATTTGCTGAGTGGCTAGTTTCTCTGGTAACAGCACATGGTAAGAAGGAGACTATAATATGATGTGATGGATGCCATGTGGAAACTGGCTGGATAATTAATGTAGCATGTTTGATAGTGTGAGAACAGGTTTGGCCTCACAGTAATAAACCCTCTGAATAACTTGATTCAACTCGGAAATAAATGTTAAGATTTAGCCACAGCTACTAAGTTATATAAATACTGTACTTAAATTTTGCTAATCCAAATTGCTCCATGCACTTGATTTTGTTATGTGTTAAGTTTTAGCATACTGATATTATGAATTTTTTGTCAGTACATAAATAAATGAGTTATTTATACAATAAGCTTTAAGCTTTTTGTTAGGTTTATGATGATGAGATCTTGTTGTACTGTCAAATCCACTGTAAAGAAACATTCACCATGACCAAGTTTTCTTTCTTGGGAGTTGGAAAAAGTGTGATAAAATCAAGTGGCAAGGTAGATAGCTGGAGATTGTAAAATTCAGGCAACAGGATGTTCCAATAATTGTTACATTTAATCCTGACTAATAATAAGAGCGATTCTCTCTTGAATTGTTTTGATAGGGCATCAAGAGCAATTCATGTGTCAGTGAAAAGTGGTTAAAGGTCAGTCAGAAAGTCAGTCAGAGAATAGTGGCTCCTGACAGCAAAATATGTTTCTGTTTGCACTGAGGAGCTGGAAGTTCATTATAAATCAGAAGTGCCATTTGCTGCAGCTAAGAGTTGGATTCAACAACACCCACGAGTATCATTTATTGTTCTATGCCGCTGAGAGACCAAAGTTCCAAGATATCCAGAGACAGTGCTAGCTTAGTTAACTTATAACAGAGTTGAAATTGTGATGTCAGTAGGTTCTGGGGTGCAGCCTCAAGAATCTAGCAGAGCATAATCCCAAGGAAAGAGATTGAACAACTGAGGGATGACCATCCTTTGAGGCAGTGCAAGTGAGAGTGGCTACAGAAGAAGTTCAGGTGCTAGATCTAAAGAAATAGTTTTTTTTAAAAGCTTTTTTGTAAAGGCAACTCTTTTCTGAGATTTGGTAACCCAGAGTGTCGCTAACACCTGGAAGAGTTGCTGCGAAGTCGGTGGAATCTGCCTCAACCATATTTCTCTTTTGATGTACTATGCTAGGTGTTTGACCACAGTTTGTGACCATAGTTAACCCACGGTCACTTCATGTTAGTTCCTGATGTTGGAATATAAGTTGAGTAAATTGCTAAACTTTGTAAACTTTGTTACAGTAGTTTATTTTGTTTGTTCAAAATGATAGGCTTCATCTGCTTAGTAAGTGTAGGGTTCGTTAGTTTGAGTGATTGGTTTGTAAGGCAGAATGATGCCAACAGTGTAGCCATTCCTCAATGGCCGAGGTCTCATGAGTGTACCACATTTTTGATCCTGCCCCTGAGGTGTGGTCACCCTTACGTTAAACTAAGACCAATTGTACCTCTCTAATATGAGAGTGCTGCTCCACAACTTCTACCTATGCCCCTCTGGTTACAAACTTCATACACTTTAAGCAAAAAATGTTATTGGCCCCGAATCAGATTGTAACATAAATTGCGTAATCTCCGTTGGGAAACTACCACAGGTCCCATCTTTGATTTAGTCACAGACTAAATAATAACTTCCACAAAATACAGACTAATGATCCATATGCTTCTCAAACGTTCTATTTTAATTTCAGATACATGTGGTCACATCAGCTTCCTGCAGTTAAACCTTAGCCATCGGAAGCCTGGAAGAAATTGCCTTCAACTATTTAACTGTAATATTCGCTTGCTATTGCTTAATTAACTCAATGTAAATATTCATGTTCCAACTCTGCAGTGAATAGCTTTTGCAACACTGAAAATAGCAACATTTAATTTCTGTGCAAATGTGATGGTAATTTGCATGTTGTTTTTTGCATGGAGACTTTAGCTTACATTACCTACTGTTTTGCTATAAATCTTCAAAAGTTTGGATATTAAAGGAAATGTTTGAGATTCTCAAATTCAACAATACAAAGAATAGAAAAGGATTAATTTTACTGCCCAATTTTCTGTCTAATTATACTTTATCAGGTTAGAGAATGAGTCATTTAGCTACTGTGACTAAATGGTTGGTTTGCAATGTAGAATGATGTCAATAGTGTGGGGTCAATTCCTGCACCATTGAACATACAACTGTACAGCACAGGAAAGGGCCCTTTGGCCCATGATGTTGTGCTGAACATGATACCAAATTAAACAAATTCCTTCTGCCTGCCCTTGGTCCTTAACTCTCCATCCCTTGCATGTTTGTGTGCTTTTATAAAAGTCACTTGAATGTCTCTATCATATCTGCCTCCACCACCACCTCTGGCAGTGCATTCCAGACTCCTACCACCTTCTGTGTTAAAAAAAAAAGTTTACCCCTCATTTCCTTTGCCCCAGCATATTAGCATGCTCCACACTCATCTCATGATCCTCTATATCCTTCTCCTGGGTGAATATTGATGCAAAGTGCTCATTTAGGATCTTGCCCACATCCTTTGACTCCAAGAACAAGTTTCCTGCTTTATTCTTGAGTGGCCCTACCTTCTCCCTAGTTATCCTCTTGTTTTTAAAGTATGCATAGAATGCCTTGGGATTCTCTTTAACTCTACTTGTCATTTCATGGGACCCATAATTCCCTCCTTGAGTTCTTTCCTGCTTTCTTTATATTTCTCATTGGCTTTGTTTGATTTTAGCATTGTAAACCTTACATATGTTTCTTTTCTCCTTTTGACTAAATTCACAACTTCCATTGCTATGCAAGGATCCCTTAAGATGTCATCCTTGTCCTTCCTCCTTACTAGAACATGCCAGTTCTGAACTCTCATCAGCCGGTCTTTAAACAATTCCCACATGTCAAATGTGGATGTGCCTGATAACAGCTCCTCCCAATCAACACTCCCTATCTCCTGCCTAATACTGGTGTAACTTTCCCACCCACAATTTAGGTACCTTGCCCGAAGGTCCTAACTTATCCTTGTTCATAGCTATCTTAAAACTTAAGAAGTTGCGATTACTGTTTCCAAAATGCTCTTCCACTGAAAGTTCAGTCACCTGGCCAGGTTCATTAGCCAATACAAGGTCCAGGATGGCCCCTCCTCTAGTTGGACTACCCACATTCTGTTTCAAGAAACCATCTTGGATGCACTTAACAAATTCTACCCTGTCTAAGTCTTTTGCTCTAAGGGAGTCCAAGTGATATCGGGAAAGTTAAAGTCACTCACTATGATAACTCTGTTTTATTGCATCTTTCCATAATCTGCCTACGTATTTGTTCCTCAATGTCTCTGTGGCTGTTGGGAGGCCGGTAGTATAATCCCATCAGATTGATTGCACTCATCTTATTTTTGAGCTCTACCCATATTGCCTCAGTGGATGAGCGCTCCAGTATGTCCTCTTCGAGTGCAGATGTGACATTCCCCCTGATTAGTAATGCAACTACTCAACGTTTGGATTGTAAAAGTGCAAATCAAGATAGAAATAGTGTGCCTCCTGTTCGCTCTGCTATGAGCACCCAGGTAGGTGCTAAGAAAGCAAGTAAACAGCCTTGATTTGCAATCTGGTCAAAAACATGAACTGTGTGCCTTAACTGGGTGGCATGATGGCTCAGTGGTTAGCACTGCTGCCTCACAGCCCCAGGGACCTGGGTTTGATTCCACCCTCGGGCAACTGTCTGTTTGGAGTTTGCACATTCTCTCCTTGTCTGCGTGGGTTTCCTCTGAGTGCTCTGGGTTCCTCCCACAACCAAAGGATGTGCAAGCTACGTGGATTGGCCATGATAAATTGCCCATAGTGTCCAGTGATGTGTAGATTACATGGGTTACAGGGGGATGGGACTGGATGGGATGCTCTGTGGGTTGGTGTGGACTTGTTGGGGCAAAGGGCCTGTCTCCACACTGTCGGGATTCTATGATTCAAAGTGCCCTTGCAACAGACCTTCACTGATGTGTACATCTGAAGTGCTGAATCATACCATTGGTATATTGGAGATGTACCATTTGGCATGGAGAGATTGGCATGAAGATGCCAACATTTGTGGATGTTGTGAACATGCAGTCACTGCCCATAGATTGTGCCTAAGAAATTGGAGCATTGAATCCTGTCCTTCTTCGAACCAAGTCTCTGTAATAGCCACAATGTCATAGTCTCATGTACTGATCTGAGCTCTAAACTTATCTACCTTACGTATAATAATACTCTTTGTATTGAAATAAACATGCTTACTACCATCATGTTCATTTACCTGTCTCTACGTGTCCTTCCTTTCTGATTTACTCATCCTAACATCCACCTTCCCCTCGATCCCTCCACTTGTTGACCTGCTGCTCTGGTTCACAGCCCTCTGCCACTCTAGTTTAAACCCTCCCAAGTAGCTTTAGCGAACTCCGTGCGAGGTTATTGATTCCCCTCCAGTTTAGGTGCAACCTGTCCCTCTTGTATGGGTCATCCCTGCCCCAGAAGAGGTCACAATGATCCAAGAACCTGAAACCCTGCCCCCTGCACCAGCTCCTCAACCACTCATTCATCTGTCCTTTCTTTCTATTTCTTCCCTCACTAGCAAGTGGCACTGGTATTAACTCAGAGATTACTACCCTCTAGCTCCTGTCTTTCCTTACTCTCTGTACTCACTCCACAGGAACTTATCCCTCTTTCTACCTATGCCATTGGTACTAATGTGAACAAGGGCCTCTCACTGTTCATCCTCCCCCTTAAGAATTTAGAAATAACCAGCTAAGGTTATCACGAAGGACTATCCTTCTCAACCTCACCCCTCAAATGAGGTGTGGTGATCCTCAGATTCAACCACCACCAGCTGTCTCTGTCTAATGACAGAACAACCTTATGGTCTGGTAGGACTATGACAACTTTACTTTTATCACACTTTGTTCCCTTTAAAAATAACTCAATCTTTATTATCAATACAGTTGTATGAAAGACATTACTGAACTTGGGATAAATACCAGCACATATGGAAGCTTTATAATCCCACCAGAGTTAATAACATGTGAATGGTTGAAAGATTTGCTTGAGATATATTTGTTTGACATTTCAGTAGAGGCACTGAAATAAAATTGATTAAAGCTTCTGATAAAAGAAATGAAAAAAAAAACAATTTCAGATAAATGTATTAAAGAGTTTCTATGCTCAATACATTTTCAAGGTCATAGTTTTTACTTTAATGCATTAAGCCTCACTGAGCCTAAAATCATGCTTTAGTATTTGATAAATTGTGGTATGCCATGTAAACAATAAAGGGCTTGATAAATCTGTTTGGATTTTGTTGTTATCAGAATGGTGTAGACCAGGAATATTGCCTGAAAATGTTAGTGCAGTGTTTAGTTTGCTTAAAGGTTAACACCAGAGTCTATGCAATCCTTTAGTGTCAGTCCCAAGGTAAGCGGTTTACCTTTGCTGTCTTGCTGCAAATTATTTTATGCTGTAGTGTACATAATAGATTAATATCACTAAGTCACTGTTACATATTGAATTTATTACAATAATGGTAATATGGACTATCAAATTTTAACTTTCATCATCTGATTGTTATACCTGTGACCTTTCATAGTCAAAAGTAATTTTTATTAAGGAATAAAAATTAATCTAAAAGGATTGCAATTGTCATGTGACCACAGATTGTGGCAAGCTTCATGAGGCTGATGTGGAATAAATGCAACTGTTTATACTGAGATTACCATTAAGACATCCAAAGCCAGGCACTGAGACAATATCAAGAAATTCACATTTCCTGTTTAATTCACATATATTTAATAATTTTACATAGAGGGAGATATCCCCCAATTTTTTTCTCTTCTGTGTGGACTTCTGAGGTTTATATGCGGTGGCTGTGACTTCCACAACTGGAACTAAATGCTATACTCCACATAGACAAGCTGATTGCCATGGCTAGAACATGTGCAACTTAGACAGAATGTTAACTAGGGACGAAAAGCTTATGCACCAGAAAGCTAGCTTGGAAAACAAAAAGAGACTAGACTCAGAATACGGATTGAACTCTATTTCAACAGTTGTTCATGAGCAGCAGAGCAAATAACATGGGTTCATAACAACAACCTGGAAAGCTTGTTCTCACTCACTCTACTTTCTCTCTTCATCTCAGAAAACAACATTTAGTGAAAGAACAACTTGAAAAAACAGCCATTCACTGAGAACTCAAAGGTATCTACAGATTCTACTATTGCTATATATAATTAATTAATTGTCTGTGGCCTTGAAATTAAAATCCAATAGGGCAAAGACTCCAAGGACTTTTAAACTGTGCAGCCTTATTTCACCTTGTAATGATTGTAACAAGGTCAGCCAGGTGGTTATCATAGAATGAGTTCCCTGATTAGGGCTGTTAATCTAGTCCAAATAGGGAGCCCTAGCTGTCAGATAAGAACAGGAGCATCAGACATCCTGTTTACTCTGAAAACTGGCTCAGAGGCAGCTGGTTCAGCAGCAAGGAATCTCCATGTGTAAATAAAGGGTGACTTGGTGACAGGATACCAGCCTCTGCAGAGTTATTTCAGTGGTGACGAGAGTGGGATTAATGATATAACCATGCAAAATTCAACTGGACGGCAAACATGCACTATAACTGGTTTTATCATTGGAAAATACACCAAGTGGAGCATGTGAGTTGCAGGGTATTCTGATGAAAGTGGACACCCTTGCCAGGCCACCTGAGTTTTGGGGATACCACCTGAGTCAAGACAATTACAAAGCTTCACACAGAACATATCCTGAATAGAGGAACTCCAGGTTAGCCCACAGCAAAACCCTAAAACAAAGTCAAGCCATGGCCTAAAGGTTAAATCTTTCTTCAGGATCCAGACAGGCAACCCATTGCCCGTTTGTGAACTCGAGACAGCAAAAGAATCAAATTAGACTTAATTTGAGTAAGAGAACTCATAGGCTGGTATCCAGGAAAGGGCACACCCTGGAAAGTCCACCTACATCTGGTTTGGAGCAGTTAAATTGCTTAGCAACATCAAAATCAGAACCAATCAAAATAAACTTCTGGTTTAATGGTCACCCAGTTCTAAAAGAGGTTGAGACCAGTGCTGGTGTTTCAGTGGTCACAGTGCCAAACATTAAAAATATCACTCTGGACTCTAACGCTTAAGTTTGCTCAAGACCTCGGGAGATTGATAACATATACCGGGGAACCTTTATAGATTAAGAGTACAACTTCGGTTCCGGTGTCTTTATGAAAATCAGCTGGTTCAGTTACCACTGATTGTCGTAACAGGCCCAGGCTCAATCTTGGTGGTGTGAAATCAGTTGAGAAAGATTCACCTAGCTTGGCTCCATATCTTTTGATTATGGCTGTCTGAGTTAAATCCAAATTAAATACCAGGAAGATTTTCAGAAGGGCTAGAGGCTGTCAAAGGAGCAACATGCCTTACATGTTGACCAGGAAGCAATTCCACGAATTGCAAGGCCTGCCTTTTGCCAGGTAAAAGTAGAGGCAGACATCAGAAGGCTGGAAAGCAAAACAATCATCAAACCAGTTCGGTTTGTGGAATGGGCAGCACTGCTTATACCGATTCTGAAGTTCAATGGGTCGGATCGCCTTTGTGGGGATTTTAAACAAACAGTTAACTGCTTTTCACAGCTGCATAGATACCCAATCCCTGACATAGAGAATTCATATGCAAAGCTGGCAGGGGGGCTGTCCTTCACAAAGCTGGACGTGAGCCATGAGTACTTGCAATTGCAGCTAGCTGAGTTTTCCCAGAGGTATACTGCAATTAATACCCATAAGATTTTGTACCAATGTACGAAACTGCCATATAGGATATTTTTAAGCAGATGATAGTATACATTTAACAAGGTGGCTAGGTTGCTATTTATCTGTATGACTTGCTAATAACAAGGAGAACCAATAAGGAGAACTTAGAGAACTTGGACGTTAGTCTTTTGATGTTTCTCCCAGGCAGGTGTATGCCTTAAAAAGGAAAAATGTGGTTTCCAGGCACCCAAGTGACCTACATGTGCTACAGAGTTGACAAGACCAATTTACATCCATTGGAAGATAAAGTGAGTGTGATCAAAGGTGTCCCGACTCCCACATCTATACCAGAGCTTAGGTCTTTCCTTGGGCCGGTGAATTATTACGGAAAATTCATACATAACCTGGCCTCCATCCTGGCACCTTTGCATCAGCTCTTTAATAAGTATCAGCCTGGGAAATGGTCATGTAGGTAAGCCAGGGCTTCTGGGAAATGAAGAAACAGCTGTCATCCTCTAAGGTGTTGGCACGCTATGACTCCCAAGTAAGGTCTGGTATTGACATATGATGCTGCCTGTAAGACATCAAGGTAATATTAGCTCATAGGTGGCCCAATGGAGAGGAATACCCGATAGAATATGCATCCAGGACCTGGGGCTAATGCAAAGCATAAATACAGCCAGATAGAGAGGAAGGTTTGGCGGTCGTATTTAGAGTCAGGAATTCTGCCAATGCCATTACAGTCATAAACTTGTAATAATAGCAGGCCACAAACCCTGTAGGTCTACTTAAAGAGAACAAGGCAGTGCCGTCCATAGCTTCCAGCTGAATTGAGCAGTGGCCTCTAATACTAAGTGTGTATAGTTATAAGTTGGAACACTGTCTGGAGGCCAAGTAGCAAATGCGGATGGATTGAGCCACCTCCTGCTAGCTGATACACCAACAGTGATACTACCACTAGAAAAGTCTGCAATGGTTTTAAATTTTCTAGGCACATTTTTAGTCATAGCTGACAATATCAGACTTAGAACACCGAAAGATCCAGCCCTGATAAAATTGAAACAGCTGGCGGTGATGGGGGAAAACAAAGGTCCATCACAACCAGAATTGAAACCTGGCCAGAGAGGCCTATCACAGGTGGGGACAGCATGTTATTATGGGAAACAAGAGTGATTGTTCCAAGCAAATATTGTTGCCAGATACTGGCTGAACTCCTCCAGGATCATCAATGAAGATGTTAACAAAACGTTATATCTGGTGGCTGGATTGGATATAGACATAGCCATGTCAGTGGGGCAGTGCCCAGAATGCCAACAAGGACAAATATTACTGCCAGCAGCTCTCCCACATTTCTGGGAATAGCCAGGTAAACCCTGGACTCAGTTACATGACGTCTATGCATGTCCTTTCGTGGGCTCAATATCCTTAGTCATTATGGATGCCCACTCTAAGTGGTTGGACATACATAGAGTTCATTTGTCAAACTTGGGGACAACGATCGAAAAATCTGCTCATCTTTTGCAATACACAGATTCCTGGAAGTGTCGGTCACAGATAAGAGGCCATGGTTTACCAGCTGGGAATTTGAGTATTTCATAAAGTTGAATGGTATTCGACATATAAGGACAGCTCCATACCATTCATCATCAAATGGTCTGGCAAAAGAGGACTCCAAATTTTGAAGGCAAGTTTTAAGAAACAGCCTGTAGCTTGACTAGATACCAAATTTTCCCAGTTCCTACTTGACTATAGGACCACACCGCATGCAACTATAGGGATAGCTTCAGCAATGTTGCTAAAGGAGATAAGACTCTGCACCAGGTTAAATCTGATCTTTCCAGACCTGGGGGTGATAGTGAAATGGCATTAGGAATGCCAATGGCAGACACAAGACTCCGCTACGCAAGAGAGAGACAGTTTACTTCTGAGGATGAAGTTTGGTGTAGGAAACATAGGAATGGCCCTGCATCAGTATACAGCATGGTCAATGCAACAGTACATAGAAATATGTGAAAGCTGCAAACTCTCAAATGGTGCAGGAGAAAAATGTGCCCAGTTCATCAACAACCTTTCCAACTGTTCCGGAACCCATGGTCTCTCCCTCTCCATCAAGCGTTGAACATACGTCAGAATCTGAAGTGAATATGCCTGAAGAAGAGAATGAATTTCTTCTGAGATGCTCCGAGTGCATGAGGCAAGCTACTTTGCATGACACACCACCTGTGTAGAAGCAGAGTTGTTGGAACTTGACCCCATACTTAAACATCCCAGGAGAAGCTACAAATAAAAGGACCAGTTTATGTCTTTGAATGTGGAGGTGGAGGGATGTAATGAATGTAATGAGGTCAGCTAGGTGGGCCTCATAGAATATGAGTTGTCTGATTGGACTGATTATCAGGGAGCCCTGGCTGAAAGATAAGAACAGGAGTGTCAGACATCCCATTCACTCTGACAGCTGGCTCTGAGGGAGCTGGATCAGTGTCAAGGTCTCCCCGTGTGTAAATAAATGGTGACTTGCTGAGTGAATACTGGCCCCTGTGGAGTTATTTCACACCTGTCTGTAGCACTTTCTCTTCCTTTAAACTTACTATTTATGTGTGTGTTTGATGTTGTCATTTATTTTTGTTTCTCTCAGTTAGTAGATAGTAACATTTCTCTTTCTATCACTTAAATAAACCTTGGTAATTGGCTCCCTCATTTTCTAGTGACTTATATTTTAGTCGACATGTGACAGTCGTGTGCAAAAATGCATATTTGTTTAACTGAGCAAGAGGGGATTGTATAGAAGATAGCCTATTTCCCTCTTCACCTAGTCCTAACAAATTTGGGGGTTCAGAATTGAAGATAGTTCCCACAGACAGTAAAAGAATTGGAGTGGAGGCAAAGAAAGTGTTCCTTCAAAGCAGTTAAACATAACACCAAAAACAGGTTTACTTGAGTCCCTAAGATATAAAAGTGCCAAGGTGTCCACATTTGATGTCAATGCTTTCATAGAACAGGATGAAATAATTCATGAAAACTAAGAGGCTTGTCTTTGGAAAAATGAAAAGGAGTAGTTCGTTGCTTAGAAATGGATTTCTGCCTGAAAACCATAAAAACGGAGTGCAGAAAACGTGGCAAAACACCTAGAGGTAGAGCCTGAGGATTGTGAAACAGATTAATTACAATTGGAGCAGCTCAGATGACAACAGGAATTTGAGGAAAGGAAAGAAAAGACACAGGAGAGGGTAAATGGGAAACAGAGACAATGAGAATGAAAATAAGAAAGGTAGATAGACACGAAATAAAAGAAGATAATTCCAAGAAAAGGAAAGAGAAAGGGAATTTAAATTGAAGCTGCTTGAGTTGAGGAGAACAAAGGTACCTGTGGTAAGGGACCCATGCCTAACTCAAAACAGTTGTTGTGTTCAAGTTTATCCATTTAATCCCAAACTTTGACGAGGAAGAGTGGACACATTCTTTATTTCTTTTGAAAGGTTAGCACAGCAGTTAAAATGAACAGTACAACAATGGACAATGTCATTGCAGGGCAAACTGACAGGGAAAGCTCAGAGACAGCAAGAACTGCTGATGCTGGAGTCAGAGATAGTACAGTGTGGAGCTGGAGGAGCACAGCAGGCCAAACAGTGTCAGAGGAGCAGGAAAGCTGATGTTTCAGTTTGGGACCCTTCTTCAGAAATGTGGAGTGGGAAAGGAGCTCTGAAATAAATAGAGAGAGGAGGGATGGGGCTGGGGAAGGTAGGTGGGATAGTGATAGGTGAATGCAGGTAGGGAGCGGTGGGGATTGGTCAGTGGGATGGGACGGGTGGATAGATGGGAGAGAAGATGGACAGGTTGTGTCAGGTAAAGGAGGCAAGGATGGGAGAGAGGATTGGGCATGGGATGAGGCCGAGGGTGAGGAGATCTTAAAGCTAGTGAATTCCATTATTTAGGCCATCTCACACATCAATGAATTCCGTTCACATTTAGATGTCGAACACTTTTTCTGCTGCCTCTGCCTCCACGCCTATTTCTTTAACCTTGAGTTGAACCCACCCTCTACAGACCCCTTCTTCCGCCTCCGCCTGGACACCATTCCATGGCTTCCTACCCTCCATTGACCTCTTCATCTCCAACTGCCATCATGACCTCGATTGCCTCAACCTCTCCACCCCTCTCGCTCACTCTAACCTCTACCCCACGGAATGTTCAGCCCTCCTCTCCCTCCGCTCCAACCCTAACCTCACTATAAAACCTGCGGATAAGGGAGGTGCCTTTAAATAACCAAGATCTGGTGCCAACTCTCTGACATCTCTTCCTACACCCCCTCAATCATGACACCACCCCTGACCACCAAACCATCATCTCTCAAACCATTCATAACCTTGTCATCTCAGGTGACCTCCCATCCACAGCGTGCAAACTCATCATTCCCCAAGCCCGCACCGCCCGTTTCTATCTCCTTCCCAAAATCCATAAACCCGACTGCCCTGGCTGACCCATTGTCTCTGCCTGTTCCTGCCCCACCGAACTTATCTCCACTTACCTTGACTCTCTTTTTTCCCCCCAGTTCAGAAACTCCCCACCTATGTCCGGGACACCACCCATACCCTCTACCTCCTCCAAGACTTCCAATTCCCTGGACCCCAACACCTCATCTTCACTATGGGCTTCTAGTCCCTGTAGACTTGTATCCCCAATGCAGATGGCTTAAAAGCCCTCTGCTTCTTCCTCTCCCACAGGCCCAACCAGTCCCCCTTGACCGACATCCTCACCTGCTCAACCAAACTCATCCTTACCCTTAACAACTTCTTCTTCAACTCCTCCTAATTCCTTAAGACTAATGGGTGGCCATGGGTACCCACATGGGCCCAAGCTATGCCTGCCTCTTTGTAGGATATGTTGAACAGTCCCTCTTCCGCAGCTACATTGGCACTATCCCCCACCTCTTCCTCTGCTACATTGATGAATGTATTGGCACAGCCTTGTGCTCCCATGAGGAGTTTGAACAGTTCATCAACTTTACTAAAACGTTTCACCCCAGCCTCAAATTCACCTGGACCATCTCCAATACCTCCGTCTCTTTCCTGGACCTCTGTCTCCATCTCTGGTGACCACCTTGAAACTGATATCTATTTCAAGCCCAACAACTCCCACAGATACCTGGACTACACCTTCTCTCACCCACCTTCCTGCAAGAATGCGATCCCCTCCTCCCAATTCCTCCACCTCCACTGCATCTGCTCTCAAGATGGGGCATTCCTCTCCTGCACATCCCAGATGTCTCCTATTTCAAGGACCGTGACTTACTCCCTCTGGTGATTGAAAATACCCTCAACCTCATCTCTTGCGTTTCCCACACCTCTGTCTTCACATCCCCTCACCCCAACAAAAATAAAGACAGAACCCCCCTTGTCCTCACATATCACCCCACCAACCTCTGCATCCAACGTATTATTCTCCACTACTTCTGACACCTACAATCCGACTCCACAATAAAAGGATATTTCCCTCCCTACCTCTATCTGTCTTTTCTAGGGACCGCGCTCTCCGCGACTCCCTCATCCGCTCCACACTCCCCACTAACCTCACCACCCCGGCACCTTTCCCTGCAACTGCAGGAAGTGCTACACCTGCCCCTACACCTCCACCCCCCCTCCATTCAAGGTGCAAAATAAACCTTTCACATTAGACAAGGGTTCACCTATACATGCGTCAACTTGGTCGACTGTATGTGCTGCTCTCGACATGGCCTCTTCTATATCGATGAGACCAAGCGTAGACTCAGAGACCGCTTTGTAGAGCATCTGCACTTGGTACTCAACGAACGACAACACCTTCCGGTTGCCAACCATTTTAACTCCCTTTCCCACTCCCTAGGTGACATGTCTATCCTGGGCCTTCTCCAGTGTTATAATGACATCATCTGCAAACTGAAGGAGCAGCACCTCATATTCCGCCTCGGGAGCCTACAGCCTGATGGCCTAAATATGGAATTCACCAGTTTTAAGATCTCCCCACACCCAGCCTCATCCCATGTACAACCCTCTCTCTCAGCCCTACCTCCTTGACCTTACACAACCTGTCCATCTTCTCTCCCATCTAACCACCCTTCCCATCCCACTGATCAATTCCCACCACTCCCTACTTGTACTCACGTATCACCATCTCACCTACCTTCCCCAGCCTCACCACTCCTCTCTGTATTTATTTCAGAGCTCCCTTCCCCCTTCCCATTTTTGAAGAAGGGTCCCGAACCAAAACAGCAACTTTCCTGCTTCTCTGATGCTGCCTAGCCTATTGTGATTCTCCAGCTCCATACCGTGTTATCTCTGACAGGGAAAGCTCACCTGATTTACTCCTCTTTCCTGAGGAGTGTGCCACTGTCTATGAGGTAGCAAAGGTGTTAGTACTGAACTTTGAGTTAAATTTTCTCATTTTTTGGGTGTGGGAAACTTGCGTGGTTTTAAAGGAGTTTCACACAGGAAGGTCAGCCATGACCCATGGTGACTTTTCTGTTCATCAGCTCATTGATTATGCCAAGGATGACTTTAGTGGCAGGTTAATACAATAATACAGTGGGAGCAGCAGATTTGTTCACTTATGCTGGGACTTTGCAACGTTCACACCAATGATGCCATATTTACAACCAGCTCTATATTGCAGCAAACAAGGAAATGCCACAGTGTGGTGCACAATCATTATCACTGGTGACATGGACAGAAAGAAGTGCTCGCACCTCGCTTTTCAGGCAGAAACCTAGGGATTGATGGTGGAGAGGATGGCTATCCTCTAACTTACAGACTGGCAAAGAAGGCCACATCACCAGAATCAGCCATTTCTCGAACAAAACCAAATCCCCAGCAGTGTGGTCAATTGTCTACAGCCAACAAGGGTGTCATCATGTTCTCACTGCTATCTTCCATTCACTTTAACGCTGCCACCTATTATGGACTAAACCAAACCCCCTCAAAATATATTCAGAAGATAGTCTAGACCCTATTTTTTTCTTATTTTAGAGATAAGTGTAAGGGATTGCATTACAGATGCAATTCAATTGGTTAAACTACTCGACATTCAGCAAAACATACTTTATTCATACATGATAGTTAAAATACAACAAAAGAAAGAAGAAATTGGAGTACATTAATTCTACTGGAAAACTTAACAGAATAATAGATTATTTTATGACTAAACAGTAAATGTTCCAGTATAGTAACATCCCATAAACACACACTTGCCAAAGCCAACTTCAGAAAACAAATTATCTCACATGCAATTCTAGCAGCAGTAGGAAAAACATCAAGAAAAACTCTGAGATAGAGTAGCAGGGACAGATGTATTGTAGCTTCCACCCAGCAACAACTACTTGTGAAAACTAAAAACTAAAAACTAAAAATCCCGGTTCTGTGGGAGCTTGACCTCACCCATTTAGGTTGCTTCTACTGTTTCAGCTTGTGAAAAACCCCCAGGACTCACAAACAGTTTACTCTCATGGCACTGAGTAGACTCCTCGCACCTCTACTTTAAAACCTCTCTTTCAAAAAAAGTTCAAAATATACCTTTTAAAGCGATAGCATCATCACACACTACACAGAAAGATCACCAAGGGTAGTGGTTTATGACTCTTATTATGCACGGTGGCTAAGCGGTTACCACTGCTGCCTCACAGCGCCAGGTACCCAGGTTCAATTCCACCCTGAAGTGACTGTCTGTATGGAGGTTGCATGTTCTCCCCATGTCTGCATGGGTTTCCTCCTGGTGCTCCGGTTTCCTCCCACACTGTAGGGATTCTATGCTTCTATGATTGTATGCAGCAAGTTCACTCAACACTCATCCATCTCATCCTGCCAAACTGCAAACCAATTAAGGCCATAAGATGTAGGTGCAGAAGTAGGCCATTCAGTCCATTGAATCTGCTCCACCATTTAATGGGATCTTGCCTTTCTCCCATAACACTTGATTCCGCTACCTGTTAAAAATCTGTCTATCTCAGCAATGAATATACTTAAGGACACAAACTCTATGGCCCTTCCCAGATTCCCTAAATACATTGCCTTCTGAGAGAAGAAATTCCTCCTCATCTCTGTCTGAAATAGTGACCTTACTCTTAGATTATGGCCCTAGACTCTCCTATAAGAGGAAATAATCTCTCAACACCAATTCTGTGTAATTCCCTAAGACTCTTGTATAATTCAATAAAGTTCCTCTTATTTTTCTAAACTCCAATGAGTACAGGCCCAAACTACTAAATCTCTCCTCATAAAATAATCCTTATAAACCAGGGATCGATCTGATGAACCTTCTCTGACTTCCTCTAGTGTCAATGTATCTTTTCTTAGATAAGGGGACCGAAAAGAGTGTTCTAGTTGTGTTCTAATTAGTGTCATTATACTTTTAGCAAGACTTTCGGGGAGGCAATGGCCCAGTGGCTTTATCACTGGACTATTAATCCAGAGACCCAGATAAAATTCTGGGGACCTGGGTTCAAATCCCACCATGGCAGTTGGTGGAATTTGAATTCAATAAAATATCTGGAATTAAAAATCTAATGGTGACCATGAATCCATTGTCGATTATCAGAAAAACCCATCTGGTTCGCTAATGTCCTTTAGAGAAGGAAACTGCCATCCTTACCTGGTCTGGCCTACATGTGACTCCAGACGCACAGCAACGTTATTGACTCAGAACTGCCCTCCGGGTAATTAGCAATGGGCAATAAATGCTGCCTAGCCAGCGACACCCTCATCCCATTAATGAATAAAGAGGAAAAAAAACAACTTTTTATAAAATATTTATTTTGAAATAAAGGCCACAGTCTATTTGCCTTCCTTATGAATTGAAAATTGTGAATGCTAGCATCTTGTGTTTTATGCATTAGGACTCCTAAATTCCTTTGTGCTACTGGTTTCTGCACCCTTTCTCAGTTTAAATAATAGTTAGGTCCTCTGTTCTTCCTGCCAAAGTGTATAACCTCACAACATTTTCCCACACTTTCTTCCATCTGGCAAGTTCTTGCCACTCATTTAAACTGAGTGGATGCTGAAATTTCTATTTCCAGCCAACCCAGAAAACTTAATTGTGCTGAGTTGCGCTGCTCACCCATTATCAGCAATGTTAACTTATTTTTAAGATACTCAAGCTTCTACACCCCTTGCCCAACTGAAGGCCTCTTATTGTCTTAAAACTGGAGGGACCAGTAAATCATGAGATTTGAGGTATTTCAAGAAGAGTCACTTGAATTAAACAGGATGGAGTACACACCAACAGTATCAGAAATGTTCAGAGTCAGGGCCAGAGTTAGGCCAATAGTATTTTTTTAAAAATGGCAAAACTGATAGGCCGGAGCCAGAAATCTGGTTAACAGAAAGCTTGCGCTAACGAATTGGCCAGCAGAAAGTTAAGGTGAAGGCTCATATTATCAAAGGAGTTTACGGGAGTTCGGCTGGAGTTGAATAACCACCTGATGGCAGCAGTGTTCCAGAGAAAATGGAGGAGATTTGGAGAAAAACCTATTTCCAAAACAAAACAAAGGAAAATGGGAAGGAAACATATCCCACAGTAGAAACCATTGGTATAGGAACCTAGGAGTGTAGCAGTGAATTATAACTTGAGTTACCGACTGGGATTCAAAAGAACTGAACAAGGTTTCAAAGCTAAACCAACCCAGTTGGATTGAATACTAAATATGAATAGTAAAAATGAGTTCTGAGGAAAGGTCACTGGACTCGAAATGTTACATCTGATTTTTTCTTCACGGATACTGCCAGGCCTGCTAAGCTTTTCCAGAAACTTCAGTTTTTGTTCCAGTTGGATTGATGTATTGTTAAATGCGAGGAAGGTGCAGGATGCAGGCCTAGACATCATATAGGATGAAAACGTCAGATTACAGTCCACTACCTCCTAGAAATCAAATTTATAAATGCATCTGGAGCTGGTATAGAATTCTAGAACTGGGCAGTAAAGGGTTAAAGATCATAGAGTCCCTAAAGTGTGGAAACAGGCCCTTCAGCCCAACAAGTCCACACCGAAAATTTGGAAAGACGGCACAATCTAAGAAACACATGCTGTTGCTTATCCCAAGGGGAACAGTTTTGACCCAAGGTTAGAATGAAGACATTAAATGTAGAATGTCAGCGTTCTTGTTGTTCCAATCCTGTACTTCTTTTCATTTTGACCTTGTAATGGAACATACAACATAGACTAAAAGGAAAAATATTATTTTCATGGTGGGGAGAAATTACCATAATGATAAATATGAATCATTAAATTTTAACTTCTATCATCTGACTTGTACCTGAGACATTTCATGAACTTTTTTAGAGGAGTTAAGATGATAGATCATAGAATCCCTACAGTGTGGAAACAGGGCCTTCTGCCCAACAAGTCCACACCGCCCCTCAGAGCATCCCACCCAGACCCATCCCTCATAACCCACCTAATCTACACATTCCTGAATGCTATGGGTGATTTAGTATGGCCAATCCACCTAGCCTGCACATCTTTGGACTGTGGGAAGAAACTACAGAACCTGGAGGAAACCCACACAGACATGGGGAGAATATGCAAGCGCCACACAGGCAGTCACCCAACGGTGGAATCGAACCCAGGTCCCTGGTGCTGTGAGGCAGCAGTGCTAACCACTGAGCCACTGTGCCACGCAAGATGGCTGCAGTAGTCACTTGACCACAGATTGTGGCAATCTTTGGGAGAAACATATGGAGTAAACAAAGCCATCTGCATGGTGATCACCATTTTATCTATAGATATAAAAGGGACCTAAGAAGGAACATTTTCACACAGAGGGTGATGCGCCTATGGAATGAGCTGCCAGGGGAAGTGGTGGAGGCTGGTACGATTGCAGCATTTAAAAGGCATCTGGATAGGTATATGAATGGGAAGGGTTTAGAAGGGCATGAGCCAAATGCTGGCATTTATATAGGATAGCTGGTTGGCATGGACAAGTTAGACCAAAGGGTCTGTTTTCGTGCTGCATATCTCCATGATTCTAAGCATGATTCTGTTGTAGAGTCACTAATGTTAAGAAATTTACATTTCTTATTTAATTCACACCTGTTGAAAGTCTTGCCTGCCAGTTGGCTAGCTTGGAAAAATAATGGAGCTAGACTCTAGAACACACACTGAATTATATTTCAACAGAAATGTCTCAGCAGTAGCGCAGAGAGAGCAACATGGATTCACAGCAGCATAATGTGGAATGTTTACTATCCTTTGCTTGGAAAACAGTGTCAAATGAAAATGCAACTTGAATTCAAAGATACTTACAGATGTTGCTACTATTATGGATACATAGATACAATCAACAATTAATTAACTGTGGCCTCTGGTTCAAACTCCTCAAAGACTCTAAGGACGTTTAAGCCATGTAACTTTATTTCCACTGTCTTTAGCACACTTTGTTTAAAGACTTATAGATGCGTTTGTGTATGTATTTAATGTCACATTTTACTTTTCTTCTCTGTGGGTTAGTAGATAATACAACTCTTCACTCAACACAAGTTTTTTAATTGTCTCCATCATTCTCTGGGAAACTACATTTTAATTGAAGCATGATATCTGTGGGCAGAAATGAAATATAAACACTTGCAGTAATCTTTGCAAGAGGGTAAAAAAAGGGGGTGCCAATTCCCCCTTCTCACTGGATCATAACAAACAGTTTTCTATTTTAAAAGCTGTAAGCACAATTATTAGCAAAGACATAAAAGGAATTAAAATAGTGTAGTAAATAGAGTAGTAACATTAGTCACAGCTGGCATCAAAGAGGCCTAGCTTGGATATTAGATATTTGTGACTGCAAAATGCCAAAACAGGAGTTGGCATCTAACAATTTTCCTGCTTAATTTCAGAACAGGCATCATTTGCAATCAGGCTATTCACATCCCGATCCTCCTCCTTATATCTGACTTTGTTTTGTTAAATGTGGTTCATTGTTTTACAAGTGGTTGTATGCATTCCAAAAATCTAATTAACTGTAATACAGCCTATAGTTTTAAAATCTTCGATGGAATTAATTGAATGTGTGGTATATTATCCTACCAGTCTTGAACATTATTTAATGAAGGGCTTGATATGAATAGAACCTCATGAGGGGAAATTTAACTTGGAAGAATGCTGTGGCTTGGAGGTAAGATTGGGGTGGGAAGTAAGGGTTGGTGAACGCACTGATGAATCTAGCAAAAAATCCAGCGTGCCTGGCTTCCGTAGTAAAGTGGAGCAAATAGAGCTCTGTATGTCTGTGTGAATTTGGAGAGGCAATTGTCTATTAATGTACTTTAATCTGGCAAGTGAATTAATATTTCAATCAACTTGTAATTTTAACTGTGCACCTAGGGTTTTCCCAGACTTCTTGAAAGTCACCAGTGAAAATAAGCTGAGAACAACTGAATCAAACACACAAAAAAAACTGAAATATATACTCAATATTCAGAACTGCTTTCTCACTTACAATGGAAAAAAGGTTTCTTGCAGTAGTTTTGTCAATCTCCCAATAGAGTTTCTTGATCACAACATGATGGAAAATGTTATGCTCAGTTCTGAAGAAAGTTCACTGGATCTGACACTTTACCTCTACTTTCTGTACACAGATGCTGCTGAGTTTTTCCAGCAATTTCTGTTTCTGTTGTTGTTATGGATGATGCAATGGCTGCCTGAAGTTGATCCTCAAATGAGGACCTGTATAACTACTAAGAACGACAGCATCAGCCTGCTGCTCAGAGATCTGCAGCTACAAAGGAAAGAGGCTAAGATTTTAGACAGAAGATGCAGAGAGTAAAAAAAAGCTGAAAGTAACAAAGCTGAGTGGCATGCACTTTGGGAGAGGAACAACTGAGAGAAGAGAGACAGTAGAGTATAGAGTGGAGCAACAGAGAGAAGAGAGATAGAGGGAAGTAGAGAGGACAGAGGCAGAGAGGTGAGAAGTGAGTGGATGCAGGGCGAAAGGGAACAAACAAAAAGCAGGCCTATTACTTAACATAGAGTCTTCTGATTTGATCAATGGTCAGGGATAGGAGGCGTTACTGTATGGGGAGCAGGTCAAGGAACCAATAGACCAGGAGTGCAGGGCATAGATCACGCTTGACAAAGTAAGTTTCAGGCTCAGCTTGGCAATCACGGGGCCCCCCAAAAGATCCACATCCCTTTCTTTCAGGCACACTCTGGGCAGCCCATCGTTACTGAATCTCAACTAGCCATGCAGTAGACATATAGCAAAGTTCACAGAATACTTAATGCCATTGTTCTATATTACTGTTTATGCTCCTTTATGAAGCTTTCATCATTAATTTAAAATGGAGTAATTCCTGTGTAAAAATATGGAGCATGATCATATTTAGCATGTGTACATGGCCACTATTAATCAAAATTTCTATCCTCATTGTTATCCAAAATTACTCAATGTTGTAAGCATTAATTTGCAAGAGGAAGTATTATTCAATATTTTAATGGGATTTATTCATATTCTATGTATCTCCTTGTGTTAATCTATGTATGTTTTATCCTTTTTTTGATGCCTAACTGCCTCCGATTCCTATCGGAATTGAAGAGATACATACAAAGGTTAATGTATAAATTGGTGAGGAAGAATAGAGGAAGAAACTGTTCTGGGTTTAGGTTATCTTAAATTTAGGATTTGAACTGTCAATGAGGTACATTATTATCTGCTAAGAGTCAGCATCCACTCTGAAAACATTACAATTTACATGTCTTTCCGGAGAGAGGAGGGTAACTTCTTCAAGGTAGGCATCCTTAGAAGAGGCTCCGCAGTGGGGTTATAACTCACCGTGGCCTCCTCTACGTCAGGGAGACCAAGTGGAGGCTTGGAGACCGCTTTGTAGAGCACCTATGCTCGGTTCGCGACAAATGACAATGCCTCCCAATCATGAACCACTTCAACTCCCCCTCCCACTCCCTGGACGACATGTTCATCCTGGGCCTCCTCCAGTGTCACAACAATGCCACCTGGAAACTGGAGGAACAGCATCTCATATTCCTCCTTGGAAGCCTACAACCCAATGGTCTCAATGTGGACTTTACTAGCTTCAAAATCTCCCCACCCCCAACCTCATCTCAAGACCAGGCCCTCCTCTCATCCCCACCTCATTGACCTGTCCATCTTCTCTCCCACCTATACGGTCCACAATTTACCTGCTATCACCGCCACCCCGCCCCACCTCTCTATTTATTTCAGAGCCTCCTTCCCCTCCCCCATTTCTGAAGAATTGTCCCAACCCGAAACGTCATTTTTCTTGCTCCTCTGATGCTGCCTGGCCTGCTGTGTTCCTCCAGCTCCACACTGCGTTATTTCAATTTACATGTTATATTTGCCAGATCTTGAAAGCTATTTTTGAATAAATTCAAAGGATGGAAGTTTATAGGGACCTAAACAACATAGGCAATGGGCAAGAATATCTGGCAGAATCATGTGCAAAATCTAGCAAAATCCATCTTGACATCAAGATCAATGTGTTGCAACTTTTAGGCTTTTGCTGAATGGCAAGGCTGATTTCTCACAAGGCAGCAGAGAGTTGCCAATTATTGGGGATTATTGATTCTTAAATTCCTTATTAATAGCACATCTTGCCTATTTAATTCTCAATTTCCTATCATAACAAATGTGTCAAAAAGCTGGACATCCGGAATTCTCAATGTAGAGATCGCAGCGGACATCTGGTACTTCAGCTCAACTCTCGTTGTGAGGAACTTCCATCATGCTCAGCACCAAACAGCATGATCCACGGATATCAGCTGCTTGAACTCCTCATCAGTGGACATAGCCATCTGACATTTGCCAAACCCTCATGGTCCTCATGCAACCTTAATGATCAATTTGCAGGATGCTTAGGAGGCTCAGATCCACGTTGCAGGGATGCACAAGAGACTGTCAAAGAAAGCTGCAGGAGCGATAATTTGCATGAAGGACAGGAATCCAACTCATGGATTGTGCCAGTCTGCATCGCAGGGTTGCTTACTTGGTTTCTTGCTGCTTGGTCACCTAACACTTATTTGCAAGCTTGCAGCATCCATGCTTTGCCTTGCTGTGCTGTGACTGTTAGTACATTGGTGCTTCAGCCAGAGCCTAAAGGCTTTCAGTGCTGTTCTACTGAGGTGCTGTTTGTGCAGACACACAGACAGGCTGCTTGTCAGTAGTCTGGGGTGGAGGGAGAATCACCTTGTTGTATGGCATAGTGCAGCAAACACACTGTGATTATTCAACCAAATAACTACGTTAGAAAGTGGGTGTGAACTAAGTCTAAATCTTGCCAAGGGAGGGACAGCTATTGGTTAGCTGGTACTATTACTATCATTCACGTGCACAGTCTACATACAATTCAAGTGCTTGGCCATGGATAATCATCTGCTCGAGCCAGGTGCAGTAAGGGTATATTTCTAACTACAATCTGGAGAGTGGAAAATGGTCAGTCCTGTAGGGAAAGCACTAGCAATCAGGAAAATGTGTGTCTTCCCATCAGGGAACTGGAAAAACAGCAATCAGGGATCTAATCGATTATGTCTAGGAACTGTTCATCGACATTGTTCAGATATCTGGGAGAATATAGTCCTGGGGATCCATCTATTTGGCATTAAGGAGGGGTCATGGGGTGCTGTTTGGTGGAGCAGGGGTATAACTGCCAGTGTGGTGATGGAGTCAAGCCTGTTGTGAAAGCAGAGATATGTGTGGAGGTCAGTACATAGCTAGTGACCCAGGGTGGACCCAGGGAACATTGCCTCATCATATGTCTTATTCAGTAGTCACCCGGAGGGGGTCGGGGGGGGGGAATCTGAAGGTGTGTTGGGTATAAGGTCAAGCAGTACCAGAAGGCATAGGAGACTAGAGAAAAAGTGGGATTTTTGCAGTGACCACCACTGTGACCTCCATAAAGGGGCATAGAGGACAATGGTGGACATTGATGTAATGTTGGGGTTCAGGGAAAGGGAAGACAGTCAGAAGCAAAGACTGACATGATATGTCTTCACATATGGGGGTATATGTGGATTTGGCTATTGGGATAGTACAGGTTAAAAGGGTCATAATGTCTCTGGCAGGGCTGTGTGGCAACCAGGCAGTATCTGGAGCTGATGGTATCCACTGAGGGCTGCATTCCCTACCATCATTTGCTGTTCTCTAGATTTGACGTGCTACTTGAAAATGGCTTGGACAAACCCAGGATGGTACAGGCAGTCCCAATTTGATGGGTGACAGTGTAGAATCCACGTTTGCTGGATGCAAGGATATTTATGGGGCAAATAAATGAACTGTGTGCTTGCAAACTGCAGCTACATTTAAGTTACAATCCTTTCATTGTATGTTTTTGTAGTGATTGGAGCCATGGCCATCTCATTGACTATGAGATTCTTGACTGCGATTGTTAACCTGGGCCAATCAAGGAGCCCTAGCTGCTAGATATAAATAGGAGATTTAGAGAGTCTGAGATAACAAGGTGTAGAGCTGGATGAACACAGCAGGCCAAGCATCATCAGAGGAGCAGGAAAACTGACGTTTCGGGCCTAGACCCTTCTCTGAAATGATTTAGAGAGTCTCTTCATTCTAGGGACTGGCTTTGAGCTGTTTGGTCATAGCCTATGTACAATGCACATGTAAATAAAGGGTGATGGGAAACCGGCCTCTATGCAGTTATTTCAGTTTACAATGCCTGCAGAGTGAATATGTTTAAGGTTCAAATGCAAGTCAAAACAAATTGCACCATGCCAGTGATGTTTGCATCTCTAATGTTGGCAACTCAATGATGTAGAACTTAGTGGCAATGATTTAAAAATATGTGAATACTGACCAAAAGTATCCTATCACTTGTTTGCTATGGGAGGAAGGGAACCTTGCCTCATCATATGTCTTATTCAGTACAATAATGGACATTGAAATTGCATAATCTTGAATCATTGAGCTTGATCTAAGAAGAAAAGGGATTCGGGGTGCAGACACTCCCTTTCTTAATGTGCTGGTCACTCAGTAGCACCTTCACCAGGCTGGAATGCATACTCGACCAGGGCTATGGTGAATCAGACAACAGGATAGCTGAAGATGTGATTCTGCTATTTGAATTGGTTTGGGTGCAGGGGGAGGAAGAGGACGTGACCCTTCAGTTTATCAGAGATATTATGCAGCTACATCCTGACAATGGGGTGCTCTGCACAATTGGAGAAGGCAATGAGGCGATGTGATAAATACTGAGGAACTGGGGAAATGGGAATAGTTTTCTGAGGAGGAAGAAGGCACTGGGGAGGAGGAAACTTGCCTTGTGCATGATAGAGTACAGCTGCCTCAAGTGCTGCAAGGCAGAAAGAACTTCAAATCATTTCCTGTAGATGAAAGCTAGTTGTAGCATAAAAAAGTGGACTGTCGACTAATTGTAGTGCCAGCATTTGGTTTGCATTAGGATAAACTGCAGCCTCTCTTAATTTCATTTGTGTTTGATTTAGCCAGTTATAAATTAAAGCTCATGTTTATCATTTCTTGCCTATGTTAGATATTCTCCTCCTGGACAATGACAAACTGCGGGCCTCCAGTGGACAATGAGAACTGAGGAGTGTTTGCGTAGGGAGGATATTTAGTTAGGATGTAGCTATGCATGGGTAAACTGTGTGACCTTTTGGTTAAATAATGACTATGGTAAGAGAATAGGGTTGAATGTGCAAGAGAACGCCTGCCATATTGGCTATGTGCCATGAGGAGTGTGGCTTTGCAGTTGTTGTGCCATAATGTTGCTGCTGACTGCCAACACTTTCCAGATGCGCAGCAGCCTTTTAATGATAGCGCAGATGCAAGGAATGCTAGTATTGCAGCAGATGACCACTAAGTGGTGCGATGTGTACTTTTGAGGACGATGCATGGCAAGGTGACATGGATGAAAGGGTCGTCATAGAGGCAGGTTAGCTAGCTAGTGAGGCGCATCTTGTAAGATACATGTTTCTTTGGGCCTGATGATGAAAAAATCTTCTAGAAGTGTCAACACAATTGGCACTTCACTAAATAAATACAAGATTCATCCCAATGTTTCTGAATGACAAAACATTCTCTAATACCAGCCTGCAGTGTTATCTAGGGAAATGGCCCCTATATTAAAGATACAATCAGAGTTGAAGCAGAATCCAGTTTTTCCTCTACATTCTGTATCCATGAGTAACTACTGATACAACTGAAACTGCCATGCAGGATATAATTCCCTGCAGATTACAAAACCTGCACTGATACATTGCCTCTTGAAGGTAAGGATATCTCAGGATAGATTTATTCCACAGTAACAACAGAACTGTAAGTGATTCATCTTTTGAGTCATCTTCAAGTAATGATCAAGCACCCACTGTATCATGATAATTATCTTTTCTATCTTTCCTCTATGTTATCAACGTAAATGCGACTGAAGAAAGCAAAGCACTCTGCGTACTTTTATTGTTGTGTTGAAAAGGCAAGATATACTGTCATTAATCTATGTCTCTCCTTGAAGGTCTGGCTCAAATTGAAATACTTAAGCATCTGTTCACCTCTTGAAACCCCAAAACTCAGCCCCTCTCCTGAATACTGCCTTCCTTGTGTTACTTAAGCAGCGGCCCTAATGCAATTTGAGAGTCCAGCTGACTGTCATATTTCATTTTTCACATTCCAAGTTTCCTAAGATAGCTGTTGTGAATGTCCAAGCATAAGTAATTATAGCTCGCAAGTGAACATCAGCACCTCTCTCTGTTTCAGACAAACAAATGATTGTGGCTTAAAGTGACACCTCTCCAAGTGAAGCATGGCTAAGTAGGAATTTTTCCCACTCTGCTATCAACATGGGATTGGAAAGATTAGCATGTTGATTATCAACCTGTATGGCCATACCATGAGTGCTCTTCCCTGGCCAACAAGTCATTGAATGGGACTTATAATTTCTGGTTTAGAGGCAGGGACTATTTACTATGAACTACTCACTGAGCCACAAGACATCCCTAAGGTGGAGGTATAATTCATTCTAATTTATAGACAGCACATTCTGGCACTCCAGGTGTGACTTTCAATCCATGAATCTGTAGTTGCTTTCATAGATACGTAGAATGGCATAGCACAGGAAGAAGCCCATTAGGGCTCCATAGTGGAGTAAACAATTTGTCTACTTCCCTGATCTTTCCTAATAGCCATACAATTATTTTCCCCTCAAGCAGTTATCTAATTTCCCATTAGATCTACCTCCCACTACTCTTTCAGGCAGTGCCTTCCAGACTACAAAGTAATTTGCCATGGAAGAGGATATGTCTCCTTCTCTAATCTTTGGCTCTCTTGCCTGTCACAATAAATCTGTGGCCTCTGACTGTCAACCCTTCCACTGTTGGAAACAGTTTCACTTCATTAACTCAAAATTGTTTATGATTTTGAGCACATTTATTAAATCTCTTCCTAGCTGTGCCCTTGAACAAAATGACGCCAGCTTATCCAGCCTCTCAAAATAAATTGAAATGCACTTATATGGATTTATAGTTTATATGGATTCAGCAAGTCGGTTAACAAGGTCCCATGTGGGAAATTGTAAAAGCTCATGGCATCCAGGATAACTCGGCAAAATGGTTCAAAAACTGGCTTAGCAACAGGAAAGAGAAGGTGGTGATAGAAGGCTATTTGTGTGATTGGAGCCCAGGGTACAGCGGTGTACCTCAGTGATCAGTGCTGGATCTCTTATTGTTTGTGATATTCATAAATAATATAGATGACAGTGTGAGGGGAACAATAAGTAAGTTTGCAGATGACAAAGCCTGGCCAGATGGATGACAGTGAATAGGAAGGTGAGAGAATGCAGGAAGATATAAACGAATTAGCCAGATGGCCGGATTAGTGGCAGATGGAATTTAACCCTGATAAGTGTGATGTGATGCACTTTGGAAGATGGAACAAGACAAAGCAGTAGTCAATGGATGGTAAGATGCTAGGAAGCTCAAAGGAACAGAGGGGTCTTGGAATGCTTGCACACAGATCCCAAAAGGTGGCAGGAGAGGTCAATAGATCGGTTAAGAAGGCATGTGGGACACTTGCATTTTTCAGTTGTGGCATAGATCATGAGAGCGAAGGAGGTGATGTTGGAGCTGTATGGAACTTTGACAGGTCACAGCAGTTCTGGTCACTGCACAATAGGAAGGATGTGATTGCATGGGAGCGGGTACAAAGAAGACTCACCAGGTTGTTCCCTGGGATGGAGAATTTCATTTATGAAGAAAGGATGGATAAGCTTAGGTTGTTTTCTTTGGAGCAGAGAAGGTTGAGGGGAACCAAATAGATGTGTGTAAGATTATGAGGGGCAGGGACAAAAAGCAACTGTTCTCCTTTGTTGAATCATAGAACCCCTACAGTGTGGAACTAGGCAATTTGGCCCATCGAGCCCACTCCAACCCTCCGAAGAACATCCCACATTATCCCTGTAAACCTGCATTTCCCCATGGTTAATAGCCTGCACATCCCTGGACAATATGGGCAATTTAGCATGGCCAATTCACCTAACCTCTTTGGACTGTGGGAGGAAACCAAAGCACTCAGAAGAAACCCCACAGACATGGGGAGAATGTGCAAACTCCACACATACAGTCGTGTGAAGCTAGAATCGAACCCCTGTCCCTGGCACTGTGAGGCAGCAGTGCTAATCAATGAGCCACCATGCTGCCCATAAAGACAATAACAAAGGAACACAATTTAACATGAAAGCCAAGAGATCTAGAAGAAAATTGGAGAAAAACTTTTTCACCCAGAGGATAGTGGGCAGTCTGGAATGAAGGTCTTGGAGAACAGTTTAGGCGATAAACCTTAGAACCTTTATAAAGTACTTGGATGAGCACTTGAAGTGTCATAAAAGGCTAGGGGCAGGCAAGGAGATAATGTAGGTAGTAGTATATTTTTGGTGGTACGGGTTTGATAACCGAAGGGTCTCTTACGTACTATGTAATTGTGATTCTATGGTTGTTTACTGGATTTCAGAGTTTTGGATAATATGAAAACTTTGAACTTATGTTGTTGACGCACCAATGAAAAGATAAATGCCAGGATATGTCCTGACCCTAAAGCATAGGTCAAATCCAAACTAGCGAGTTATCAGCCCATCAGTCTATTTTTACCCAACAAGAAATTAATGGAATGTATCATTGCCAGTGCTATAAAGCAGCACTTATTCAAAATTTACTTACCTACTGATGTTAAGTTTGAGACCCCTCAGGACTACTTGGATTCATATCTCATTACATTTCCCTATACATGGACAAAAGATCTGAATTTAAGAAGTGAGGCAAGGCTCACTATCCTTGAACTCAAGACAGTATTTAACTGAAAGTGGAATCAAAGAGAGCCAGCAAAACTGTTTCTAATGGAATTGGAGGAGAGCTGATTGACCACCCTCAGTATCCTTGAGGTTACTATTTACAATGGTTCTAAAAGATTAAATATTCATTCATATTGAGCATCACTTATACTGTTGATGTCACACAGTATCTGTGGGTGGAGACGGTTAAGAAACACTAGACTTCATAAGGAGCAGATTGAAAGGCTTGATTGTAATTTGGCCTGACTATGTAGCCATATTTATTGTTATTATGCAACAAGTCATCATGTGAATTAAGAACAGTGCCTCTTCTGAAAAGAATCTAGAGTTTATTTTCTGAAATTGAGGGTTAAACTGGTTGTTAACAAAGAATAGACAATGGAAGGTTGGTGGTAGCAAACTACCTAAAACAATCCTTACTCTGAGCTACATACAGGTGAGGTGACAGATATCACAAGATGCTGGTAGTGATATTTAGGATCTAGCACAATCTTGCAACAGATAGTTAATTTGACCAGCAATTAAATGCCATGGGAATAAGAGCAGGTCAGAAGCTGGGAATTCTGCATCAAGGCATTTTACTTCCTTACTTCTTAAAGCCTGTCCACTATTTTCTTGCTGTCGGCCCTATGGGATGCAGATTTAAAGCTTCAGCAGGGAAATGAACACTGCTGAAGAACGCAGGAGACCTTATCAATTGATGGCAATAGCAGACCAACACCTTTAAGGAAATCTTTAAAGTCACAGAAGCTTGCCTTCACTGCCTGAGGCCTCCGATTCTGATGGTTACCCCATTGGCACCCTGCCTTCGTTTGCTGCAGTAAGACTACCTCCATGAATCTGGACATTTGCCCATATGGCAGAGGTTGCTGACCCACCTTCAGCAGAATGCGAGTAGGTCTTTAATTATACAAATCACAAACATTTTGGAGCAGGATTCTGATCTGCATGGCCACTCCCCTCCCTGACTCCCAGCCTAATAACTCTGCCTGTTAATTCTGTTCCTCCCCGATATTCCATGTCTGCTGAGAATTCCAGAATTCTTTGCTCTGATTTCACTCTTCCAGCATCTGCAGGATTTTGCTTTTGTTTTTAATTCTCTTTTACCCCCTTTACTCAAAGGAGATCTACTACGGCTTATCTATTCTCTCAACTTCACTGAATTCTCTTATCCTTGGTCTTATTGTGATAAATCCCTTCTACACCCTCTCCAAGGCCTTAACATCCTTCCTAAAGTCTGGTACCCATGACAGGCCATTATACTCCAATGCATTTTATAGGTGAGTTAAGGCATTCTCTAAACAGCTGTGTTGCTGTTATTACTACAAGGCTACTCATGGGAGTCAAAGGTTACTTACACAGCTTTACAGAATATTGCTGTACTTCCTCAGCAGCAGAAACATAAAATTCTGTGCAACAGAATGTCGTCAGCTCACTGAGGTATATAGTACAGTCAACATTTCAAAAATAGTTCTGCAGTTTTCCTAATTGTCCTGCACTAATTGAATCCAATTTACTGCAATTAATAACAAACACCTGATTCAAATGTATTCTTTGATTAAAAAAATTCAGCATAATCCTCAGCATTTTGAACAATTCAGATAGTTATGGTTGCAGTTAAGTTGTGATTTTCATTTCATTTGTTTCCATTCATTGCTACTAAACTGAATTAAAATTTTGATCATGAATAAAATTCTATTGTTCCTTTACTATTCAGACTAAAATTGTTGATTTAATTTGAAGATTATCAATCATATACTTCAGGTGAATAAAATGCTTTACATAAAAAATTTTACAGAAAGTACATCTTCAAATAAATACGTTCTATTGTTCCCTTTGTAGTAAATTATTTAGTTCACATGAGAGTGTGCACATACATATCGTTGAAAACAATGTGTTGTTAATATGTGTTGCTTCATTAAACTAATGCTACTGGCAAATGCTACAACTATTGTAGGCACAATTATGCTAGTGCACAAGGCTCAATGTCTGGTTGTATTGAAAGTTCTCATTATGCTTTAAATTATGAAGGAGTCCAGGTGATCCTGTAGCTGGCAGACCCTATTTTAACACAATGGGTCATGTAGGGTGATTGTGCTAAAGCCAGTTTCATTTCCAGTTCCTTCAGATCCTACCTGTACCTAAGACTTCATATTTTCTATAATTTAGAAATAACTAGCCATAATCAATTGTAGGTTTCAGTGAGAAAGCAGCCTTCCACCAGCTTTACTGAGGCAGCTTGCAGGAGTAGCGAAAAAACTTTCATAAAAGAAAGGTTGATACAGGTGAAAAATGAATGACAAGAAATTAATATGTTGGGAATTCAGTTCATCACCTTATCCCATTCGGCACCTAGGTGTACAGTGTGAATTCAGTACATTATTGATGTAGAAATTGGCTGGGTGGTTTCAATGTTCTTTAGTGCAGGATTAAAAGGAGTGATGAAGGATAGAACAAATGCTATTGGTGTAAAGGAGTATTATGCGAGATTTTTTTCAGTTCAGGGTCAAGACCAGATTTCTGGAATCATGAAGCAATTAACTAATTTTTCATATCTCCTTTCACCATGTTTTGTACCCATTTTTCTGTTGATGCTTTGCTTCCTCCCTAATCATCCTCATCCAGTGAAGAAGTATGTTCTTGTTCTACTGCACGAAATAGAGGAATCTCTACTTAAGAAGATCATGCAGGATGTAGAGCAAGACTTTAATGTGGGCAACTCTTGCTGGACCATAATCTAAGAAGTTCTGTTGAATTGCCTAGAAATGTGAATCTTAGTTTCAGCAGCCCTTATGCTTAATAATCAACTTTGTGAGCTCCAAACCAGTGTTGCTCAGCTGTGGAAAGAATGCATAGGGGTGTGAAGAACCATATCTGCAAAGGACAATCAGCAACAAAAAAAACTTACACATTGATGGGTAGATCAACTATAGAGTGGCAATTGAAAAGCATGCCCAATCCTATTTCTGTAATCAGAAACTACTTAGACATTAATGGAGTGATGTCCATTCTTATTGACAAATGATGCCATTTGGTGAGTGGAGCAGATGACAGATTGCTAGCCTTCTAAGTAGATCATTTGTAACCTGTTTAATACAATTGCTAGCTACAGAAAAAGGCAAATCACAGGTGTTCAGTATCAAAACAAGTGATCATTCAATGGAATCATACAATGTTTACAGGTCAGAAAAAGTGTATTGTATGTGGGTTATCCCTCTACAGAACATTACTAGTCCCAGCACTTCTCTTTTTCATACACCTGCAATTTTTCTCTCCTCACGTGATTAAGAAACATCCTTTTGAAAGCCCCAATTGAATTAGCATGATGAAAAGTATGTGGTTTATATATATAGAATCATTTTCTTAAGAGCTTGCATATCAAACTCGTGGAAGAGAATTGGTTTATATTTTTGTGAAGGGGTTTAATAAATAGCTAGGTCAATCTTTTCAGTCTGTGGTATATCCTATACAGACATAAAGATGCCCATCATGGTTCCAAGGTTATATAAAGAGCTACACAGGGGCTCAAACAAATGGATGCAGAGCAAAGTCAATTGTGTTTACGTAAATGTGATACTTTAATGCACTGTCTGTAATGCCAGCAAACAGCTCTCAAAAGGATATTTTTCTTTCTTTCATCCCCACGATGTCTTAGTGTTGCCCAGGTTCTGCAAAATAGGGTGAAAGTATCCTGCTCAGAAGTGCAGTTTGTTGTCCCTGGGGCATTTATGTCTGGACAGCTCTGCCATGCTGACAGTCTTCTTGCCAGAGGCAAAAGGATCCCTCTTGGCTGCAACTTACAAAGGTCAGAGGGTGCACACAGTGTGGAAGTGGAGGACATAGGCATCTCTGTATTTTCTTGAGAGGGACATCTGAGAGGTCTGTGCTGAGTCCCTACTGGCATTGCCTATCTTCTTGTGAGGAAGGGGCACCTGGAATACGAACAGGTACCCCATCCACCTGTTGCATGCCTTCTGTCTGTGAAGATGAATGGCTGAGCTGATAGAACACATGTGTGTGCACCTTCCCAGCATACTGTGCTGGACCTGGGTCTCCTTAGCAGGTGCCAACCTTTCCACAGAGGAAGCTAGACAGTGGCATACTTGGAGACAGTAAGGACTACAGATGCTGGAAGCTAGAGTCAATGAATTTGAAGCTGGAAAGGCACAGCAAGTCAGATTACATCTGAGGAGCATGGAAGTCAACATTTTAGGCCGAAACCCTTCGTCAGGATTAGCATACTTGGGGCATCTGGGTCCCACAATGTACCTGCAGCTTCTAAGCTGCAAGCATACTACATGCCTGCCTGCTCATCCTGTTCTTCCCTGTGCATGTCGATGAAGTCCTCAGTTGCCAATGTCACAGGGTCCTCTCCTGCTTGGGCTGAGCAGCTGCCTGGTCTATGGCAGTCATAGAGTCATAAAGTCATAGAGTCATACAGCATGCAAACAGACCATTCAGTCCAACCGATCCATGCCAATAATGTCCCCAAACAAAACTAGTCCCACCTGCCTGTGCTTGGCCCATATCCCTCCAAGCCTGTCATATTCATGAACTTATTCAATATTCATGAACTTATTCAAATATCTTTTAAACATTGTAACAGTGCCTGCATCCACTACTTTCTCTGGCAGTTCATTCCACACACAAACCACTCTCTACCCCTGATATCCTTTTTAAATCTTTCTCTTCTCACATTAAAAATATGCCCCCAGTTTTGAACTCCCCCACCCTAGAGAAAAGCCCCTTGTCATTCATCTTATCTATGCCCCTTATGATTTTATAAACCCCAGTAAGGCCACTCTTCAATCTCCTGTACTCCAGTAAAAAGAAGTTCCACCCTTTCAAGTCAATTTTTATATCTCAAACCCTCCATTCCCAGCAACATCCTGGTAAATCTCCTTCCTATAACAGAATGACCAGAATTGCACACAGTACCCCAAAAGTGACCTCACCAACATCCTGTACAACCTCAACATGACATCCAACTCCCATAGTCAAAGGTCTGAGTGATGAAGGCAAGTGTGCAAAATGCCTTCTTAACCACCCTATCTACCTGTGACTCAAATCTCAAAGAATAATATACCTGAACCCTTAGGTCTCTCTGTTCTACAACACTATCCCAGCAGCTGAAGGGAAGACAATAACTGATGAAGTCCATTTTGCTTTGTTATAAGCATGATGGGTCATATTTACATCATTGGTGAAGTAAAAGCACAGCATAGCCAATTACCCCAACATCCCACTATTGTTCCAATTGCAAGGGGCATGTGTTAGTAAAATGACACGAGGCTGAAGGAATGAAGGGCTCCAGATATGTTAGTACCAGTGAGTTGGGATTTCTCTCCTTAGCCAGCTACAGAGCTGTCACAGTGAGGTGTTCACCAGCCTGATGTTCCCACCAAGTGTCAACATCAGAATTGGAGGGTGGGTGCATGAGGTAGCCTTTCCAATGTTTCCTCTGAAGTTTTGATACTCTCATTGGCAGAAGTTGAGGCGGTGGCTTCTGGCAAGGCAGGGTGTTTCTCCACTAAGGCCATGGACATCTCACTGGTACCTTCAAGATACAAATAAGAGAAGGCTTCATGGCTGGTGGTTATAAGTGGTGTTCAACAAATGACACTGACCATGGGTTTACTGTGTGAATTGTCATGGAATGAAGAGTCGTACTTACTCTGTTGGTGGGGTAGGGATGTTCCAGCATACCTGGAGGAATGGTCTGGGTTTTCTCCTGCAAGGGATACATTGCTCTCCTCAAAGGTTGGGAGGAGCCCATTATAAGGCAAACCTCCACCCATCTGCATGTTTTCTGCCATGGTTTGAGCTGTCCACTCCTGGAATGAGAAAAAGAGGCGAGGATTGAGTGAGATGAAAGTAGATGGTATGGCTGTTAGGGTTGGTGCAGGTGGGCGAAGTATGGAAAAGTGCCCTGAGCGAGTCAGTAGGTTGGGAAAAAAGCATGCAAGGTTAGTAGTCACAAGACACCAGGTTATAGTCCAACAGGTTTATTTGGAATTTATAAAATGCCACATTGACTGACAGTCTATAAATTGTGTGCTTTTTGAACAAAATAGAATGGAGCTGCAAATACAAAAGGAAAGAGTGAGTGTGTGATAATGTGTGTACGTGTGTTTGAATGACAGTATGTGTATGAGAGAGGATGTGTGTGTGTGTGTGTGTTTGTGTGGGGGAGAGAGACATGATAGAGAGAGAAAGGGTGCGTATGTGTGGGAGAGAGTGTGCATACATGTGGGAGAGAGAGAGAGAGTGTGTGTGTGTGTGTGTGTGTGTGTGTGTGTGTCTGTGTGTGTGTCTGTGTATGTCTGCGTGTGTGAGTGAGAGTGTCCCATTAGCCTTTCTGATTGCCTGTTGCACCTGTGTGCTAGCTTTCTATGCTTCATGCGCATGCACCTCCAAGTGCCTTTGTGTTGCAGTTTTTTGCAGTTTTTCTACATTTAAATAATACTCTGTTCTTTTATTCTCCCCTTCAAAATGAACAACTTCACATTTTCACACATCATATTCCATTTGTCAGTGTTTTGCCTCCTTACTTAACCTATCAATATCTTTCTACAAACTATTCTTGCAACTTGCCTTTCCACCTATTTTTGTGACTTGTACAAATTTGGTCTCAGTACATTCATTTCCTTCTTCCAAGTCATTCATATATTGTAAATATTTGTGGTCCCTGCACTGATTTCTGTACAGCCCCACTGGTTACAGGTTGACAACTTGAGAAAAATCGTCTTAACATCACTGACTGATTTCTGCTCATTAGCCAATTCTTTATTCACACCAATATACCACCGCCAACACCAAGGGTTCTTATCTTAAACTGTAACTGCTTGGTTGAATGGCAGCTGCAGTTGGGGTGAATACATCAAGAATAGAAATGTAGTCGCATGTTTAACAACGTTACCACCACTACGATAAGGTAAAGGCATTCTTATATTTTAAATATTACATGCATTGAGAGATGTCTTACATACTTTAATCAGTCATTGTGAAAATTAAACTCGTATCTATTCTAGGAACAAATATATAATTATAACTATTTATTTTAAATACTTTTGACAATTTGCAATCAAATAAATTGAACTACATTACAGTGATAATTACATCCAAAATTAGAATTAAAATTAGGTTTAGTGTCACATGGACTCAAGTACAAAAGTACAGGAGTATTATGAAAAGATTACAATGTCATCCCTCAAGGTTCCATCTTAGGTTCAAAGTATCTAAGTACAAATCTTAGATATAAAATAGAGAAATAAAGAAAAAAAACTACATTGCCTTACAGTGATTCATAGTATAAGTTAGAAAATAAGAAATAAAGTTAAAAGGATATACATTACAGTCAGATAAACGCTATATTGCAGTTGGTCAGCATAGGGGGCTTCCGTATGTGATCTGACCAGGCTTGCAACTCGCTGACTGACTGCAGCAGACCCAGTCCAACAACCATCCCAGCTCTGTTCTGGCCTTCAGCCATGCCGCTCCACTCTGCTGCATGCCTCCAGCCTGCTCTGCTCCAGCCCTCAGCTGCTTCGTTCCACACCATGCCTCCAGCCTCCTCTGCTCCAGCCCTCCAGCTCAGTCCACTCCATTCCTGAGCTGCTCTACTCCAGGCTTCTAGCCTGTTTCACTCCAGGCCACCAGCCCACGCTGCTGCAGGCCTCCATCTGGCTCCGTTCTGGGCCTCCAGCCCATTTCAATCCATCCCTCAGCCGCTCTACTCTGGTTCTCGAGTCCACTTTGTTCCAACCACTCTGGCCCTCAGCTGCTGGCAATTAGCAGAACATAGGGGAGTTAAAGAAGTCCTCAAACTAGCTATTCTTCCTGTTGGTTTATAAACATCGGAATAAATTAATTTCAGACTGTTGGAATATTTTGCAATTGTCTGGTATTTTGTAAGTGTTAATCTGCACAAAATACATAGGTTAATGTCTTCTTAAACACAGTACACAAATGCTTTTCAATCTCAAAAAAGAAGGAAGTAACTTTTATTTTATGCAGTTATGCCATCTTGACTTCAAGTGAAGCCACTCTCCTAACAGTAAGAAACATGTTAGGTATTCTGTTACACAGCAAGAGCCCACATACAGAAATGGAATAAATGATATCTTGATTTCTTTTTATAAATATTAGCCAGGGCACTAAAAGAATGCCTTCTTCTGCAAATTGTGCTATATATGATTTGCATACACTTGAGAGGTATATTTGTTTTTTTTTCTGAGGAGATTCTATATCCCCTGTTCACATTTCTTTTGTTATCTCACACTACTCCTACACAGCAGTAGTGCTTTTTTTTTCCCACAGCGCCCATGTTGAGTGTGTGTGTGAATACAGGAACTCATTGAAGACACCATTGTGCAAATATTCAATACTTCCACCACCAGGAAAAACACCCATGTGGCCATGGAACCAGTAACAAGCAAGGCGCGATTGTCGCAATGCTTAAATGAAAGAAGTGAAGGGGGGGGATGAAATCAAAATAGAGTTGGAAGGAGAAATAAAGCACTCCACTGTCCCCAGCCCCCGCAGTGCCTACCTTTCCCTAAAGGCATTGAGAACATTGGTGGACACTACGTGCACCCTCTTTAAGGGCACCCATGCTCGAACATAGCTGCAGAAAAGGGGCAGGCAGCTGGAAGAATTGACCCCCTCCATGGCCTGCTAATTGGACCTGTTTATAGCCAGTCTGGCCAGGCCCAGGAGCAGACCTACAAGGAGATCCTCCAACCTGCCCATATCCCTCCAGAATGGGTGCCCAAAGGTTACAGATGGCTTAGTGGTTAGCATTGCTGCCTCACAGCAGCAGGGACCTGGATTCAATTCCACCCTTGGGCAACCGTCTGTGTGAAGTTTGCACATTCTCCCCATGTCTGTGTGGGTTTCCTCCCACACAGTCCAAAGATGTACAGGGTAGGTGGATTGGCCATGCTGAATTGCCCATAGTGCCCGGGTTAGACATGGGGAATGGGTGTGGGTGGAATTATCTTTGGAGGAGCAGTATGGACTTGTTGGGCTGAATGGCCTGTTTCCACACTATAGGGATTCTATCAGAAGCGTGGGGCTGAAGTGCAATTTGAGAGGTATATTTGGTTTTATTTTAACATCTCATCTGAAAATGTTTACTTCATTAAGGGGCAAAATTCAACTTTGATAAAGCATTTGATAGCAGAATGAATGCCGCTAAGGGGAAGGAAAATCAGCCAGGAGGTTAAATAGATGCTGATCAGTTAACATTCATACTGCATTCTAGCTTTAGTTGAATTTATCACCTATGCTTTGGAAATAAACTTTGGCTCATGGAAAATGATGCTCTGAAATAAAAAAATTAAAGTAAAAATTATATGTAAAGTTCGGTCATTTCAGAAGGGGGCATCACAGCACAGATTGAACTATATCCATTGTGTCAGATATAGGAAGCAAATCAATCTCATGCTGCCTGCTAATTGACGCGGTTAAAGAGTGTAACAAGTTCTACATGCTTTGTTGAGTGGTTGCAGCTGTCAGCGGAGAAATCAAAATTTTGAGAGCCTGACACCACTTCAAGGTAACCTGCACTATTTAAAGCCTGCCACCCTTTACATCTTAAAAGGGACGTACATTGTGGCTGGAGAAAATGCTGAAAACTTTTTGAATTCATGCAGAACGTGATAGTACAGCATGACACAACGTAGTTTCCAATGATTTTTTACTGTTGAATTAGAGGCTTTAGTCCTTAGAAGGTGCAGAGGAAGACAGATGATAGCTGCCGTAGTCAGTCGAAGAAGCCAAACCCTGGTTTGGGTTGAAGATCTGGATACAAAGGTTACTCTTGAGGCTTCATGCTTATGATTTCACCCTGAAGTACAAGCCAGGAGCAGAAATGCTGCTGCAGATACCCTGTCTCATTGTTGTTACTAGACATAAAGACTGGTGGATATAAATACCACCAAACATTAGGGAAGTGACAGAGAAGACTAGCAAAAATGAGGAGCCACAGATGTTCTGTCAGCAAATTATCGGTGGATGGCCTAATAATGACAACACAAGTACTGTCAGTAATGCATCATTATGAGCTATCAGAGATGGCATCCCCCTGGAAGGTGATGTTTCACTTGCCTGATCCAAAATAATCATACTCAAAATAACGCAGGCTGAATACCTCCAGTATATACATAAAGTCCACATTGGGATGGAGAAATGTGAACTTAGAGCCATATCAGCTGTGTATTAGATAGACATATATAAAGACACTAAAACTATGGTTCTACTTGTTATGTATGTCAGAAGTACAGAAACTCAGCAAAAAGAACAGCTGATAGCTACTGAAGTATCACCCAGAACAATCGGATACTATGACAACCAAATTGTTCACACACAATCAGCAATGGTACCTCATTGCCACAGCTTACTCCCAAAGCTCCTTTCTTTTATCAGGAAGGTGACAAACTTGAGATCCACAACAACTATCTCACAATTATGAGATCTGTTTGCTGAGCAAAGGATGACTGAAAGATTAATATGCGACAATGGCACCCAGTTCACATTCAGAGAATTTTTGGAATTCACAAAACATTATGGGTTCAATATTACCATAGCATTGCTCTTGGAAACACAGGTCTGTGGAAAAACACAGCCAGACAGTCAAAGTAACCATTACAAAATATTGAAAGACTGAGGAACACATAAACTTTACCCTCATCAGATCGATAGACACTTGACAAGGCCGACGTAAAATTACCTACTGAGTTGCACAAAGTGTCCATATCTGAGTTGGTGGGGGCAGGGGAGTACAAGAGGCAACATTGCTGAGGACTTGCTGACTAGATCCTCAGATTGAACATCGCTTAAGCAATCTCTTAGCACAGACAACACGTAAATTGTATTAAAAACAAGAGATCTTATCTTTCCAACCTTAAAATATGATTATTGCTAAACACTATTATTAATGAAGAACAACTAAATTCATAAATTGTGGAGTCAGATATTTCCCATCTAAAACAGTACATTTAGAAACCTGAGAGACAGTAAATAAAAAGACCAGCAAGATGAAAAAACATATTATTGGCAAATGGGCATATTGTTATAAATAATATGTAAGTTGATGTAGAAGAAGATAATCAGGAGACCATGGGCCAGTCAACCCAAGACAGGGATATTCAAGTTGTGAACTTTAGAACAATTATTTGTTTTTCCAGGTGAGGCCCCGCAATTTGGCCTACACACCAGAAAACTTATTTCTAGTAGGGTGCATATTTTTGATATTATTTAGCACATATATGTGTGGGCCTGGAAGGTTTAGAAATGGCTATTATTATTGTTGTCTAATTAACAGTTATATCCTAAATTACAATATAATTATCTACATTTTGAAGCACAACAAGCTTAATGATATAAGTAATCCATAGAGATATACATTTGGACACTTCTGTGCTACAGACAAATGGTGAATTTGTTTTGCTTTTCCCTAATGAAATCAAGTAATTTTTTGGAATTCCTACAAATATAAAGTGAAACCCATAGGACCAAACAAAAAACCAAGAACAAAGAAAATTGCCACACAGGAACAGGCCCTTCGGCCCTCCAAGCCTGCTCCGACATGCTGCCTGTCACAACTAAACTCCCTACCCTTCCGGGGACCGTATCCCTCTATTCCCATCCTATTCATGTGTTTTTCAAGATGCCCTTTAAAAGTTACTATCGTATTTGCTTCCACTACCACGCCCCCTCCGGCAGCAAGTTCCAGGCACTCACCACCCTCTGTGTAAAAAGCTTGCCTCGTACATTACTTTTAAACCTTGCCGCTCGCACTTTAAACCTTTGCCCCCAAGTAAGTGACTCTTCCACCTTGGGAAAAAGCTTCTGACTGTCCACTCTGTCAATGCCCTTCATAATCTTGTAGACCTCTATCAAGTTGCCCTTCAACCTCCGTCGTTCTAATAAGAACAACCCAAGTTTCTCCAACCTCTTATTTTCCATCACCAATTCCATGTATTTCCACCTCTGTAACAATGTATGGCTCTGCCATGGCTCAGCGTATTTGCCCCTAAAGCCTTCTTACATGACTTTACTACCTCTGGACCATTTCAATGTTTTCCTTGCTGGTAACTATTTTCCATTCTCCATAAACCATCTGCTCACTCAAAAGTCTACTGCCTAAATCCTAACTCATACCAGATCGTGTTCACCTGTCACCCTTCTGTCATTGACAAACATTAGTTTTGAGTCAATTTTAAAATTCTAATCCTAGTTTTTAAATCCCTGTATGGCTTTGTCCTTCCCTTTTTCTGTCGTCCTTCTCCAGTTCTGCAACCCTTTGAGATCTCTGAAATCCTCCAATCCTGACCTATTAAGCGATCATCATTTTAATCCTTCTAACATTTGATAAAAATGTTTTCATCTGCCCAGTCTTAAATGGTAAAATTCCCTCCCTAAACTCTCGGCTTCTTTACCTTTCTCTCCTTCTGTAAAACATGGGCTAAGCTTTGACCATTCGCCCAAATACATCCTTACATGGTTTAACGTAATACCACATTAACGGCATCATAGAAATTCATTGTTGTTGTACATCTCTAGAAAACCAATTTTACCCCCCCCATTGTCTTTTTTAATTCTAAGTACTTACTAATAACATTGAAAGAAGTCTGTCCAATACATTCCAGGAGGAGACTACTGCATTGATTTTCTCTTAATGTTTCTCTCAGTTAGTTAAAAATCTATGTTTAAGTTATTCTTTGTTTCCCATGGAAGTTACTTGAAATTTCATACAAGTTGCTATCCTTTACTTACTGGTTTCTCATCAATTTTTAATACTATTGGAAGCTGAAATCCCAATGCCTTTCACCGAAAAAAGTGGATTGACTCTCTTCTCTCTTGACAGATTATTGAATGTTTTCTTTATAAGTTCAAGACATAGATGTATGCGTGAATAATTAAGAAACTGTTTATAAACATTTTATTGTTAAACTTATCTAACCACAAACATAATCAGGTATATAGTGCATGGGGACTGGGGTAGGTCATTTTCTTTGTAACCCGTTCGTTAGATTATGACTGATCTGAAGACTGAACAACAATTTGAGGATAGCATTCAGAGTCAGACAATATTTTGTCTGAGGCAGTATTCCGGGACTCAATCCTAAAAGGACTCGTTATAATTTTCAGCCTATGTTTTATTCTGAACTGTCCCACCAGAGGGAAATATTTTCTCTCAGTCAACCTAATGGGTTAAATTTTCTGCTCCCTTTGTGCATCGTGGGCAATGGTGAAAAATTTGGGAAGCTACAGCAAAAACGTAAAGTAAGATTCTTAATTTGAAGAATACAGATTCTGATTTCCCCTTAGAGATTATGATTTTCACCTTAGGGTTCAAATGGTGACTTCTGAATTTAATTATTGAACAGTAACTACCTTATTTCCACGCATTTGCATCTCGTTACTAGCTTACAAAAAAGAACGGTGGATGCTGGAAATCAGAAACAAAGACAGAAATTGCCAGAAAAACTCATCCTGTCTGGCAGCATCTGTGGTGAGAAATCAGATTTAATGTTTCCGGTCCAGTGACCCTTTAGAATCCTTTGCAGCTCTGAAGAAGAGTCAATGGACCTGACACATTAACTGTGATTTTTCTGCATAAATGCTGCCAGACCTGCTGAGTTTTTCCAGCAGTTTCTCTTTTTGTTGCTAGCTAACCTTGCCTCATTTCTATGAAAATCCCATTATCCTGTCCTTCCCCAAGAAACTAGATGGCACTGATTCCCAACATGAAATTCTGGGTGGTTAACTGATTGCAGCAGCGCATCACTTGTTTCTTTAGGTCTTCATCCAACTCTGGTCGCAACATTCCCACATGCTCCACAGACATGGTTCTTCTCCAGCCTTTGCCCACACAAGTTGGCAGCAATAAAGCACCACTCTCATCATATCATCATGAATGTTTTGAAATAACTCACACTCCATGCCAGTCCTTCAAGTCTCCAGTCAGGGTCAGTTATGACTCACATACTTCTCCCAGGTTGCTTTGCACTCAGGGATACGCTCATACACAATGCATCTTTTTGTTGTTAGCTTGCTTTCTTAAAGCTCAATCACATCAAACTTACTCAAGCCTCTGTGGCTTGCATTGTTTTATAGCACAGAGAAAGAGATAGCAGCTTGTGACTGAGCAGTCAAGGGACATTTTGCTACAGAGCAGTTTGCTCCGTCCATGTCATAATCATTGGAATTCATTTCTAGTCACATTTCAAATCAATCGTTTACTTCAATCAAAATGGCATGGTGGCTCAGTGATTAGCACTGCTGCCTCACAGTGCCAGGGGCCCAGGTTTGATTCCAGCCTTGGATGACTGTCTGTGTGGAGTTTGCACGTTCTCCCCGTGTCTTTGTCGGTTTCCACCGGGTGCTCTGGTTTCCTCCCACAGTCCAAAAATGTGCAAGTTAGGTGGTTTGGCCATGCTCAATTGTTCATATTATTCAGGGATATGTAGGTTAGGGGGATGTGTCTGGCTGGGATGCTCTTTGGAGGGTCAGTGTGGACTTGTAGGGCCAAATGGCCTGCTTCCACACTGTGGGGATGCTATGATATGATGAGGATGAACTGGCTGACATGCTACTGTAAAGTTGGATGGCTGTGAAATGTAGTAGTAACCTTATTGTAGAAACCTTCAGGCTGATGCCAACAGACAGAGTGAAAGGGTAAGCATTTTTTTAAGCACTCCACTTTTTTTCAAAGATTTAAGGAGAAATACATTTAAATCTCTTGCAATTCCCTTTGGCAGTTGCTTTTGACAGACTTTCAATTTAGGTCACACTTCTGAGCTACCAAAGTTCAGCTTGACTTGAGTAACTGATGATTTAAATAACCAGCTACCTCCATGAGCTTTTTACTGATCCAACTTCATTCCTGCCTCCATAACAATAGGGAAGGACTTGTGATTTCCAAGCTCATTTGCCATTTTCACTACAATGGACAGCCTCTCTATTAAGGTTAAAATCCAGGCATATGTGTTAAAATAAACACTTCATATTCCCAGCACCCCACCTCACATTTTTATGAATAGGCTGATTTACTCATCATTCGCACAAAAATAGAAATAGTTTCCAGAATCACCACTACCAAAACCTTTTAAAACATCCTGAACACAACACTCTTCACCCTGTTTTTCAAGACTGTTTGCTGCTTACCTTGCCTATATGTAGAAATAAAGACGATCAAATTTACTGAAAACAAGGCTCTGAGTTTACTCTGAGGAGAACCAAGAGGTGAAAAGTAATACATACAAAATTCCTCTCTTTTAATTTGGTTGTGAGATAAACCTATTGAAAATAATTGGCTTTACACTTCTGTTAAAATAATTGTGATAGAAATCCTATTCTTGATAATTGACAGATATCCCATAATTTGACTTCAATAACAGGAATATCTAACGCTTTTATTTAATCCCTTAAAACCAAATATTATGGGAAGAAAAGACTTAAAGAGTTAATTTCAATGGATTTAATGAAGTCTAATAGGAATAGGTGAAAAAATACATTGGCAACACAGGTTACGCTAATACCATGTTTCACCTGGTATTATTTGAGGATTAACATAAGAAGTTCAATTTCCCATCCACATGGGAAAGAAAATGATGAGTAAAGCATGGACACCTAAAAGGCGAAATAAATAACTTTAAAATTGTGTAAAGCAGAATTATTACTGAATACCACACATGTACAATAGCAAAAATCATGGCGTATCTGTCTAAAAAACACTAACTGTTAACTCTATGTATGTTAAGGGCCAGAAAGCATGTAGATCAAACCCTCATAGCACTGCTCATGAACTATCTGAGAAACCATTTTAAAAGCAAGGATTACTGGCACATCTAAAGGTATGGACATTATAAATCACCACCTTATGAAGATCACAATACTGACAATTTATTGAGAGGAAATGGGGAACAATAGTTGGAGCTCACAGGATACGCAAAATCTTGGTGACAACAAGTGTTGCAATAATCAAAGAAGTTAACACTTGGAATCAAACATTGACTGAAAAATGTTTATCTTTCTCATCAGGGAAGATGTTAAGAAGACCTGCAGAATCAATTTCTCTGAGAAAAATAAAACCTCCCTTCCTGTAAAAGCAGCAACCAGAAACAGTTAATCAAATATAATAACAACAAACCACAGCAAGGCTTGGAGACAGTAAGGACTGCACATGCTGGAAGCTAGAGTCAATAAATGCGGAGCTGGAAATGTGCGGCCAGTCAGACAGCATCTGAGGAGCAGGAAAGTCAATGTTGTGGGCCAAAACCCGTCCTGATGAAGGGTTTCAGCCTGAAGCATTGACTTTCCTGCTCCTTGGATGCTGTCTGACTGGTTGTGCTTTTCCAGCTCCACATTTATTGACTGAACCATGGCAAAATCATTTCTGCAGGTAGACTGAGGTAATGGGAGCCCCTAACAGGAGGGAAATGGATCTTGTTGGACTAGAGAAGGCTGTATGAAGATACATCTCTCATAATTCTATAGAAAGGTGACAACTTGAAGTAAAAGAAAATAATTGTGTGCAGTTGTTCTAAACCTACAGTTATTCAGGAGGAAGGCTTCAGAATGCATCCAAGATCAATGGGCTGTGACTAGTGGCCTTCCTCAGGGAGCAGTGTTGGGACCTTTGCTGTTTGTAATATATATAAATGATTTGGAAGAGAATGTAACTGGTCTGATTAGTAAGTTTGCCAGTGACACAAGGGTTGGTGGAAATGCAGATAGCGATGAGGACTGTCAAGGGATACAGCTGGATATAAGTCAGTTGGTGACTTGGGCAGAGAGATGGCAGATGGACTTTAATCTGGAAAACTGTGAGGTAATACATTTTGGAAGGTCTAATCCAGATGGAAAATATATAGTAAATGGCAGAACCCTTAAGAGTACTGATAGGCAGAGGGATCTGGGTGTACAGGTCCACAGGCCACTGAAAGAGGCAATGCAGGTGGAAAAGGTAGTCAACAAGGCATACAACATGCTTGCATTCATTGGCCGGGGCATTGAGTTTAAAAATTGGCAGGTAATATTGCAGCTTTATAGAACCTTAGTTAAGTCACATTTGGAATATTGTGTTCAATTCTGGTTGCCACAATACCAGAAGGATGTGGTGGCTTTGGAGAGGGTACAGAAAAGATTTACCAGAGTGTTGCCTGGTATGGAGGTCATTAGCTATGAGGAGAGGTTGGAGAAACTTAGGTTGTTCTCACTGGAATGACAGAGGTTGAGGGCAACCTGATAGAGGTCTACAAGATTATGAAAATCATAATAGTTAGAAGCTTTTTCCCAGGGTGGAAGAGTCAGTTACCAGGGGCCATGGGTTTAAGGTGCGAGGGGCAAGGTTTAAAGGTGATGTACGAGGCAAGTTTTTACACAGAGGGTGGTGGGTGCCTGGAACTCGCTGCCAGGTGAGGTAGTGGAAGCAGATATTATAGTGACTTTTAAAGGGCATCTTGATAAATATATGAATAGGATGGGAATAGAAGGATAGGATCCCTGGAAGGGTAGGGGGTTTCAGTTGTGACAGGCAGCATGTCGGTGCAGGCTTAGAGGGCCGAAGGGCCTGTTCCTGTACTGTGATTTTCTTTGTTCTTTGTTTATCAATGAGGTAGAATATTGCTGATGTAAGTACATGTGTGGGGATCTTCAACCTATTAAACTAGTTTTACCAGTGGTCTGAGAGGCTGCAGACAAGACTGTGTGATAGGTAGATTCATGATATGCAAATCCTTTTAAGTTGTTGCCTGGATCAATGAGAAAAAATGAGGGTGGAGGGTGGGGCTCGGGGGAAAGAAACTTCCATAGTTTAAGAAATCGACACAAAGCTAGAATGTAAGCCCACAACATTGACTCAACTGATACTCTAAATTGGCCCCCAGAACACATTTCCTTGAACTTAGGTGTTATGGACACCAATCAGTTGTCCCAGTGCAGGTGAGGTAGTGGAAGCAGATACTATAGTGACTTTTAAAGGGCATCTTGATAAATATATGAATAGGAAGGGCCTGTTCCTGTACTGTAATTTTCTTTCCTCACCTGTTATGGCCTTTGGTGGGTCCATGCTGAGCTGGGCATCAGGGAATTCTGCAGGTAAAAGGACAATCCTAGTTTCGCATAAAGGCATCACAATGACATTATTCTCAATGGCTTTCTGAAATTCTTTTGAAGACTAGTGGTAAAACTGAAGTAGCAGAACAAACACAGTGCATATTTGCACTGAAGGTTTCTGAAAAAGGGTCCAGACCCGAAACGTCAGCTTTCCTGCTCCTCTGATGCTGCTTGGCCTGCTGTGTTCATCCAGCTCTACACCTTGTTATCTCAGATTCTCCAGCATCTGCAGTTCCTACTATCCCTGTGCATATTTGACCTAGTTTATATTGAACTTAACATGGGGACCGAAAAAAATACATTAAATCCTGTCAAAGGGCCAAATGTCTGTTTTGAAAAGATGCCTTGAGGGTGAGTGATTTTATTCCAGCATCTATGATAATTTGGTCCATTTTGATGCATATTAATTGATATGACTCTTCATTGCTTTGCATAATATCTTTGTTATAACAAATTAAGAGTGAGATTTCTTTTTTGCATCATATCTATTGGCCAATCGCAAGACACAGATAGATAATGAAAGCCATTTCTTCTGTTCTAATTCATCCATCCAGAACTACTTCAAATGCGCGCAATTATTGTATCCAATAGTTTTTAAATGGTTCCAGATTTTCAACTTTACTGTTCTCTTCAGTCCATTCAAATATCGAACACACTTCACAACAAAGAATTTCCTAATATCAGGTCTTAAGATTACGTTTTATCCAGACCCTCTTGCACCATGCTCACAGTTTCATTTAAAATGTTATTCTGGTTTGACTTTTTTCCTATCATTTACTATCTTACAAACCTCTATGATGAAACTTGTGCTTCAGGGAAAAGTTTATATTTTCCCTTGTAAAGATCTTTTTAAATCCAAAGATAAACAGGATAATAACTAGTTTTCCTTGGTATGAGGTCATTAGACTTTCAAGAAACACTCATGGGATCTAGGTTGCAATGAAATTAGGAATTAGGTGGAGCCAAGATAAATAGACCAGTAAGTCAGTGTCAAGTTACAGTAAACAATTTAGCAGAATAGTTACAGAACACAAAGACAACATTTAGCACAGACACTGATGAAGGAGCGGGCATGAGTCTCTAAGAATAAAACAAGGACAGTAATTCCACAAATACAAGGCAGCTGAGATATGAAGACATGGCACAACTCGAGAAGGAGACCAAAGAGTGTGGATTTTAGGAGATAAGCAGTAACAATTGGGAAAAGATGTGCCTTTTAAGAGTCTGGCGGAGTTGGCTGTAGTACTGTCTGAAGGGACTTCGGGCCCATTTGAGTAAAGGAACAAAATCCCTGCCTGGAGACTGCAGGACTTGGTAGCTGAGTATAAGGATGTATATGCTGAATGAGAATGCTTGAAATTTTGTACAATATATCTTTGTTATATTGGATGTTCAAAATAGAATTTACCTTCATATTTGCAATATCACGCCTGTTAACTAATTTTTAAATAATCTTGATTGTAATTGTTTTTTGACAATAAATATATTAAAAATTAAAATATTGTCCATCAGTTCTCTTTCCATTGGCATCATGGTGACACCTTTCTTTTAAAAAGGTATTCAGTCTTTGCAAGATCACAGTACATCTCAATTGTTTTCATTCTTCATAATTCAGATACTGGATTACCCACATGTCTCATCGCTTCACTGCCTTAAGTACTTAAGGTTTTCCCTAGATTATCAGAAAGCAGGGCTTTCAGCAAGCAGAGTTCCAGTATAGTCTGACCAGAGCACCATACACTGATTGAGACGACGTCTGACATCTACCAGTCTTCAGCACTCTATTGCTATTGTGCCATTTTGGGAAGAGGAGAAAAATTTGGAAGATAGGACATATCTGCGATCTCTTCAGTCCAGAAAAACTGTTTGTGGCTGGATACTCAAACATCATGCCCTCTCTGATCTCATCCCTAAACACAGTTACTCCATAATTCCCTGTCATACAAGGCTGTAAGGATCTGAAAGGGATAATAATGAGGAAGTCTGAAGCAAGGTCTATCATTCAGGTCCTCCTCATAGAGAAGAACTATTTACAGGTGAAGTGTTTTGTAAAGTGAGGTTCATGGCTCTTGATCTGCCATGACTCACTGCAATGTTTCTCCAACAATCTTCCGCTCTTCACCTCATTAATTATGTAACCAGGCTCTTGGGTGTCTTTCTCAAGGAATTGCATGTCCGAGCAGCTGAAGGTATTCCCAGCCAATGACACCTCTGATCCGCATACCTCCGGCACATATTAGGATTCCAGCTACACATGTCTTCAGATGCTGTAAGCCAGACTGATCCCTCGCACTGTGGTGCTCAACTCTCAACATTCAGGATACAGCATACAGGAAAGGAAAACTCACTCAGTGCAACATAGACAGGGTCATGGAGATATTGGTAGACAAGGTGACAGAGAGGGAGAAAGTGTTTTTCGCAGCTGACCTTGACAGTAGGCCATGCCATTTGACCAAGTCTGAACACAACTGCATATGGGGTCAGTGCTCTGCTTGGTGCAGGATGTCCAGAAGTGCAGGAAAAAACCAACAATCTGTTGGCTGTGCAAGGGTAAGTGTCAGTATGTCCTCTCCATGATTTCACATGCACAGGGCCATCACTCACTTGAACTCTGCCACTACATATGAATTTCTCCAAGATCATAGACTACAACTCTCATTATTACATGTATCATGTCCACTCAGCAGTTCTCACCCACCTCATCTCATCTTCTACCTACTAACACTTCCTGCACTTCCCACTCACTGACTATGAACACCGCCAACTTTCCTGCTAATGCATCGTCACTAATTGTTCTTCTACCCACCTTCAGCAAACTCAATCTTTGCCTTTGCTTCAGTTCAGGAAAACATAGCCCACAAGTGGGCCAAAAGGAGTAGGACAGTATGTCCTTCAGTCGGTGAATGACAGTGATGCCTGTAAATCCTCCATCTCATCATTTGCCACCGCTTCCTTGGATGGATCTTCTCCCGCTACTTCTCCCGCTGTGGGCTGTGCAGCAGCCAGTGGAGGTTAATTTTCTTGCTGAGCTTGTTTACAAGATAGTAATCACTGTTCCCTCTATAGATGCTTCAGAGGGGCACCAAGACCACAAAGACTCCAGACACAGAAGACTTCATCTGATCTGTAAACAGATAACCTGTGAATGTGAAAGAGATAAAACAATTTCTGAAGAAGGGTCTAGGCCCAAAACGTCAGCTTTCCTGCTTCTCTGATGCTGCTTGGCCTGCTGTGTTCATCCAGCTCTACACCTTGTTATCATTGAACTCCTGAGCTCTCTCATCATCACAGTGAAGCCTCATGCTATGACTCTTACAGTGTGATATGGAGCCTTTCCAAGAGGTCATTTTCACGTCTACGTAAGGAACTCTGAGCTACGTTCCTTATGTAGGCATGAAAATGACCTCTTGGAAATTCTGAGTTGCATAACCAACGACATCATGCTATATTGTGAATACAATTCTGCCAGTGAGTCACTAAGCTGTAACCAGCTCACCTTCCACTCCCATGGAAAAGGATCCCTTCCACATGACAAACTATGTCCTTGCATGCTTAAACACTTACAGTTCAGTGTGCAAGCCTGCACCTATTAAACATTGTCTTCTAGTGCTAGTTATAGTATGTGGTTGTGAAATGGAGACTACAGGTCATGCTTTTAAGTTCTCAGTACAGTTGCTTAACTGACATTCCAAGGAGGTAATTATTGTGCAAAGTGTAATGGTTGTAATTGTTTGAGTCCACAATTTTTAGCACGCACTCTTGGACAATGAATGACCTTCAGATGAAGATGAATTTCATGAAAAAATTGAAATCAGATGAGCAATATTTTTGAATTAGTGGAAGTATGATTACTGTGAATGTCCCTAGCAAGGCTTCTGATTTCAAGAGTTTTACAAACTCACTTTAGTCAACCCCTTTGACTGGATTATGTAAGCCCCTTGACTAAGTGTGGGGGTATTCCCTAACTGACTGTAGTCCACATTCACCCCATTAAGGACCGCTTCCCTTTGATTTTCACTCCTGAAGTGCATGTAGTGTTTTTGCCAAATAAACTGTTGACACATGTCGCTGATGTGACTTTGATGTTGAACGGTGCTGCATAGCAACATATCCATCCCCTTGACTGTTCAGTGTTCTACACTGTCTGTCCTACTCTCTGAATGAAAAGTAGGTCATAGAGCCAGGCAGCCTGTGACAGAGCATAAAAGATCCTATACGCTAAGAAAGCAATGTGAGCCACATAGAAGGTGCTGGACTATAGCTGAGCACAAAGGAAGCCTCAAAGTAAGCGCAAAGTGAGTGCAAAATGATGAATAAGATGCATCTTTGCAAATGCATAAGATCCATGTGTCCTTTTGCATGCAAAATGACTTTGCAGAATAACACAGTTTGCAGGAGATTGTCTGCTTCAAACTGAAGTGTTGAGGTGATGTCCTAGTTGGTCAGAGGGCAAGTATGATGTTGCAATGAGGCTGTTGATGCTTGCTTGCAAGGATGAAATGTTGAACAAAGATGAAGGCTATGGGAATTTGTTGCGAGGAAGTATTTTCATGATAACCAGGAAAAACATTTTTGAGCTGTATACGCTGTGATTTAAATGTTGGGAACTGGCATTATTTAGTTCTCAAGAAGGAGAGAAGATTTGGAAGTGGAGCATAAATAAGACAAGTGCTGTTATTTTAATAAGATGCAAATGGATAGCAATAAGTTAGTTGTCACTCAATGGCAAGATTCAGAAGACACCATTTGAGGTGTCATGGTGGCTCAGTGATTAGCACTGCTGCCTCACAGCACCAGGGGCCTGGGTTCAATTCCATCCTCAGGTGACCCTCTATGTGGAGTCTGCATATTTTCCCTGTGTCTGTGTGGGTTTCCTCCAGGTGCTCTGGTTTCCTCCCACAGTCTGAAGACGTGCAGGTTAGGTGGTTTGGCCATGCTAAATTGCCTGTAGTATCCAGGGATGTTTAGGTTACATGGATTATAGGGGGATGGGTCTGGGTGGAATGCTCTGAGATGCACTGTGGACTTGTTGGGCCGAAGGACCTGTTTCCACACTGTAGGGATTCTATGATCTAAAAGGCTTTGAGGTGAAAATTGGCAAATGTTTTCTCAATTTCGTGAATCTGATTTTTTTTTTCATTTTCACCATATTTTCTCACTAGACGCCATCTCCCTGGCCTTACATTCATCTCTGGAACATCTGGATAACAAGGATACCTACATCAGACTCCTATTTATTGACTTTATCTCTGCCTTGACCACGATAATACCAATCAAACTCATCTCCAACTCTGAGACCTAGGACTCTGCTCCTCCCTCTGCATCTGGAATCCTTCCACTTCCTGATCTGCAGACTGCAATTAGTAAGGATAGGCAACAGCACTTCCTCCATGATAATCCTCAACATGGGTGCCCTACAAGACTGCGTACTCAGCCCCTTACTTTACTGCTTATACACCATGACTGGGTGGCCAAATTCAGCTCTCAACTCCATTTACAAATTTGCTGATAACACCATCATAGTGGGGTCGGATCTCAAATAATGATGAGACAGAATACAAGAAAGAGATAAACAGTTTAGTGGTCTTGTATAAAGACAACAATCTGTCCCTCAATGTCAGTAAGACAAAGATCATCAACCTCAGGAAGTGGAGTGGAGGACCTGCCTCTGTCTGTATCAATAGTACTGAGGTGGAGATAGTCGAAAGCTTCAAGTTCCTGGGAGTAAATATCAGCAACAATCTATCCTGGTCCACCCATGTCAATGCTACAGTTAAGAAAACACACAAATGCCTTTAATTCCTCAGAAGGCCAAGGAAATTCAACATGTCCACAAAGGCTCTTGCCAATTTTTATAGATACACTATAGCAAGCATCCTATCCATAAACATCACAGCTTGGTATGGCAACTGCTTTGTCCAAGACTGCAATAAATTACAGAGAGTTCTGAATGTAGCCCAGTTCATCACACAAACCAGCCTTCCTTCCATTGACTCTATCTATACTTCCCACTGCCTTGGGAAAGCAGCCAACATAATTAAAGACCTCTCTTACCCAGATTTGCTCTCTTCCAAACTCTTTCAATCAGGCAGAAGGTACAAAAGTTTGAAAACATGTACCAACAGATTCAAAAACAAATGCTTTCCTGCTGTTATCAGACTCGTGAACGGACCTTTCATATATAAGAGTTGATCTTGCTCTCCACCTTGTCTGTAGCTGTAACACTATATTCTGTATCCTGTTCTGAAGCATAGAATCACTATAGTGTGGAAACAGACCCTTCAGCCTAACAAGTCCACACTGACCCTCTGAATATCCCACCCAGTCCCATCCCCCTACAACCCACCTAATCCACTCATCCCTAAACACTATGGGCAATTTACTTCGTACTTGGGGCTCGGATGGGGCAGTGTTTGTAAAGAGCATCCAAGATGACTTCTTGAAACAGTATGTAGATAGTCCAACTAGAAAAGGGGCCGTACTGGACCTAGTATTGGAGAATGAGCCTGGCCAGGTGGTTGACATTTCAGTGGGGGAGCAGCTTGGGAACAGTGATCTCAATTCAGTCGCTTTAAGGTACTGATGGATAAAGGTAGGTATAGATGTCAGGTGAAGGTGCTAAATTGGGGGAAGGCTAATTATAACAATTTTAGGCAGGAACTAAAGAATGTAGGTTGGAAGCAGATGTTTGAGGGCAAATCAACATATGGTATGTGGGAGGCTTTCAAGTGTAAGTTGCTGGGAACTCAGGACCGGCATGTTCCTTTGAGGATGAGAGATAGGTATGCCAGGTTTAGGGAGCCTTGGATGATGAGACATATCGTGAGCCTAATCAAACAGAAAAAGAAAGCACTTATCAAGGCTAGGAGGCTGGGAGCACACAAAGCAAGGGTGGAGTACAAGGAAAGTCAAAAGAAACTTAAGCAAGGAGTCAGGAGGGTGAAAAGGGGTCATGAAAAGTGATTGGCCAACAAGATTAAGGAAAATCGCAAGGCTTTTTATACATATATAAAGAGCAAGAGGGTAACCAGGCAGAGGGTTAGCCCACCCAAGGACAGGGAAAGGAATTTATGTGTGGAGCCAGAGGAAATGGATGAGGTATTAAATGAGTACTTTGCATCAGTATTCACCATAGAGAAGGACTTGGTGGATGATGAGTCTGAGGAAGGGTGTGTAGATAGTTTGGGTCATGTTGAGATCAAAAAGGAGGAGGTATTAGAGGTCTTGAAAAACATTAAGGTAGACATGTCCCCAGGGCCTGATGGGATATACCCCAGAATACTGAGAGAGGCAAGGGAGGAAATTGCTGGGGGCTACAACAAACTTTTCTTGTATGCCAGCCTGGTCCTCAGCTGTGTCCTCTGCAGCAGACCTCAGCTGTGATGTTGCTTTCTGGAAGCCAAGGCACAAACCATTCTTTCCTTCTGGCCTGACAGTAGCTTTCTTAGATCTGGTGATCCATCATGCACTGTTGACCCCAACACAATACTACACTGCAAGGTTCATGTTGTGCCAGTACCTGGTTTTTTACTCCATTTTCTGTCCTCTATTTTCTAATAGAAATCTTCCTAAACCTGTTCCAGCAGGTTGTCAAGAGCAAGCTGTCTTAAGAGGTATGGAAATGATCACAGTGGGTTCTGATATAACGCAATAGTTCTGTTCTCGTGCGATCTCACATTATAAGAAGATCGTGCAATAGCCGCACCATTTAAACTAATGGGGCCAGAATCGCGTTATAGCCAATACAGGTAAGGGAAGTTCGCACTTTACAAAGAGTGGTCTAAATTCTTCAAATTTGTTAAAGCAAATTTGTGTTGAAGAAATGCATTATGGCAGAACCGACTGTATTTTTCATGCCATCCACAGGCACGGCCTGCCACCTTTTTAATTGCCACCAGTCAATAACATTTTTCAGGCTGTGTTATACACAACAATCATTAAACTGATGAGGCAGCACCAAGTTTATGCATTAGCCGCCGCAATTGGTGTAGGCACTGGGTAATCAATCATTATGATCCCCCAGACAAGAAATGGCCTTAGTTGAATATTTTCTCCACTTAACTGAAGCAATTTGTTAAATACGACATTTAGTAAATCCTGTAAATGCCAAAGCATATCACAGAATCAAATAATTAACAGATTTCTTTTTGAACACGTTGACTAAAAATTGAACGAAAGTCATTGTGTTAAACAGCATGGAACAGGCCATTCAATTCAACTTGTCCATGCCAACCAGCTTTCCCAAACTAAACTAGACCCACATGCCTGCATTTGGCCAAAATCCCTCTAAACTTTCCAAGTCATGTACCTGTCTAAATGTCTTTTAGATGTTGTAACTGTGTCATTTACGACTTTGGAAGTTCATTTCACATATGAACCACAATTTGTATGAAAATGTTGCCCCTCAGGTCCTTTTAAATCTTTCTCCTCTCACCTTAAAATTACCACCATCTTCTTAAGGGCTGCTAGGGATTGACAAAAAATGCTGGCCCAGCCAGTGACACCCAAATCCTGTAAATGAGTAAAACAAAAGCATGTCAGTATCTTGGAGCTCAAAAATGTTTTATCTGATTTGATTGTTGCTACCATGCTGTTGATTTCTGTCTGCTCATGTACTCAGCATTGGAAAATAATTCCGTTCATATATTTATTCCCATGTGAGATATATGTTACATTGGAAACAAAGAGTTTGTGTAAAACAAGAATAAGGATTTGACATTTCAAGAATAACTGCACTGCTGACAGAATGTAAGCCAATCTGATTCTGCTTTTAAGAGCAAACTGTTTCAGAGATTATAAAACATTGTTACTCTCAACTTACTTTTAATTGCTACTTTTGAACAACACGGAGAGTTTGTTGCACGCCTTCATCAATCCTCCCGTAGAAAATATGTAACAGTTGGGAACACATTCCTTGAACCCTTCTTCCTGTTTGAACATGTATCAAACTTTCATCCAACTAGATTTCAAATCTCTGTTGGTCAGACTCTAACCAAAATAAAGGTAATCATTTTGCTGAAGCATTTCCTTTGCTTCCAATCCCATTCTGATTGTTGTTAGCTCAAGAATCCACTGCACTTCAACGCATTGAACGTCCAAGTGGTAGCAAAACAAAAAGACTAATTATCTAGACATGATGTTCAAAACCTGTTGGCAGAACTTCACATTGATCAATTTTTATGGAGGTGTAAGCATTTTTTTTTGGCTTGAACTCAAATTAGCCTACACCACTTAAAAGGAAATGTAGAAATAAATGAACTGATCATTCTGGAAACAGGGCTTTAACCTGAACAGTTATAGCCTTAACATTAGCAGCTATTGTCAGATAAAGCTTCTGGAGGAAACTGATAACTATTTTGCCCTTAATTTTGATGCATCTAATTTTGTCTCTTCACAATGATGGATGTTTTTGACTCAAATTAAAATCCATCTGCCACTCCTTGGTCCATTGACCCACTTGATCAAAATACCATTGTACTCTGAGGTAACCTTCTTCGCTGTCCACTACACCTCCAATTATGGTGTCACCTGCAAATTTACTAACCATACCTCTTATGTTCACATCCAAATCATTTTATATAAATGACAAAATGCAGAGGACCCAGCACTGATCCTTGTGGCATACTGCTGGTCATAGGCCTCCAGTCTGAAAAACTACCCTCCACCATTTTACCCTCTGTCTTCTACCTTTGAGCCAATTCTGTATCCAAATGGCTAGTTCTCCCTATATTCCATATGACTTAACCTTGCTAACCAGTATACCATGAGGACCTTTGGGGAAGATGGGGAGCACAGGAAATGTATGCTGTTCTCCCTGTTCCTAACTACCACCCAAAATCAATACTTCCTTGTCTGTTAAGTATGTGGCTATTAAAAGTCGAAATGAGAAGGACAGGTTTTACACACACTCTATGCATCAAAATTAAAACATAATTAGAATCCATACAGTGTGGAAACAGGCCCTTCAGCCCAACAAATCCACACTAAACATCAGAGCATCACCCCCAGACCCATCCTGCTAATCTATATATCCCTGAACACTACAGGCAATTTAGCATGGCCAATCTACCTAGCCTGCATGTCTTTGGACTGTGGGAGGAAACCCATACAGAATGTGCAAACTCCACACAAACAGTCATTTGAGAGTGGAATTGAACCTGCGTCCCTGGTGCTATGAGGTAGCAGTGCTAACCACTGAGCCACTATGCCACCTCAATTAGAATCCTATAAATTAGAGCACTAATTTGCAATACCAAATGAGGGTCCCCCAATTCTTATGGATAGTTTGGTTGTCCTTGTAAATGCCCTGGATAAATTTGTGACAAACAGAGCACTCCAGTTTTAGAATCTCTGTCATCCCCTTCTTGCTTGGCAGATGGAATTAAAATTGTCCCTGCAATCATGAATATTTATCACGGAGCAAGAATGGTTAGCGAATTCCTGTAGCCTCTAGTACTGAGCATATTATTTTCATTTTGGAATGTGTTCTACTAATGCTATCACTTCTTAAAATGAAATCTCTTTGGGATCGGCAAACCATATGATCACATGAATGAACTGGTTTCCAAGATGAAAAAGAATATTAAAATGACCAATTCCATTATAATGTCATATTTCAAACTTAATTTGATACAAATCATCAGAAAGTAAAAGAACATAGTTCTATTGTTAACCTAATGGTTTCTTCATCAGCGCTTTCTTATTCAGCCCATGGCATCTTGATAATGACCAGTCCATCAGGTAGCCAATGGTTATGTTTCTAAAATGAATTAGTTAAATACAAGAAATTGTAATAGTGTATTAAAACCAATGCTTGTTCAATTACTGCATAAAGTAATTTAAGATATATCATTAAGGAAAATAGTGCAGAATAAATATGTTACTCCATGGGCCATCGACATAATGATGCCCTTGGCCTACTATTAGTACAGACATACTGAAGTAAATTACTATCCTGAAGCAGTTAACTCAGAAATAGATTCTTAGAATGGGATAGTCTGGTCTACATAATTGTACCCCTTGAATAAGAGATGCTACAATCTGAAAGCACAGCCTCATTCAATGGAAATTTCGTCAAGAAAATTACCCATACAAGCTAGCAGACTCTACTCCTACTTCTTCAATACAAGGTTAGTTGATTGAGGTTCATTGCTGTGAATGTAATATGGCCGTTTTTTTTTCAACTGTGCAAGTTGCAATTAACAACAACAATAACAATTTACTTTCATTCAGTGCTTTTACCATACCAACATGTCTAATGGAGCTTAATCTGGGAAAAATATATATTGAGTTTGAAGCAGTCATTAGGACAGACATCTAAAGCATTGGGAATATTAAAGGTTAGTAGGAGCAATTTAAGGACAAGACAGAGCCTTCATACATAGCCTGAGCCAATAAAAAAATTAGAAGACATTCTCCTCCCCAGTTCCCTGTGATGAAGATGATATAAAATCTCTGTGACTCAAAATGCAAATGTGACTAGAGTAAGGTAACTATCAGTA
>NC_063343.1:17491582-17495487 GCF_021869965.1 Rhincodon typus | reverse complement strand
TACTGAAAACAACAAATGCTGGAGATCACAGTGGGTCAGACAGTATCTTTGAAGAGAGAGCAAGCTAATGTTTCGAGTCTGGATGACTCTTCAACAGAGCCCTCTGATCTGCAGTTGTTGCCAGGCAGATATATTCACCTTTGCTCCTGCCCAGCTTGTGGCTTTCTCCCATATTAAACCAGTTTTTGTAGTTTCATCAGAGTTCAATCTTTGGTTGGAACAAACAACTTGAGCACTTATTATCCAAGGCCTACTTAAAGGTAAATCATCTCAGTTCTCAGCTTGTCAGGCCCAGTTGGAAAGTTACAAGTTCTTGCAGATGCCAGAAGAAGAAAAACATATCTTTTTGACCGTTAAAAACCAAAAGAACTGCAGATGCTGTAAATCAGGACAAAAACAGAAGCTGCTGGAAAAGCTCAACAGGTCTGGCAGCATCTGTGAAGAAAAAGAACAGTTCTGAGGAAGGGTTACCAGACTCAAAACGTTAACTCTGATTTTTGCAGCATCTATGAAGAAAAATCAGAGTTAACGTTTTGAGTCCGGTGACCCTTCCTCAGAACTGCTCTTTTTCTTCACAGATGCTGCCAGACCTGCTGAGCTTTCCCAGCAATTTCTGTTTTTGTTCCTGATTTACAGTATCTGCAGTTCTTTTGGTTTTTATTAACTATCAGTAAGAAACAGACTAACAACCTCTGTAAAATAAGCTGTCATAAAATATTTAATATGTAAATTTTGCAATCATCTGACAACATAACAAGAAAAACTCAGTTTAAAAAGACCCTCATTGATAGAGTACTTCCATATATGACATGTTAAATCTACCAACAGGAAGCAAAGAAACAACCCTGGCAACATATAAGGACATATACTATCATAATGGGATTTAAAATTTATAAACGCCTTTCTGCCCTTCCCACACTTAATGCATTGTGTAAACCCTGCTGTCACCGAGTTATAAGAATGGAAACAAAAATGTTTCTACAGTTGTGACAAGCACCGTATTGGTGGCTATGTTCCCAGTATGCTTCTTACTGTGATCAACCTCATCATAACCTGTAATTAAACCAGTCAGTACTGGAAATACTCAAGCAGCATGTATGGAGAAAGGAACAGCATTAATGCTTCAAGTTGGCGACCCTCCATCATAACTGAGGGAAGATAGAAACAGTACAGGTTTTGTGCAAATGGAGGGGGGAGGCTGGGTGAGATTAAATGACAAAATGTTACTTGGTACAAAAGCCGAACTGACTGGTAATGGATTGTATAAAGGAACAAAGGATGTGCTCTGATGAGTTGTGAATGGCAGGAAAGCCATCTGAATCTAAAGTGAAGTAATACAGTAATACAGAAATGGAAATAAAGAAGCTGAACCAGCAAGAAAGAAAAACATAGGATAAAATAGAGGGATAAATTATGACATAAATTGTTGGACTCAATGTTGAGTCCTGAAAGTTGGATAGGGTATTGAATCAAAAGATCAGATTCTTTTCCGTGAGGTTGTTTGTTGGAATATCCCATTACAGATTATGATGGCATTGGACGTAGGTTGGGAAAATAGCTACTGCAACAATAATTGCCAACGTTTCATTTTACCAATTATGGAACCTATGCTTAAAATATCCGAAAACAAAATTTAAAAGTTTGCCAAACGTACATTAAACACACTTTTTTAGTCAAACACTTACCACTTTTGTCTTCTGGTGGGAGGTCCCTTTTAATGAATCACTGTGAGTGGGTATGGAGGTTGTGGGTATGACAAGGAAAAGCAAGCCAAGAGTTACATAAACACCAGTGTTCAATTTCAATAGAACTAATTGTTCCTTAATTCACTAAATGTTTGAGATAACTTTTAGGATTATTTTTGACAGGCTAGAATTTGCACTTGGATGAGATCAAGAGGAAAGAAAAAAGATTGAGATTCCTCAGAGAAGAGAAAATGAATGCAAAGCCAAAGAAAAGGTCATGAGCAGGGTTGCCAAGTGTTTATTCAAAGAAGTGACCCTTATAGAGAGTCCTACAGGGAATGTTAAGCAACCTGGTATTGAGTAAGAGTCTAAAGTGTTAGAGGACTGAATCACAAACAAAAGCTGCTCCAGCTTTAACAAATTGGTGATTGTCAATCATTGCAACCAACCTAGACCAAGGATGCTGAGCTGGTGCTTGAACTATAAGGAGAGATTCATCATCATTTCAATTTTAACACATAATGTGGATGGTCAAATTTCCTGGGAAATCAAACTGCTAATGGCAACAGGAGACTACCAGATCCTGAAATTGAAGTATAGTCTTCCCTTACCTGCTGGATCCAGCTTGCTTGCCTTGACAGCTACCCTGTCTTGGATCACAAAGTGTATCCAAACGGTTCTTTACATTCAGTTAAATATAGTGATGAGAAGACACGACAACATAAATTTAATTAAATATGAACATTTACTAAGTAAATAAAAAGATGAAAAAAGAGAAAAAAAAAATGTCTTACACCTTTCTGCCTGTCAGGGCATCCTTGATTTTTGGCTGATCTGGAGCCTTCCTGGCACGGTTCGCAATCCCAGACTGAGGGGAAATCCAACAATTTGGAACAAAGCTCTCTCTCATGTACTGTGTAACGAGCTGCAAGTACAGAAAAACAAATTGATTGTGCCATCTTTAGCATGTACAGGATTGTGAGTCACTCATCACTCATCACAGGACTTATTCAAGATCATGCAGCAGTTGAATATCATCAACAATTCCAACCCAGCCTATACAATCCACCCCGATGATATTTGACGGCACATGTTACAATTGCAGATGTAGATGCAAATTAGCAATAGACACACAAGAACGTATAATAAGAGCATGTAATCTATACCAAAAATTTAAAACTACAATGAAACTAGCCATCATCAATACAAACAATACAACAATAGGGGGTATCATCAAATTAATGATCACAGTGGTTTTTGGGGACCAACCCTTAAATATATTCCACCAGTGGTGTACAGTCAAGGCCGTAATGGAATCAGCAAGCCATTAAGTTCCCACTTCACCATGTGTGTGTCTGCCTCCAATGGGATCAAAATTGAGAGGAGCCCACAGAGGATTACCATTTTCATACTTATGCTAATATTAGTAATACTCTTAATTACAGTCGCTATGCAACCGCATCACTTATATTTACATGTGACCTTAATCTATTCCAGCTGCCGTCCTGGGGTTGAGGATTCTGTTCCTGCTGCTTGTTGGTGATCATGTGGTAAAGAGGGAAAGAGAGGAGAGAGAGAGAGTGCCAGACCAGCTGGCTGTTAGTCAATTCCTTTCTGTTCTGGTGTATGAATCCTTTTCTGCGCTTTAATTTTAATTACATCTGCAACCTGACTGAGGCAAACACAATATTGTCAATTTTTTTTTCAGTTAATCTACTTACATAATTTGTTCTAAAATTCAGAATATTCCAGATTCAGGTTCCTTAATTTGTTTCAGAAACAGTAGGAACTGCAGATGCTGGAGAATCTGAGACAACAAGGTGTAGAGCTGGATGAACACAGCAGGCCAAGCAGCATCAGAGGAGCAGGAAGGCTGATGTTTTGGACCTAGACCCTTCTTCAGAAATGGGGGAGGGGAAGGAGGTTCTGAAATAAATAGGGAGAGAGGGAGAGGCGGATAGAAGTTGGATAGAGGAGAAGATAGGTGGAGAGGAGACAGACAGGTCAAAGAGGCAGGGATAGAGCCAGTAAAGGTGAGTTTAGGTGGGGAGGTAGGGAGGAGATAGGTCAGTCCAGGGAGGATGGACAGGTCAAGGAGGCGGGATGAGGTCGGTAGGTAGGAGATGGGAGTGGGGCTTGAGGTGGGAGGAGGGGATAGGTGGGAGAAAGGACAGGTTAGGGAGGCGGGGATGAGCTGGGCTGGTTTTGGGATGCGGTAGG
>NC_063343.1:17454676-17491182 GCF_021869965.1 Rhincodon typus | reverse complement strand
TGGGGTGGTACGTGAGGACGAGGGGGATTCTGTTTTGGTTGTTATTGCGGGGAGGGGGTGTGAGGGATGGGTTGCAGGAAATGCGGGACACACGGTCGAGGGCGTTCTCGACCACTGAGGGGGGCAAGTTGCAGTCCTTGAAAAACGAGGACATCTGAGATGTACGGGAGTGGAATGCCTCATCCTGGGAGCAGATGCAGCGGAGGTGAAGGAATTGGGAATAGGGGATGGCATTTTTGCAGGAAGGTGGGTGGGAAGAGGTGTATTCTAGGTAGCTGTGGGAGTCGGTGGGCTTGAAATGGATATCGGTTTCTAGGTGGTTGCCAGAGATGGAAACAGAGAGGTCCAGGAAGGAGAGAGAGGTATTAGAGATAGTCCAGGTGAACTTAATGTTGGGGTGGAAGGTGTTGGTGAAGTGGATGAACTGTTCGAGTTCCTCATGGGAGCACGAGGCGGTGCCGATACAGTCATCAATGTAACGGAGGAAGAGGTGGGGTTTAGGGCCAGTGCAGCTACGGAAGAGGGATTGTTCCACGTAACCTACAAAGAGGCAGGCATAGCTTGGGCCCATGCGGGTAGCCATGGCCACCCTCTTAATTTGTGTTCTTTTTTATCCTCCAGTTCCATAACCACTGATCACCTCACCTAATACAGTCGTAGAGTCATAGAGACATACAGCACAGAAGCAAACCCTTCTGTCCAAATCGTCCATGCCAACCAGATGTCCTAAATTAAATTAGTTCCATTTGCCAGCATTTGGTCCATATCCCTCTAACTCCTTCCTATTCATGTACCCATCTAGATGTCTTTTAAATGTTGTAATTGGACCAGCCTCCATCACTTCCTCTGGCAGTTCGCTCCACAGATGCACCACCCTCTGCATGAAAAAGTTGTTCCTTAGGTCTCTTTTAAATCTTTCCCCTCTCACCTCAAAATTATGTCTTCTAGTTTTGGTCTCTACCACCCCAGGGAAAAGACCTTGTCTATTTACCCTATCCGTGCCTCTCATGATTTCATAAACCTCTATAAGGTCACCCTTCAGCCTCCAACACTCCAGGTAAAATAGCCCCAGTCTATTTAGCCTCTCCCTATAGCTCAAACCCTCCAACACTGGCAAAATCCTTGTATATCTTTTCTGAACCGTTTCAAGTTTCACAACATCTTTCCTATAGCAGAGAGACCAGAATTGCATGCAATATTCCAATAGTGGCTTAACCAATGTCTGATACAGCTGCAACATGACCTTCCAACTCCTATACTCAATGCACTGACCAATAAAGGCAAGCATACCCAATGCCTTCTTCACTATCCTATCTACCTGTGACTCCACTTTGAAGGAACAATGAACCTGCACTCCAAGGTCTCTTTGTTCAGCATCACTCCCGAAGTCCTTACCATTAAGTGTATAAGACCTGTCCTGATTTGCCAGCCCAAAATGCAGCACCTGACATTTATCTAAATTAAACTCCGTCTACCACTCCTCGGCCCTTGGGCCCATCTGATCAAGATCCCATTGTACTCAGAGGTACTTTCTTTGCTGTCCACTACACTTCCAATTTTGGTGTTATCTGCAAACTTGCTAAATACACCTCCTGTGTTCACGTCCAAATCATTTATTTAAGTGATGAAAAGCTGTGGACCCAGTACCGATCTATATGGCACACCGTTCATCACAGGCCTCCAGTCTGAAAAGCAACCCTCCACCACCACCCGCTGTCTTCTACCTTTGAGCCAGTTCTGTATACAAATAACTAGTTCTCCCTCTATTCTATGTGATCCAACCTTGCTAACCAGTCTACCATGATGAGCCTTGTTGCATGCCTTACAGAAGTCCATATAGATCACATCCACTGCCCTGCCCTCATCAATCCTCTTTGTTACTTCTTCAAAAAACTCAATCAAGTTTGTGAGACATGATTTCTCACACAAAGCCATGTTGACTATCCTTAACCAGTTTTTGCCTTTCCAAATACATGTAAATCCTATCCCTCAGAATTCCCTCCAACAACTTTCCCACCACCAATGTCAGGCCCATCAGTCTGTAGTTCCCTGCCTTCTCCTTACCACCTCTCTTAAATACTGGCACTACGTTAGCCAACCTCCAGTCTTCCAGCACCTCACCTGTGGCTATCAATGATATAAATATTTCAGCAAGTGGCCAGCAATCACTTTCCTAGCTTCCCACAAGGCTCTAGAGTATACCTGATCAGGTACTGGGGGTTTATCTCTCTTTATGCATTTTAAGACATCCAACCACTCCTCCTTTGTAATATGGACATTTTTCATGATGTTGCTATTTATTGCACCACATTCTCTATCTTCCATACCATTCTCCATAGTAAACACTGATGCAAAATATTTTTTTAGTATCTCCCCAATCTCCTGCAGTTCCACACATAGGTGGTCTTGCTGATCTTTAAGGGGGCCTCTACTCTCTCTAGTTACCCTTTTGTCCTTCATGTATTTATAGAATACCTTTGGATTCCCCTTAACTCTATTTGCCAAAGCTATCTCATGTCCCATTTTTGCCCTCCTGATTTCCCTCTTAAGTATACTCATACTGCCTTTATACCCTTCTAGAGAATCACTCCATTTCTGCTGTTTATACCTGACATATACTTCCTTCTTATTCATGACCAAAACCTCAATTTCTTTAGTCATCCAGCATTCCCTACACCTGCCAGCCACCCTAACATGAATATACTGTCCTAGGACTCCAATTATCTAATTTCTGGAGTTTTCCCATTTTCCAGCCATCCCTTTACCTGCCAACATCCACCACCAATCATCTTTTGAAATTTCTTGGCTAATGCTGTCAAAATTGGCCTTCCTTCAATTTAGAAATTTAACTTTTAGGTCCCGTCTATCCTTTTCCATCACTATTTTAAAACTAATAGTATTATGATCACTGGCCCCAAAATGCTCCCCCACTGATACCTCAGTCACCTGCCCTGCCTTATTTCCCAAATGTAGTGCAGGTTTTACACCTGCTCTAGTAGGTACAACTACATACTGAATCAGAAAATTTTCTTGTGCACAATTTCCTCTCCATCCAAGCCCTTAACACTATGGCAGTCCCAGTCTATATTTGGAAAGTTAAAAATCCCCTACCCTAACTATCCTATTATTCTTATAGATAACTGATATCTCCTTATAAATTTGTTTCTCAATATCCTGTTGATTACTTGAGAGTCTATAGTACAATCCCAATAAAGTGATCATCCCTTTCTTGTTTCTCAGTTCCACATAAATAACATGCCTGTACGTATTCCTAGGAATATCCTCCCTAAATACAGTTGTAGTGTTATCCCCAATCAAAAATGTCACTCCCCCACATCTCTAACATTAAAACAACATCATACGTGGACTCAAAATTTCTCCAGCTTTCTTCATTTATATCCATCTTGAGGATACTTCTTCAACATGTTTCCCTCCTTGTAAATTTTATGAATGATTGTGTCATTGAGTGGTAACTACCTCCATATTTAAGTACCCGCTTTGAGCTACAATATACATGGAATCAAACGATACAGCTCTCACGTTCATCAGGCTTTACCTTCAACTTTTGCTTCCCACCTTTTATTTTCCCCAGGGTGCCCTTACTATAGACTGCTACACCACCTGAGTCTTAGCTCAGCCTTCTTTCACAGATACTTACTGTCCTAACACATTAAAATTTCACCTATTGGTTTAAACACTGGAGTACATGCATTATACAAATGCTCAAAATGGGGTATTTGTATATCATCTGATGGGCCCTTTCTCGCAGTCTACCATTACTCCTCCCAGAGTCCATATTCTTTCATTTCTGTAACATTTGACATAATAGCCAATCACACTTTTTATTTTGATTGTAATTCTTTTTACATCCCTTTTCCTAATACTATTTTCATTGTTTTAAAGTCAGTTTCTCTATGGATTATGTGTCGGTGTCTTATCATTTAAACTATGTTTTTGTATTCTTTAAGGCCACACTAATCTTTTTGTCAAGTAGGTGTACATTTGCATTTCTTTTTTACTGTGTATTCCCCCATGTTTGTTACTTCTGAGGTAACATTCACTTTTGCAGACTTACATCGGTATCCCAAGACCACGTCACGCATTCTTGACTCCCACATGATCTTATCAAATGACCTATGAGGTTTTACTTGTCTCTCCACGTATGGTCCTGATGCCTCGGGTGGTGGCTTGATCATCAAATTCAATTCTCTTAAAAGGAAAGACAAGGACAGAAACATCACCAAGAGAAAGCTGTGAGTTTAGTGTTCTCATCTAAATTTCCTGTTCATTAAAATGCATTTTAACTTCAAATGCCATTTCAACCCATTATTCTGTTTTTTTTTCATCTTCTGCCACCAGTCTCCACCCCTAATTTTTTCATCTCATTTAATTTTGCAACTTAACTATTCTCACTTATCTAATTCCAGAGAGCTGGAGAGATTTGTAGCCCATGGAACATAATCTCATAATATTTTAAAACAGAAGTCAAACATTTCTGTTTGATTCAGGCTAAACATACTTTGTTTGTTCTTTCTCTAACATGACCCACTTTTTAAAAGATAATTGATAACTCATTCTAGATATTTGATATATGTCTACGTAAATTTGTCCAGATTCAATATTCTGTTTACTCCCTCAAAGTCACTAACCTTTTTTATGCATTGAAACCACTGAGACTGTGTGCATGTGCTTTATCATTTCTCCAGAATCCCTTTAAATTTTCAGGTAATGATTCCATTTCAATGTTTTAGAATACCAGGGCATGTCAGTCTTAATATAATCTTTGTCATGACGTGCTTAAGTGTACCCAGGCTCAGTGGTTTTGAGATTCCTGATACTCAATACATTTAATACTTCCACAGTTGATCTCCAACTACTGAGATGTGTTATTGATGAATGGTTTTATTGGTTGAGGTTGCCTCATCCATCACTATGTTGCGATGTTGAAAGTCTGCAAACAGGTTCAGCATTCTGTGTCTTCAATTTCTTTAAAAAAACCTCCATCCATTCCACATCAAGTAGAATGGGGTAATTAGTATTATTCGAATATAGGTTCAAAAACAGGGTGAGGCATAAACTTTTTGCACGTAATTATGTCACCGGTCTCTCTTCCTGTGAGGAAATAAGTGTGTTATGCCTTAAGAAAGGAAAAGCCCATCTCTTGTGTTAATTTTGTCTTTTCTAAACTACTTTCCTACAGAGAGTTGCATTTTCAACATTCCAATGTTCCTATCATTTGGATAATTTTACATCAAAGTATATTTAGAATGAGCCAATCTTATCATCCAGAATTAAAGATTCACTCATGTGTTAAAACAATATTTGGAAGTTTGCTGTGGCCAGAAAATGAAATTTCAAACATGGTAATAGCTGGAATTAAAATTTACTCAGGATTCTGTCCTCAACCCAAACACAACAGGGAGCCAATTCTAAAAGGTAAATTTTTACCAAGCTTTACAAACCAAATTTTTGAATCAACATTTCATCACAGATTTTTGCTTTAAACAACTACTGATGGCTTCTTTAAAGGACATTACATTAACAATACATATTCCACACTGATACAGGCACACAGCACAGTTTGCATTTTGGGAATCTATGGTGCTTTAAAACTAACTTCAAAGGATCCCCAGATCTTGTGCTCCAAGAAACAAAAACACAGTTTTAGTTCAGTAACTTTCCCTTCTCTTAAATATTTTCCTGAGTTCCATCCTCATCACCAAAAATATCTTGGATCAGAAAGAATATCTTCGGATTCGGTTAAATTTAGTTAGGAGAAGACTCAACAGCATAAATTTACTTAAATAAGAACATTTATTAAGTAAATAAAAAGATGAAAAAGAAAGAAAAAAAAGTCTCACGCAGTGCTGCACATCGAAGGGACCTCAATCAATCGTTGGTCTGGAGACTTAAGTTCATTCCTGGCACTGTTCGCAATCCCAGTCAGAATGAAGCTCTCTCACACACAGTGTAATGAACTGTAAGTACAGAAAAACAAGTTGATTGTGCCATTTTCGGCACATACAGGAATGTGAGTTCCCATCACAGGATTCAGTCAAGGTCATGCAGCTGCCAAATATCATCAACAATTCTAACCCATCCTATTCATACTCCCACAGTTGGGTGTACACCTGCACCACCCCACCCCTCCCTTCCAAATATGTCTCAACAACATTCAGGGCAACAATTCGGACCTCTCACTGAAGCCACTGACCTTCATCTCTACCGCTCTTCCATCCATTGAGTTCCACAGGCAGCAGATCTCCAATCCTCCATTGCACTCCAGATCTTTGGATGAAAAAGACTTACCTTGGAGCAGAAAACTGGGATTCTTTTGCCAAGCTTCCAGGTTGTCACAAATTGTCTGCAATACTTCTTGTCCTGAATGTCCACTACCTGCATTGATCTTCATCTCAATATTGAGCCTTTCTCTGATTTGCTTCAAACCAATGTGACTCTGACTCACCGCCACCTCATAAAACTGGATCAACCCAGACTTGGAACCCTTTGGATTGCTCACATTTTCCCTACCCAAAATTTACTCTCAATACTAGGACACAATGTACCTGATGCTGAGGGCCACCAATCTTCTGCTCAGCCAACTGAAAGGCAAAATTATCAATCATTCTGGCACCATACAGGGGCATTGTTCAGAAATTCACCTGACCTCAAATCCTAAACCAGGGCAGGCAAGATAAGTTAAAATTTAGTTCACTAATTCTATGGGGTAGATGTCCTTTGTGCTGCCATCAATATTTTCTATGTATGTATTTCTCCAAAGCCTGTGTGGTCTAAAGCGATTAAGGATAACTGCCTTATCATGTCACTAGAAGAGTTTTAAGGAACTGAATAAAATATAGCTTATTGCATTTCTGCAAGCATTTACAGCTTATATGAATATAGGATACATTAGTATTTTCTTGAAAATGGTCTTTTTTTTGCATTTGTTGGATGTGGTGTCACTAGCTGGCCAGAATTTATTGACTGCACCTTGTTGTCCTAGAGAAGGTGGTAGTGAACTGTCTTCTTGAACCACTACAGGCCACCTGTTGTGGGTTGACATACAATGCTATTAGGGAGGGAATTCCAGGATTTTAACACAGTGACATTGAAGGAATGGTGAATATATTTCCAAGTCAGGAAGGCGAGTGGCTTGGAGGGGAGATTGAAAGTATTCATGTTCTCATGTATCTGCTGCCCTTATCCTTCTAGATGGAAGTGGTCATGGATTTGCAAACTGCTGTCTGAGAATCTTTTGTGAATTTCTGCAGTGCATCTTGCAGATAGTGCACACTCCTGCTACTGAGCTGCAGTGGTGGAGGGATTAGATGTTTATGGATTTTGTGTCAATCAATCAGGCTGCTTTACTCTGGATGGTGTCAAGCTTCTTGAATTTTGTTGGAGTTGCACCCATATAGGCAAGTGGGGAGTATTCCATCACATTCCTGACTTGTGCCTTGTAGATGATGGACAGTCTTTGGGGATTCAGGAGAGGAGTCACTTGCTGCAGTATTCCTAGCCTCTTACCTGCTCTTGTAGCCACTGTATTTATGTGGCAAGTCCAGTTGAGTTTCTGGTCAATGGTAACACTCTGGATGTTGATAGTAGGGGATTCAGTGATGGTAACACCATTGAATATCAAGGGGCAGTGTGGTTAGATAGTGTCTTATTGTCACAGCCTGGCATTTGTGGAGCATGACTGATTCTTGCCACTTGTCAACCCAAGCCTGGATATTATCCAGGACTTCTTGCATTTGAACATGGACTGCTTCGGTATTGGAGGAATCAGAAATAGTGCTAAACATTGTGCAATCATCGGCAAACATCTCGACTTCCAACTTTATGATGGAGGAAAGGTCATTGATGATGCAAGTGAAGGTGGTTGGGCTAAGGATCCTACTCTGAGGAACCCTTCAGAGATGTCCTGGAGCTGAGATGATTGACCTCCAACACCGACAACCATCTTCCTATGTGCCAGGTATGACTCCAACCAGCAGAGAAGTTGCCCCCTGATATCCATTGGCCTCAGTTTTGCTGAGATCCTTGATGCCACATTTAGTCGAATGCAACCTTGATATCAAGGGCTGACAGTCTGGAATTGAGCTTTTCTGTCCATGTTTGAACCAAGATTGTAATGAGGTCAGGAGCTGAGTAGCCCTTGCGGAACCTAAACTGGGCATCACTGAGCAGGTTGTTGCTGAACAGCTGCTACTTTGTAGCACTACTGATGACACCTTCCATCACTTTACTGGTGATCGAGAGTAGAACAATGGGCAGTCATTGGCTGTGTTGGATTTGGCCTGCTTTTTATGTACAGGACATACCTGGGCAATCTTCTACATTGTTGGGTAGAGTCCAGTGTTATAACTGTACTGGAACGGCTTGGCTAGGGGATGGAGAAATTCTGGAGCACAAGATTTCAGTACTATTGCCAGAATGTTGTTACGGCCCAAAGCCTTTGCAGTATTTAGTGACTCCAACTGTACCTTGATATCACATGGAATGGGTCAAATTGGCTGAAGACTGGCACCAGTGATGTGTGGGTCATTAGAGGAGTCCAGAAAAGATCATCTATTTGGCAATTCTCGCTGTAGAATGCTGCGAATGCAACAGCCTTACCTTTGGCACTGATGTATGGTCTCTTCCATTATTGAGGATGAGGGTATTTCTAGAGCCTCCTCCTCAAGTGAGTCATTTAGTTGTGACTGGATGTGATAGGATTGCAGAACTTAGATCTGATCCATTGGTTTAGTTCTCACTTTGCTCTGACTATCAGTTACTACTTATGCTATTTGGCGCATAAGTGGTCCTTTTTGGTAGCTTCACCAGGTTGACACATCATCTTCAGATACTGTTTCTGGTACCCCCTGCAACCTCCATTTAATCAACCTTCATTGACAGATGCACCAGCAGTCATCAAATGCATACCCAGTCAAGCAGCTATGTCCTTTAGGACATGACCTGCTCAATCAGTGGTGCTGCTGCCAAGGCACTTTTGGTGGTGGACATTGAAAACCCCCACCTAGAGTACATTTTATGCCCTTGCTATCTTCAGTACTTCCTTCAAGTGTTATTCAATTCAATCACAGCAATGTTGTTGACACTCTGGGCAATTTGGGATGGGCAATAAATGCTGCCTAGCCAGCGACGCTCTCATTCTGTGAATGAATTTAAAAACGTTATGGAGGAGTACCAATCCATCAGCTGAAGGAGGATGATACATGATAATCAGCAAGAGGTTTCCTTGCCTATGTTTAACCTGAAGCCATGAGATTTCATGGGGTCCAGAGTCAATGTTGAGGACTCCAAAGGCAACTCCCTCCTGACTGTATACCACTGTGCTGCTACCTCCGCCGGGTCTGTCCTGCCGGTGGGACAGTATATGTCCAGGGATAGTGATGGTGGTGTCCGAGACATTTTCTGTAAGTTATGATTCCATGAGTATGACTGTCAAGCTACTGCTTGACTAGTCTGTGAGACAGTTCTCCCAATTTTGGCAAAATCCCCAGGTATTAGTAAGGAGGACTTTGCTGTGTCAACAGAGTTGTTTCTACCATTGTCTTTTCTGGTGCCTAGGTTGATGCCACAAAATCCATCCATTGAGACTTTGTAACAACTGGAACAACTGAATGGCTTGCTAGGCCATTTCAGAGGGCAATTGAAAGTCAACCACATTGCTGTGAATCTGAAGTCACATTTAGGCCAGACCAGTTGAGGATGGCAGATTTCCTTCTCTACAGATACTAATGAATCAGATGAGGCCTATCGATAATCAACAATGATTTCATGGTCATCAGTAGATTCTTAATTCCATAGTTTTTTTTTAAATTGAATTCAAATTCCACCATCTGTTGCAGAAAGCAAAACATTAGCTGAGTTTCTGGATTAATGGTCTAGCGATAATGCCACTTGGCCATCGGCTCCTGCAACATTTGTTGTGTAGAGAATAATTATTTTGGACAGTCTTCCTGACAGTCTGAAGTCTGTAGTTTGGATTTCTTTTACAGAGACTTAGAGATTCTGGAGAGTACCCGGTGACCAGGCAGAATCTGATGCTGATAATGTCCACCATGAGCTGTGTTCCCTGCTATCACTTGCAATTTGCTTGATGCAAAATTCAACTGGAAAATGGCTGGGGAAATGACCAGTTTGGGCTGAATCTGTATTAGTTTGATAGGCAAAACTAGAGAATCCAGCTCTGCCAGATTCAGGACATTGAAGGAACAAATAAATGAAGCATACGTTTGCAAACTCCAATTGCATATCTGTTGCAATCTTTTATTTGTTTATTTGCAATGTCCGGAGAGTGAATATGCTTAGGTTTCAAATGGTGGTAAGAGGTGATTTATACCATGCTGGGATGTTTCAACTCTAACATTGCCATCTTAATGTTGCAAAAGTTAGCAGCAATGATTAAAAAATAGGCAATTGACCAAATAATCATGATGATGCATTCTACTGAATGAAATGAAAACAAGAATGACTGAGTTGTGTCTGGAGTGAGAAGTGGGTCAGTGAGTAATGGGTGCTCCTTGTTTTACATAATGAATTGATCACTCAGCTGGTGTCACTTTTTCACTGACTTGGTGCATGTGCTGTGACCAGGTCAGTGGTAGAGCAGAAGATGGGGCTGCTGAAGATGTGGTTCTGCTGCTTGGACTAGCCTGGGGAGACTCTCCAGAATAGTCCAGACAGAGTGTGCTGCATCATTCTGTAGATAGGCGCAGGCAACAAAGTGGTGTGATGGATGCTGAGGAATTGGGGGTTACAAACAGTCTGCTGAGGGGGATGATAAAGACATTGAGGAGACAAACCTGTTCTTGTACATGACAGAGTGCAGCCAACCAAGGCATGATAGTTACCTGGTTCTGTTAGTTGGGTGCAGTAGACTGTCACGGACAGTAAAGTAGTCACTGGTATCATGTTAGCATTTAGTTTGCATTGTATGAGTGAACTGCAGTTTCTACTCATGTTGTTGGCATTAGATAACAGCACATGTCTGGAATTGTCAGATTGCTTTCCTGTATGTAATATTCTTCTACTGGATAATGACAAGCTGTGGCTTTCTAACAGGTACTGGGGTAGAGTTAACAGTGACTTCGATAGGATGTAGCCAAGGACAGGTAAATTATGCAGCCTGGTGATAAAGTGACAAGAGTGAGAGAATAGTGTTGTTTGTGAGACGGAGTGTCAGCAATATGCCAAGAGTATTGTGGCTTTTTGGCTGCTGTGCTAAAAATCCCCAATTTACACAGCCAATAAAGAGTAGCGCCAGATTGCCAATGTTTGTCTGGGTGCACAATGGATTTTTTAAAAATGGCATGGTGCAAGGGATGCTGGTCTTTCAGTAGTTATCTGTTGAGCGGTGAACTTTGTGGGAACAGAAATAAACTGGGGCTAGAATTGGATGAGAGGGTCACCATTAGGGCAGGATATGCAGTTAATCATGCATGTTTGATGAGTCAAGGCACAAAATGTCGTCAGGCCTGGCAGAGAAAAATCCTTCAAAAAACTTGACACATGGGCACTTAGCCCAAGATAAAGGAAAATTCGGCCCCTGATTTTGTCAACACTCCAGGAGTTTTTTTTTAACATCCAGACGTGCTCTTACACACAACTGAATACTTTTTTCCCCTTTACCAAATCACCCTTCTATCTATTAACCGACAGCAGTAAATCACCAATATTTTCCAATTAATTACTTTCCCTTTCACCAAACGCTAAATGGAATATTATTCTTGGCTCTTTAAAAGAATAAGTAGCATCTTACAGTAATAAGCTGAAATAGCAAAGACAATGAGTGCTTTCACGAAATAAACTCCAAAGTCTGCACACTGACTGAATTGTTTAATTAAAACTTTAAACCCATTCATTAAAGCACAAGCATAATTGCAAAAAGCTAATATCAAAATTGCAATTACTTTTGAGGAATATGAAGACAGTTTCAGGTAATCTCTCTATTTGAAAAATAAGATAATGCTGCAATTTATCTGTCCTCAAGGGTCAGTGTCAAGGTTTCAGCAATTTTTAGGTTGAGATGACAAATTGTTGCAAAGTTTTTACACTCTCTATTCTACAACATGCCATCGGTCTACTCTTAATAAATGCCCCTGCTAAGAAAAGTTAAAGAAAAACAAGAATGAACTATTATAAGAAAAATTAAGCAGGCTGAGTTGTCTAGAAATCACACATAAAACAAAAATATTAACGACACCTTTAAAATACCAGACAAGGAAGTATCTGGAATAATATGTTTTTTTAAATCTGGAGGTCTACTGCCATTTAAAAAAAATTTATTTATCCATCATGGAATTGCACACAAACACAGAGCCTATTTGAGATATAGATATTGAATTCACCTTTATTATGCTAGATTGGCAAAGTGTCATTTTTATTGAGTTTTACTGAGGATTTTGCTTTGCGAGGCATTGCAAGTTTTCTCAGACTATCATCCCTAACTTGTCTTATTAATTAACTAACACACTCCTATGGTGTCCCACTCATCCGATGTGAGCCTGATTCTCCCACTCATCCTAGCTGAAATTATCTGCAGGGATATCCCAGGATACCTGGCTTTAGTACCATCTTTAAAAGGCCATTGTGTAACTAGTCAGGCACTTGCAGTATGATGCTGACCTGCCCATTCCATCACACTTGCCCCAGATATGGCAGACAAAGGGTCATTGCTTTTTCAATTTGCAAACAGGGCTTGGACGTCCCAGTGAATAGGCTGATAGAAAGGAGGAAATCCCCTTTCCTGAGGATTGGCAGAGGAAGGCATGACACCAGAACCTGCCAGCCCAGATCACTGTAGTCTCAATTATCTGGAGGAATATCCAGCACTGCCAAAAACCAAATCAATGATCTTCTCTGCTCTGGCAAAGTAAGTGCCATCATCTGCTCTATGCTACTTCACACTCACCCTAGCTCTGCTATTGATACACCTCCCAACAAGGCTCATACTCTTACCCACCCAGTTCCCTGACACTATTAAGGTTATATGGTCTCTACACTGCCTATTCACACACCTGAAAGATTTCACCAGATTTCCTCTACCTGCACTCACACTAATAGCTGTGCCACCTACTTTCATCTCACTTAATCCTTCTCTTTCTCTCATTCTGGGAGAAAACAGCCCACAATAGGGTGGAAAGAATTAGGATTGTGTTAGACTATCTGACAATCAGCAATTCATCCTGTACAAGGAGAGGAAATTAACACTGACTATCTTAAGAGATTGAAAAGGCCATGTCCAAGCTCCTGCACTGATATTGGAGACTGTCTTTGAGTTACTGTGCAGGAACCCTTTGACTGACGGGCATCTTCCTTGATTTAACTGAGGATTACTTCCCTTAGACTCTGAAACATGGCTATTTGCTTAAAGCACATGCAATGTGTTTACTACCTATGCAGGTGACACACGATACAGGTTTGAGATCAATATAACAGGGTGTCATAAAGTAACATGTTTATCCTCTTAAATGATGACAACCATAGCAAACTTTGTGGATTGCAAAAAATGCAAAAGACAGAAGTGCCGTGCACCTGTTTGCTCTGCTACAAGCACCCAAGTAGGTATTATGTAAGTGAGTCCTAAGAAAGCAAGTAAGCATCTTTGATATGCAATCTGGTCTGAACCGTGAACGGGAGGCCTGACCCACTATACAAATTGCCCTTACTTTCACTGATAGTGTGCATGTGAAGTGCAGAATCATAGCATCAGTGGTTTGGAGATGTGCCAGTCAGCATGGAGAGGCTGGCATGAAGATGCCAACATCTGTGGATGCTGTGAGCATGCGGTTGTTGCGCATAGACTGTGACCCAAGATATTGATGCCAGTGTCTAAGATGGAGGTCTTCAAGATTAACTATTAAGTTGGAGTTGCCAGGTTGCTGCTCTGACATTCAGGTTGGGAATTCTCAGTGCCTAGTTCTTATCCAGTGGTTGATAGAATGGGAGAGTGCATATTAATGGAGTGTCATTAAATAATAATGACAGTGATAATGTGCCATAATTCCTTTTACCAGGTCTCTCACCATCTACTAATGAAAATCACTTCTCAATGTTCGAACTTAGTTGGAAAATGTGGCTTGTTACTCCTGACATCAAGAAAGGCCTCACCTGACTTTTTACATGATTCTCCCAAACAATATTGTATAGCTCATGTTGTTCAGGGCCTGGCTACACTCTGCCCTCATGTCATTAGCATTTGGGGTTTGATCCCTCACTGCATAGGCTAAAATAAAATCTGGGTCAATGGTTTATGACTTGAATCAGCAGAAATAAGAAGAGACTGGAAGCACCGCTAATTTATCCCAACTAGAGGTTTATTCCAATCGGAGATGTGTGAATGAGTTGAGATGCTTTTGATGTCAAGTTTTCAGTCAATAATCTCAAGAAATGTTTTAAAAATAAAGAATGACCTCAACTAAGCCAAAGAGGGATCTGGGCTGAACTCAGGATTAGACTAATTAATTGTCATGTGCATATCAATTACATCAGAAGAGGATGGTGCAGATCTATATAACTATGCTAGAAGTATTGAAGCATTTTTGCTACTGCTTTTAATTTTGCAAACTTCCACCTGGTGTTAGAAGGCCAAATATTTTAAATTGAATGTTTCCTGGCTCTAGTTGTAATCTGCTACAAGTTCCTATACAGTGTTAAAGAATATGCTAAGAAAATGGTTTCTAGGTAACTCAGAAAGTTAAATCCAGTGGGCAGCCAAACAATCTGGAAAAGAAAAATTGGATCTATGGATTATATTAAAATATTTGATTTCAGCTCCAGAGTAAGAGGTATGGTCTCTGCACCCCTCTTGAATTCAGATAGACAGAGGTTAGCACGTGATTTAGACCCTGATCCTCAACTGCAAACACTGCTGAAACTGTGTACTTATGAGTGTCAAGTGATTGCAGACTCAGGCTTATCTATCATCCTCTCAGTTCTGATGTGACATTTACTGGTGACTGAGGTTTAAACTACTCAAAATCATTTCAATTTCAACCCTTACCAGTATCAAAAGATTTAGTTTCCATTCCAACACTAATACTTGAGTTCTATCCTAGAGGTGATATGGAAGTGCTGACTCATTATAGCTTTTCATTATTAGGTGAAGATGATTGAGAAAAGAACTTGATATGAGAAACCTTAAAGTATGTTACACTGTAAGTATATCATCCAATATTAATAGTCTTCTTTATAAAAGGCAACATCAATTTGCGTGAGGGAACATAAGGTGCAGAACTGATGGTTATACCAGAATCTTGGAATTTTTTTTCATTTATTCATTTGTAGGATGTGGGCATCACTGTCTGGGCCAGCATTTACTGACCATCTCTAATTGCCCCTGAGAAGTGGTGGTGAGCTGCCTTCTTGAACTGTTGCAATCCATCTGCTAGGGGTTGACCCACAATGTCATTAAGGAGGGAATTCCAGGATTTTGACCAAGCGACAGTGAAGGAACGGTGACATAGTTCCAAGTAAGAATGGTGAGTGGCTTGAAGGGGAACTTGAAGCTGATGGTGTTCCTATATATCTGCTGCCCTTGTCCTTCTAGATGGAAGTGGTCGCGGGTTTGGAAGGTGCTGTCTGAGAATCTTTTATGAATTTCTGCAGTACATCCTGTAAATAGTACACAGTGCTGCTACTGAGAGTTGGTGGTGGAGGTAGTGGATGTTTGTGGATGTAACGCCAATCAATAGGCCTACTTTGTCCTGGATTCTGTCAAGCTTCTTGAGTGTTGTTGGAACTATACTCATCCAGACAAGTGGGGACTTTCCATCACACTCCTGATGTGTGACTTACAGATGGTGGACAGGCCTCGGGGATTCAGGAGGTGATTTATTTGCTGCAGTATTCCTAGCCTCTGGCCTGTTCTTGTAGCCATTGCATTTATGTTGTGAGTCCAGTTGAGTTTCTGGTCAATGATAACACCCAGGATGTTGATAATGGGGAATTCAGTGACGGTAACACCATTGAAGGTCAGGGGGCGGGGTGGTTAGATTGTCTCTTATTGGTGATGCTGAATATTGTACAAACATGAGCGAACAGATGCCAGTTTTCAGCCAATTTGATTCACTCCACATGGTATCAAGAAATGGTTGGAGACACTGGATCCTGCAAAGGCTATGGGCCCTGACAACATTTCAGCAATAGTACTGAAGGCTTGTGCTCCAGAACTTGAAGGTCTGCTAGCCAAGCTGTTTTGCTACAGTTACAACATTGGCATTTACCTGATAGTGTGGAAAATTGCCTGAGTATGTCCTGTACATAAATAGCAGGACAAATTCTACCCGGCCAATTACTGCCCATCAGTCTACTCTCAATCATCAGTAAAGTGATGGAAGGTGTCATCAACAGTGCTATCAAGCAGCACTTGCTCAGCAAAAACCTGCTCAGTGATGCCTAGTTTGGTTTCCACCAGGGCCACTCAGGTCCTGACCTCATTACAGCCGCGGTTCAAACATGGACAAAAGAGCTCAATTACAAAGCTGAGGTTAGGGTGACAGGCCTTGACATCAAGGCTACATTCGACTGACTGTGGCATCAAGGAGCCATAGTAAAACTGGAATCAATGGGTATCAAGGGGCAAACTTTCTGGTAGTTGGAGTCTTACCTGATACATAGGAAGATGATTGTGGTTGTTGTAGATCAGTCATCTCAGCTCCAGGACATCTATGCAGGAGTTCCTCAGGGTAGTGTCCTAGGCCCAACCATCGTCAGCTGCTTCATCAATGACCTTCCCTCCATTGTAAGGACAGAAGTGGAAATGTTCGCCAATGATTGCACAATGTTCAGCACCATTTGCAACTCAGATACTGAAGTAGTCCTTGTTCAAATGCAACAAGATCTGGACGATATCAGGTTTGGGCTGACAAGTGGCAGGTAACATTCGTGCCACACAAATGCCAGGCTGTGACCATCACCAATAAGAGACAATCTAACCACTTCCCCTTAACATTCAATGAAACTTGCTGCTCTCCTAGCCAAACTGTCACTTGCACCCCCAATGCTGGGGACCAGCAGAGGAGGCGAAGATGGATCATCCACTTGGTACTTCTGGCTGAAGGTTGTTGCAAAAGCTTCAGCCTTATCTTTTTCACTGATGTGCTGGGGTCTTTCATCATTGATGATGGGCATATTTGTGGGTTGTTTAATTGTCCACCACCAATCATGGCTGGATGTGGCAGGACAGTAAAGCTTAGGTCTGATCCATTGGCTTGGGATCACTTAGCTCTGTCTATCACTTGCTCCTTATGCAGTTGGGCATGCAAGTAGCCCTGTTTGGTAGCTTCACCAGATTGACACCTCACCTTCAGACATCAGTGCCTTTTCATTAATTGGAACCAGATGTCCCAGTACAATAGACAAAACCATGTTTTCAAGTCTCCAAATTAAGGAGAAATAAATAAGCGAAAAGTAACATTTCAGATTTTAAAAATCCTCTGTTTTTGAGTCAGAGGCAATGATAAAGTCTTTAATTCAAAATAAATGTTTCAAGCAAGAGAGATAGCAAACAAACTAACCAAAGATATCCACATAATGTAAATTTAACTATTTTAATTTATGATGTATAATAAAGTAAGTTAAAGAATATTCATTTCAGGCCATTGCATTTGACTAATACAAAAGATAGTACTAATAAAAATTGCAGGAACCACCAGAACAAAAATCCCCTTTGATAGAATGACCTTCATGTTTTCTCCTCAGTAATAATAAAATATCATTATTTGCTCAAATAACCTGAGAAAATGAAGGTATACAAAATTTCCTGGTTCCATGTAATAATCATTTTCAGCACCGACCCTCTCACTGTGTGACTGCAGTGCTATGGAAGATGGAACGTATGGCCTTAATACTACACCCACTGGGAAACAACTATCATGGTTCATCTACTTAAAATCTTTCAGGCCTCAAACGTTAGGAATAAATAAGTGTGGTTCCCATGTTACCCTCAACAAGACGTTTGCCCTACCATCCAGATTCATTGACACAATATTCATACTTAAGTTTATTACAAAATGGGAATCAACATGTGGAAACAGTCATAAAGGTGGACAGTAGTGTGATATAATGTCGAATACATAAATACTCATGCTGTTTTGTACAAACGTATGTAGAAAAAAAATTTTATCAGTTGCGCTCCCAATCACTATATTTGTTGCTAAAAGCTCTCTTCTTTGGTGTGCAGCTTTTTAAAAGATACTTCTTAGCAGGGAATGTGTATAGAAATTCAGTTTCTTGTTTGCTGATGAACAGATTAAAATTAATATGCACACAGAAAATACTGGAAAATCTCAGTAGGTCTGGAAGCACATTGTGGAGACAGAAACAATGGTTAGGATTTTTGTGTAAGCAGAAAGCAAATGTGGATTTTTAACAATGGTAGAGGGAGAGAGCGATATGGAAGTTGCATCCTAATTCCTGACAGATGTATGTTTTGCTGATAGGGAAGGCATTAGGTTGTGACTCATACAGTCCAAAATCCAAACACAGCAAGGACATGTCAACTTAGTACCAAGTTTAGACAGATTGCATTTTCCTATTCCAAAGATTTTATACAAATTGATTCTGTGGATCCCCTACCCCCAACTACAAGTATTTCCTGGTGATAGTAGATACTTTCACCAAATGGGTAGAGGTGTTTCCCACTAGAACTGATACTGCTAAAATGATAGCCAAGGTACTGTTATAAAAGTTTTTAATTGTTGGGGTTTACAAAGGAGTACTGAATCAGATCAAGAGATGAATTTTATGGCCCAGATGATTCAGAGTGTCATGACAGTGCTAGGGATAAAACAAAGGTTCCACAAATCCTATAGCCCTCAATGTAGAGGGATAATTGAAAGAATAAATTGAATTTTGAATAATATTCTGGCCAAAATGGTGCAGCAGCACTAGACCATTTGGTTGATGGTGCTTCCTTATGTGCTGACGATAATAAGAAGCACTGTATCTTCCTCTACAGGATTTACCAATTAAAGATTGATAACAGCATCGTGGCTCAATGGTTAGCACTGCTGCCTCACAGCACCAGGGGCGTGGGTTCAATTCCAGCATCAGGCGATAGTCAGTGTGGAGTTTGTACATTCTCCCCCTGTCTATGTGGGTTTCCTCCCACAGTCCAGAGTAGTGCAGTTTAGATTAATTGGCAATGCTAAATTGCCCAAAGTGTCCAGGGATGTATAGATTTGGTGGATTGGCCATGGGAATTACAGGGATAGGGTAGGGAGTGAGTCTGTGTGGAATGCTCTTCAGAGAGTTGGTGTGGACTTGTTGGGATGAATAGCCTGTTTCCACACTGTAGGGGTTCTATAGATGCATGGCCTGGAGCTTCTGTTAGGATTAGACCTATCCAAGCCAGAAATAGATGGAATAATGAAAGATAAGTGGGTACAATAGCACATTGAGAGTGTAAGAGAAACAAATTATGTCACTATAAATAATATGGGAAGGAAGATACAACAAAGTAGGGCCCACCAATGGAGCTGCAGGTGGGGCAACAGGTAATGCTGCCTATACATCGAGCAACATCCTTCCTGGCCCCTAGATTTGCAGCACCACATAAGGTATTAGAAAAAGCCAATCTATCAGTGTACAAGGTGTGAACAGCTCCTAACAAGAGTAGCTAGTATTGTATCAACCAACGAAAACCATTTTGAGGGCAGCAGGATAATTATCATTATTTACACATAATATTGGGAGAATGTGATGCCCCAAAGTTGGAAAACTTCGAGTGGGACTGGTTTTGGAACCCAGACCAGTGCAATCTGAGCAAAATCTGGCAGGTGCACCGTTATTTCCCAACCCCTTAGGGGTCGGATGAACTCCTCAGGCTCACCAATGGAAACAAAAATAAAGGAAAAAGAAGAATGGGAACACAATGGATAAAACATCAAAATGGTTCAAAATGGCGCTGACACAAGGCGACATTTTGCGAGCTCCCTACAGTAGATCGTATTCTCACATTTCTTAGAATCATTCTGCACTTTTAAACATCAATTCTAAGTCTGTAAAAGTTACTAACAATGTTCTTTTAGATCTGAAAATCCTACAAATGTCCAGGCCCGAGTATTTCCAACGCTGGATTCGCAGTCCCAGAGTAAACCTACCGGCTTCCGTAGGCCTGACCTTCCTGACCACGAGGAAACCAAGAACCAAGGCGCAAACTCTGATCCCGCAGTGACCCAACCCATGGAGACTTGGCCCGACCTGGAATGAAACGAGCCCCTGCAGCGATCTGACTCCGAGGAGGCTTAACCAGACCAGATCCGAACTTTGACCCCGCAACAACACAAGCCTGAGGAAGACCGACCAGCCCAGGCCCAAGTTCCGACCCTGCAGTGACTCAACACCAAGGAGGCCCAAGCTGACCCAAACTGACTCACGTACCTTTCAGAGCAGCAGACTTGCACCACTGATGCCTGGGACCATCCAGAAACAAGAAACCTTCCAGGAACCATGGAAGACGCGTTGGCCTGCAGGTGAAACTGAAGCAACACAGTTTTAAGACCACGTCCCCAGTATATGCTTGGCAAACGTTCAAGCCATTGAAAACAGAACGAATGAACTTAGAACAATACTTGCCTTCCAGAGAGAACTGAGAGACTGCTGTGCGCTCTGTTTTACAGAGGCATGACTCACTCCTGCTACACCTGACTATGATTTACAACCTGAAAGTTTCTCAGTTCACTGAATGGACTACTCAGCATGCTTGGGTAAAACCAGGGGTGTTAGGATCTGCCTCCTAATCAACATCTCCTGGTGTTCAGATGTAGCAACCATGGTGAGTAACTGCTCCCTGGCCCTAGAATATCTATGAGTGAAGTACTGTACCTGCTACCTGCTGTGTGAGTTCACCTCCTCCATCCTGACAGCAGTCTTCATAACACAACAGGGGGAAATGGAGAATGCCTTGGATGAAATTCGCACCACAACAAATGTACTTGAGATGAAATTCCCCGAGGTCTTATACATCATACCTGGTGATCTCAACCAGGCCAACCTCAAGAAGCTGCTACCAAACTATCATCAACATGTCTTCTGTCTCACCAGGGGACCGAATATTCGTGACCATTGCTATACAGCCAATAAGGATGCCTACCGCTCCATATCCCATTTGCACTTTGGAAAATCAGATCACAATGCTGTGTTCCTCCTCCCAGTTTACAAGCAGAAGTTGAAATTTGAGGGCCCAGTGTAGAAAGCAGAACAATGCTGATCTAAGGCAGCGGAAGAGCTTCTGCGTGACTGCTTGGAATCAGTGGGATGATCCATTTTCAAGAATTCAGCGGCCAACCTAGTTACATTCGCCACCAACATCACAGGCTTCATTAGCAAGTGCATAGAGGACTGTGTGCCAAAGCAGTCAATCCATATGTTCTCCAACCGGAAGCCGTGGATGAACCAGGAAATCCATTGCCTACTGAAGATCAGGTATGCAGTGTTCATGTCAGACAACCCAGACCTGCTGCCAGTGGCAAAGCCTACATGACATATTTGGATACAAAATGAAGCAGAACAGAATAGCAGGAAAAAAAGCACATCCCTCCTTGATGCCTTCAGTGCTTTTATGCTCAGTTCTAGCAGAATGCCAGTGGAATGGTGTCACCTGCCCTGATAGCCCCAGATGTACCTATTTCCTCAGCCACTGTTGCAGATGTCAAATCGACCTTCTTGAGAGTGAACTCAAGGAAAGCAACTGGGCCGTCCCAGGCCATGCACTCAGATCCTGTGCAGACCAGCTGGTGAAAGTGTTCGCTGACATTTTGAACCTCTCCTTGCTGCAACCTGAAGTCCCCACCTGCTTCCAGAGGAACATGATTATCTGGTATCAAAGAAAACATAATGTAATGTGCTTTAATGACTACCACCCAGTGGCTCTGATCTCCATAATTGTGAAATGCTTTGAGACATTAGCTACGGCTCTCATCAACTCTAGCCTCCCAGCTTGCCTCAATCCCTTGCAATTTGCCTACCGACATAACAGGTCCATGGCAGACACCAATTCCCTAGCCCTATATTCATCCCTGGAACATCAGGAAAACAAGGATGCCTATGTCAGGCTTCTACTTATCAACGACAGTTCCATCTTCAATGCTACAAACCCAACCAAACTAATCTCCAAACTCAGTGAACTAGGTCTCCGCTCCAACCTCTGCACCTGGATACTCAAATTCCTGATCCATACACAGCAATCAGTGAAGATAAACAACAGGACCTACTCCACAACAATCCTCAACACTGGCACCCTGCAAGGATGCATACTTAGCCCCGTACTGTACTCTCTGTATACTCACAACTGTGTGGCCAAATTTCATCCAGATACCATCTATAAGTTTGCTGATGATACTACCATTGTAAGCTGGATATCAAACAATGACAAGATAGAATACAGGAAGGGGATAGAATATTTAGTGTTATCAAGCAAAGATAATAATCTCTCCCTCAAAGTCAACAAAACTAAAGAGCTGATCATCGACTTTGTGAAGAAAGGAGGAGGACATGCCTCTGTGATTGGTGTAATCAGGTGATCTTGGGATGGGCAGCTAACGGATTTGTATTATGGACGGAAGGCAATGATGATGATCGAGTGCAAGCGTAAAACCTTAAGTATTCGAACAAATGTCACAGTAACAGCTGTGTGTTTGGATTAGATGTGGGTCTTTTTAATGTATTTTGGGATCCACCCCTTCAGGTAATGCCTGTGCCGGTCCAAATGAAGGTGGTTATTTTTATGTGGTCTGAGGCAAGAGTAAGCCTTGAGGATTAGGTCCAGAGACCTATAGTATTTGAGGCTCAGTTGAGTGGATTGGAGTAGAGTGTAAGCCCAAACCTACCACAAACCCAAATGTACCCAGAGAAGATGGGGACAATTTGGAGGTGCCATGGGCCAGGACCTTTCATACTGTACAGAGATGGCCCACGAACTACAAACATTATGACCCCCAGAATCACCTCAGAACCACAGTGTAGAGAATCTCAGACAGCTGCAGGGGAAATAAGGTTAGTTTTAGAAGAAATGAAAGGCATAGTTACTCTAGTTGCAGGATATTGGCACAAGTAGAGTTTAACCTGACGCACACACAGGTGTCATCCTGGTGCAACAGCACAACTGAGAAGGTCTTTGACCACCTACTCTGGAGACAACCTAGTCATAGCAAATTTACATCAGAAAGGAATAGGAGTAAGAGAGGTTTGATAAAGTCAGCAGGAGTAGGCTATACATCATGAGTGGCCACTGGTAACACTCTCAACATAGATTATCATTGGATTATCAGTTAAATTCTGTCCGGGAAAGGATGAGGATAATAATAGGCCAGGAATAGCAGCAACAAGAAAAGGCAGGTAGGTCTGGACAGCAGGCAGCCCTGAGTACCATCAAAATGTTGAGATCTCTTCAAGATATTACAATCCAGATTATAGACTGGATGGCCCATGAGGCCACCTACAGTAATAAAGCAATGTTTTGTTCATCATATACCAGCTGTCTCCTGTCTATGGTTAACACAAATATGTTGCAATTAGGTGCTCAAAGAGTACTACATTGGGTGTCAGATGAGCAACTGAAGACATGGGTCAGGGAGAAGACACCTCTATGTCAACTCAGAAGCCTCACTCTCACCAACCAGGTCTTGAATGCCTGTGATGAGTGTAAGTGTTAACATTATATTGGCACAGTGCTTCACACACACAAACATGGGGACAATTTGACATGCCCCCAGTGTGATTCCATAATGTGGATAAATACAATGAAAGAATTTGGATATGCTACCATTCTAGAGGGATCCAAAGGGGGTGGGGGGTGTATTTGTCCCAGCATCGTCAAGGGGGAAACCATTGAGCATGTCTGGAATAAATGATCAAAGAAGGGCTAACTTATTATAGATTTGCCTGTTATGAGAACTGCTCATTGTCTATTCTCCAGGGAATAACCAAAACTTTCTTAAGTAGGCCTTAGTAGGAGACACCTACTATGTTGCCACAGGAGCCTCAGGATACCAAAAAGGACAGACATGGTGTACCTAGATGGACAGAATGTAGCCATGAGCAATACCACTTTGGACTTAACCATTATGTGGAAGGGGCCAGTGTTGAACAGGGGTGGACAAGGTCAGAAATCGCACGACACCAGGCTATAGTTCAACAGGTTTGTTTGAAAATACAAGTTCTTGGAGCCTCAGTTTTTTTTCAGGTTCAAATAAACCTTTTGGACTATAACCTGGTGTCGTGTGATTTCTGACCTTGTCCACCCCAGTCCAACACCGGCACCTCCACATCATGACTTAATCATTAAGCACTAAATTCTGTTTAAGCTAGACCTAATGAGAAACTGCACATAACTCTATCCGATCACTCAAATGATACAAATGAGGATTTACGGCGATTCGTAGCTACTGAACTTCCACCTATTCCATACCACCACAGACTGGATGACGATCATTCTTGATGCAAAGGAAGTTATTCATAAATGGGCTGTACAAGAGAACGGGATTAAAACTCACACAGAAGAGGCAGATATGGACTTTTAGGCTCCATGTTTCTAGAGTAAAATTTGGAATTGGAGACTCCGGTCATCTGTGGATCAGGATTGCATCTCATATGACTTGTTGTACTGAAGTTTATTATACTTATTGTTGCAATAATCTTATTTTGTTTGTTAAAATGGAAAGTTAAGAACTGGAAGAGACTGACAACAGGGATTTGTCTCAGATATCAAAAGATAGCTCATAAGATAGAGGGTTTACCATAGAGCAGGAATAATCTGGACATAGCCAGTTCATAGTATTTCTTAGTATTCATTCGTAGTTATTTGTAGTGTTATTATGTACATCTTGCAAGATGTGGAAAGTGTATAACAACATATTTGCCACAGAACAAAAGGAAAATGGGTAAGACATTGTAAACTGATTTGTAACCTTAATTACATTTATGATTATGTTTTTAGATAAGTACAATGAGCTAAATGACATTTCAAATAAAATAAATGAAGTAATTCTTTGCTGAGAAAACATTTCTGCAAGGAGGTAATGCTTACCGCTGTCTGGAGATGGCCCTGGAAGATGTAGCAAACCCAGCTGGATGATTCTCAGATAAATCTTTGGATCAAAAGTGGGGAGATATTGGATTAGTTTGAAGATACAGGAATTGATAAGAGGCTTTACAATGGACTGTTATGTGAGTTTAATTATGCTGAGTCATTCACCTCTGCTGAGTGTTAGGATTCAGGAAATCAGCAACTGCTGTCTCTACCAAATAAGAACATAACATTTAGCATTGGTCACATGCATAGATAATTCCAAATAAGGCATACACTTGGCACAGAGGCCTATGTATAAGGCAGCCCAATAAGCCCCCTGATTTTTCAGCAGGACTCTGGAGATAAAATACTGCAAAGAGGTACCCTTTTTCAGGAGGCGTGGTGAATTCATTGAGAAGAGTTCCAGTATGGCCAGCTGCCAACTCTCCCTGGTAATAACGTTTGAGATTAGTTAAAGTGAAAGATGGTGATTGAGATATATCTAGTAAGTGAAAGCATGTATTATTCATTTAAGTACTTAATAATTAATTGAGTTTTACAGAGCTCTAAGTGTCTCTACTGTATCTTTAGCTATGTATATTTCATTGTCTTGCAGAGACAGGCAAGACTGCTGAGTCAGTCTTGGTGGTGGACATTGAAATCCCCACCAAGAGTACATTTGGCACCCTTGCTACCCTCAGTGCTTCCTCCAAGGGTTGTTCAACATGGAGGAGGACTGATTCATCAGCCAAGGGAGGACGGTACGTGATAATCAGCAGGAAGATTCCTTGCCTATGTTTAACCTGAAGCCATGAGCTTTCATGGGGACCAAAATCAATGTTGAAGACTCCGAGGGCAACTTCCACTATATAAAAATATGCTGCCAACTCTGCTGGGCCTGTTCTGTCGTTGGACATTGGTGGTGATGTCTAAGATATTGTCTATCATGTGTGATTTAATATGTATGACTAAGTCAGGCTATTGCTTGATTAGGCTCTAAGACAGCTCTCCCAATTTTGGCACTAGCCCCCAGGTGTTAGGAAGGAGGAGATCAGGGCTGTTTCTGCTGTTATTTTTTTCCGGTGTTTATGGTGATGCCGGGTTTTCTGCCTAGGTTCATGCCTTTGTTGAGACTTTGTAGCAGTTGATGCAATTGAATGGTTTGCTAGGCCATTTCACAAGGCAGTTGGAAGTTAACCACATTGCTGTGGGTCTGGAGTCATATGTAGGCCAGACCAGGTGAGAAAGGTAGATTTTCTTCCCATAAGGACATTGGTGAGCCAGATGGATTTTTCTAACAATCGACAATAGTTTCATCAGTAGATTCTCAATTCCAGATAGTTTCTTTATTGAACTCAAATTCTACCATCCGCCATAGTGCATTCAAACCCGGGTCCACAAAACATTAACTGAGTTTCTGATTTAATAGTCAAACAATAATACCACTAGGCCATCACCTCCCCTGTTGTTTATAATTTTGTTGACTCTTTCTGATGCCTAGACTTTTATTCTACAATTTCCAGACTTAGACTCTTAATGTGTTTGGTGCCTTCCTGAATGAAACTTCTCAATTTTGGTGCAAATCAAGGTCTCCTGTGCATTATGAGTTATGTTTGACCTCAACTAGTGTGCATCAAAGACATTCTTCAAACACTTCCACTGTACTCCTTGAGTTTCTTGTCATGACTAAGTCCTGAATGGAACAGCTGCTATGGGAATTTGGTGTCAGGTATATAAATGGCTTATCTGTCCTCACAGAGATTATTTTGAGTGAGTAATGCCCTAACACTGCATGTTGCCTTGTAAGACCAGCTGTTAAATTGCCTTTCTTGCCACTGAATTTGGAAGATTTTGCAAAGGCCCTAATGATGGTATTTTTTCAGTGATTTTGAGGTATCTGCGGTAGGCTGTCCAAGCCTCTGAAGCCTATAGGAGCATGAGGCTTCTAGTCTCAGGTTTTAGATGCTGCTCCTTAACTACTCTTTGGCCACAGTTGGCCAAATGCTGAGTTGGCACTTTGGACTTGATGAAGAATTGTGTTGTATCTTGTATCTGTCTTTGTTTAGAGGAAGCTCCCAACATATAAAAAAAAAATCAATTTTTCTGGGATCTCACCACTGATTTTGGGATGATGGGAAGAGGTGTTTTGATGTGAGATTATAGATTAGGACCTTGGTTTTCTAAATGAAAGCCCCATTTTTGGCAATGCTTTGGAGACAGCATCATTCCAGGCAATAAGTGCTGCTGTTAGCAGACTCAAAGCAGTTAGGATAAAAGAATCCTTGAGAACCATTGATAATTCCATATAGCTGAGAAAATTTGGAGCTTGAGAAAATCAGCAGCAACTTAGTAAAGCTAGCTGCTTGATGAAAGCGGAAAATGAGCTGGCACTTAGATGGTGACAGCTGTCTCAGGACTCCTTGGAAACTTGATCTCGGGAGAAGACATTAAAATTTTAAGATGTGAGCATTCATTGACGCTGCCTGAATTGGAGAAGCTTTGAGTTAGTTCTGAAAACCAATACTTTAAAGTGAATAATTCTAATCCTTTACAATGGAGACAGAGTTTTAATGAAAATTGGTGACCCCCCCATTTTGCCAATAACATCTGCGTGGGATCTATCTTGTACACATTGGCCATTTAAAATTCTGAATATGGGATAGGCAACCACAGTTTGTCTGTTAACCTATGTTTGCATCATGTTAATCCTGAATGTTAGAGTAGCTGTTTGCACATATGCAGATCATGTTACTTTTCCAAATTTGTGCAGTAAAATTTAGCTTGTTTGTTCAAAACACTTGAAAGAATCTTGAGGCTTTATTCTCTTAGTAGTATTCTCTAAACTGGGATCTCAAACATTGTCTATATTCTATCCCCTAACCAGATAATAACATAATTTGGCATAATCTTTGGTCATAACAGTGACAGAAGTGTGTATTCACAGTATTTCAGTATTTCAGAAGGAATACCATCCATTCCAGGAGCTTTGTTGTTTTTTCAATTATTAAATGGCTTTTTCAACTTTTCCCTGAACTGGAGTAATGTAAAAAGGAGTTCAATGTGGTATTAAGAAAAAAATGCTATGGATGATCAAGTCAAAGACAGAATTATGGTTGATATATTATCTCCAGTGAACACAAACTGTCTCCTGTCAACTGTCGATCCTTCCTGAACCTCCTTGACTTTGATAAGCTCCCCTCCCACTTTAGCTCTTAACGTTGTTGGTCTTGAGTGCTTAGGCTACAAATCATCAAGTCTTTATTACTAACAGTATCCTTTATTCCTGCTCAGCTCTGAAATTCTCAGAACGAAATTGCTGAATATATTATGTATCAGTCTCCTCTTTGAGTTCTGTTTCTATTTATCTTGTTATAGTGTTGTTACACAATTTTATTTCATTGCTCACTGGAAGCAAATGTGCGCATATTCTAAAATGATCAGGAATGTCAAAGTATCAATGTTAAGTTCAGCCATTTATTTGATCTACTTGTGATTCGAACTTTACATACCAATCTGCTCCTTAGATATTATCTAATACCCTTCCCTAACAAAAATCTAGCTACCTCCAATTTAAATATGTTCAATGATTCTGTCACAATGGCCTTCTGAGGCAAAGAGTTCCAAAGTTTCACAGACCTTTGAGAGAAAATAATTTTCTTGTCTCTGTCCTAAATGGATGAACCCTCATTTTAAAATTGTGCCCCATTCTGGATTCTCTAACAAAGGCAACATTATTTCCATATCCACCATGTCCAGACCTTTCAGATCTTATACATTTAATCAAGTCACCCTCATTCTTCCAAATCCAATGGAAACAAAACTAGTCTGCCCAACCTTTCCTCAAAAGACTACTCATGCATTTCAACTAGCAAATAAATAAGTCTCCTCTGAACTGCCTGTGATGCATTTACATCATTCATTAATAAGGTGACCAAAACTGCAGGTAATATTTGAGATGTGGCCTTACCATTGCTCTATACGGCTGAAGCATAATATCCTTACATTAATGTTCAATTTCTCTCATAACAAAGTATAATAATTTATTAGATAACAAGGTGTAGAGCTGGATGAACACAGCAGAGGCTTGGAGACCGCTTTGTGGAGCACCGACAATCGGTTCTTGACAAACGACAACACCTCCCAGTCGCCAACCACTTCAACTCCCCCTCCCACTCCTTGGACGATATGTCCATCCTGGGCCTCCTCCCGTGCCACAACAATGCCACCTGAAGGCTGGATGAACAGCACCTCATATTCTGCTTGGAAACCCTGCAGCCCAATGGTCTCAATGTGGACTTCACAAGCTTCAAAATCTCCCCACCCCAACCTCATCCCAAGACCAGCCCATCTCGTCCCTGCCTCTTTGATCTGTCCATCTTTTCTCCCACCTATCCGTTCCTCCCACCTCACTGACCAACGCCCAACCCCACTTCCTACCTACCAGCCTCATCCCCACCTCCTTGACCTGTCCATCTTCTCTCCCACGTACCCGCCCCTCCCTCCTCACTGACCAATCCCCATCCCAACTCCCTATCTACACTCACCTTTATTGGCTTCATCCCCGCCTCCTTGACCTGTCCGTCTTCTCTCCACCTAACTGCTCCTCTATCCACCTTCTATCATTGCCTACCCCTCTTTCTATTTATTTCAGAGCCACCTTCCCCTCCCCCATTTCTGAAGAAGGGTCCAGACCCGAAACATTAGCTTTCTTGCTCCTCTGATGCTGCCTGACCTGCTGTGTTCATCCAGCTCTACACCTTGTTATCTCAGACTCCAGCATCGGCAGTTCCTACTATCTCTTAATAATTTATTATCTTTCTTAATTACTTGCTGTGCCTGAGTACTTATCTTTTACAACTTGTCACTAGAACATATAGTTCTAGCAGTGTGAAGGTCTGCAGTCATTAACTGCTTAGCTGTCAGTCTCCCTTTTACTCTTTCTGTCAAAGTGAACAATTTCATATTTTCTCACATTATACTCCATCAAGCAGATTTTTGGCCACTCACTTAACCTCTTTATGTGTTCTTTACTTTTATACCTAGCTCTGTGGCATCTACAAATTTGGCTACCATGACTTTAGAGTCATAGTCATAGAGTCATACAGCGTAGAAAAGACCTGTCAGTCCATTGAATCTGCACCAATGTAAAAATCATTAAAGGTGCGCTAATCCCAATTTCCTGCACTTGTCCCTTATCCTTGAATATTATGATATTTCAAGTGCTCATCCAAATATTTTTTAAAGGTTGTAAGTTTACCAGCCTCCACTACCTTCCCAGACAGTACATTCCAGATTCCCACCACTCTCTGAGTGAAAAGGTTTCTTTCTCAAATCCCTTCTGAATCTCCTGCCCTGTACCATAAAACTATGCTTACTTATGATTGACCCCTCAATCAAGGAGAACAGCTGCTATCTATTCACCTTGTCCATACACCTCAATTATGTCCCCCTCAATCTTTGCTGATTAAAGAAAACAATCAAAGCCTATTTAGTCTCTCCTTATAGCTCATTTTTTCCATCCCAGGCAACATTCTGGTAAACTTTCTCTCTACACTCTCTAGTGTTATCACATCCTTCTTGTAGTGAGGGGACCAGAATTGCATACAGTACTGTAGCTGTGGCCTAAGCAATACTGTACAACTCTAATATTACATCCTTGCTCTTATATTTTATGCCATGATTGATGAAAGCAACTGTCCCATATGCCTTCTTAATTATCCTATTTATGTGCTCTGTTAGTTTCAAAGATCTGTGAATAATTACTCCAACATCCCTCTGTTCCTTTAAGCTATATAGTGTCCTGCTATTCATTAACTAATCCCTCATCTTGTTGTTTCGTCCAATATGTATCACCTCTCACTTATCAGGTTCAAATGCTAACTACCACTGCTCTGCTCATCTGACCAACACATCTAGGTCTTCCTGTAACCTTCAAGCCATCTTCTTCACTATTAACCACCTTACCAATCTTGATGTCATCTGCAAAATTGCTGAATATTACCCCAACATTTTCATCAATATCATTTATGTGCATAACAAACAATAAGGGCCCCAATACTGATTCTTCTGGTGTAGTGCTGGACACCAACCTCCAGTCACTCAAACAGCCTTCTACCACCATCCTTTGTGTCTTATTACTAAACCAGTTTCTGATCCATCTGGCCAAACTTCCCTTAATTCCATGTGCTTTAACCTTCTCAATCAGTCTCCCGTGTGGGACTTCATACAGCTCATGCAACTGTGTGCAACTAATGGGAGGAAAGCTTGAACAATGAACCCAAGAACTGTGTATGTTTTGTCTTTTTTCTAATAGATCTCCTTATTAAAATTAATGGTGTCAATAATCCCTCTGTTCAATCTAGCACTGCGCTCTCTGTTCTGATAATTATCTTTGAAGAATCCCATTACCTTGTCCATAAGTTGGGAAGCTCTTAATACTTGTTTCTTTGACAAAATGTAAGTGGGTTCTTTTAACTACAGTCTACTTCTTCAACTCATTGAATTTTGAGCCGTGTAGGTCCTTGTAGGGTACTTTCTCTGCATCAAATGCAAATAATTCTACCATATCAGCTTCATCCACTACATCAAAGCCAGCCTTCCCTCACCAAAGTCATGATTTCATACTGAGTCATAGGGACAACACCATAACGTGCTCCTCTGTTATTGACACATTTGGGCCACAGTCTCTGCCATACACTATTCAACCACAGTGATGTGACTTCATCTCATGAATTTACAATATTATCGATGCCGTTGAAGTTGTAAATAGAGCAAAATTTCCTGAATGCTGGCATATTCACACCATCTATTGCTTTGATGTAATAGGAAAAGGTTGTTATCAGGTGACAATGACCTCCATAATTGCAAGAGACATATTATATTTTTTTCATGAGCATGCATAAAATCTCAAACTGCGGAAGCCAAGTCTAAATCTAACCAGTCATTGCAATTTGCAAACTGCAGAGCTGGAACAGACAGTAATCATGCAGCCGGGCCTTGGACAATTAACTTGCCTATCATGGAGTTAGCCTAATTATTCTAGCAATCATGACAGTTCATTTTCCTGCTTCAAAATGTATTTAAAACATCTAATCTTGTTGCTAGATAGGTGACCTCTTTGCAGCAGTAAATTCACAATCACCACTTGCTGGGTGTTCTTGAACGATGTTCAAAAGGGATTACCGCACAAAACCACAAGTTTAGAATAAGGGACTTTAAAATGCCTCCTCGGCCCTTGACTGTTCTCTCACTTGTTTTAAAATTACTCCTCTACCTTATCACTTGCAGACAGGTACTTTGCAGTATTTTCCACCCAAATAAGTTCTGAAGGAAAGCAATTTCAGTTCACCTATGTGAAGCATATTAAGCAACTCATGATCAAAATCAAATTCAGTGAAGAAAAGTGGATAAAGGACACAGATTTGTGGCTTTCAGAGTTCTATTTAAAAAGCAAAGGGTGCAGACACAGTCATGCCATTTTAATCACATGGACTTTGCCACTCGATCACTGTATTTGATATTGCCACTCAAGTGATATGTTAAATGTGTTGAGTACCTCAGATGTTTCATTACTTGGAAAAGGAAGATGTAAGTACAGAATTTGAGAAAATGGACTGTGAATTTCTTGAGCAAATTGATATGAGAAGTGAAGAGATATTAGATGTTTTGGCAGATTTAAAAGTGGACAAACCCCAGGTCCAGATGATTTGTATCCCAGGTTGCTGGGGAGATGTGGGAGGAAATTATAGGGGCCCTGACACAAATTTTCAAATTGTCTCTGACTACAGAGCAGGTGCCAGCGGACTAGAGGAGAACTAATGTGGTTCTACTTTACAAGAGGGGTGGTAGAGATAGACCAGGGAATTATAGAACAATGAGTGTGATGTCAATAGTAGGAAAACTAATAAAGAAAATAGTGAAGGAGAAAATTAATCTCTATTTAGAGAGGTAAGTACAGGGATAGTCAGGATGGCTTTGCCAGAGACAACTTATGCCTTACAAATCTAATAGGCTTTTTCAAGGAGGTGAGAATGAGGGTAGGACAGTTAATGTAGTTTATATGGATTTCTGCAAGTCCTTTGATGAGTTCCCACATGAGAAACTGATAAGAAATGGTAAAAGCTGATGGGATCTATGGTAACTTGGCAAGGTGGATCCAAAACTGGCTCAGTGATAGGAAACAGAAGGTGATGGTAACAGGCTGTTTGTGTGATTGGAGCTCTGAAGGTGGCATGGCAGGTTAATAGGGTAGTTAAGAAGGCATGCAGGACTCTTGTCTTTATCAATTGTAGCATAGATTATAAAAGCAGTGCATTATCACCCGGGATGGAGCATTTCAGCCATGAAGAGAGGCTGGATAAGCCTGGGTTGTATCCTTTGGAGCAGAGAAGTTTGAGGGGGATCTTGATAGAGACGTATAAAATTATGAGTGTGAATTGAAAGCAGTTTTATTGTTTTCAAACGTAGAATGTATAGCACAGGAACGGACCCTCCAGCCCACGATGTTGTGCCGAACATGGCACCAAATCAAACTAATCCCTTCTGCCTGTCCTCAGTCCATATCCCTCCATTCCTTGCACATTCATATGCTTACCTAAAAGTCCCCTAAATGCAACTATCGTATCTACCTCCAACACCATGACTGGCAGCGCGTTCCAGACTCCTACCGCTCTCTGTGAAAAAAAACTCTGCCTCTCACATCTCCTTTGAACTTTCCCCGTCTCACCTTAAGTGCATTCCCCCTTGTATTAGACATTTCAATCTGGGAAAAAAGATTCTCCATCAACCCGATCAGTGCACTGTTTTATAGACTTTTATCAAACCTCCCCTCAGCCTCCGCTGCTCCAGAGAAAATAACATGAGTTTTTCTCAGAGATAGTAGGAACTGCAGATGCTGGAGAATCTGAGATAACAAGGTGTAGAGCTGGATGAACACAGCAGGCCAAGCAGCATCAGAGGAGCAGGAAGGCTGACGTTTCGGGCCTAGACCCTTCTTCAGAAATGGGGGAGGGGAAGGGGGTTCTGAAATAAATAGGGAGAGAGGGGGAGGCAGATAGAAGATGGATAGAGGAGAAGATAGGTGGAGAGGAGACAGACCAGTCAAAGAGGCAGGGATGGAGCCAGTCAAGGTAAGTGTAGGTAGGGAGGAGATAAGTCAGTCCAGGGAGGACGGACAGGTCAAGGGGGTGGGATGAGGTTAGTAGGTAGGAGATGGGGGTGGGCCTTGAGGTGGGAGGAGGGGATAGGTGGGAGGAAGGACAGGTTAGGGAGGCGGGGACGAGCTGGGCTGGTTTTGGGAGTCTTTAATCAGAATTCCCTGCCCTGGAGTCTCAATGCAATGTTACCACCCATCTTCTCCTCCCTGCTAGCTATTTCGGAACTTTGGGGTCTTCCAGATAGCAATCTCCATTCACAAGCCAGCTGGTTGTCTATTTCCCACAGTCTCATTCCAGCTTTCAGTTTTGTCATCATAAGTTTTGAAAGTCCAGGGCTCTGTCCAAAATCCAGGGTTTTGTCCATATATTTTAATACTGGGAATTTTTGTTCCATCTTACAGATCCAGTGTAAAAATGTTAAACACAATTTTAATCAGGGACACAGAGTTTAGGAAAATAAATCAATATTAAATTGAAACAATGCTTAACAGGGTGACTTTGAACAAAGATCACTGTATTCTCTAATCTCATGCTCTAGGCTGACTTGACTTTATTTTTCCTATGTATCGGAATATTTCCAATCGTGCATTTAGAACTCATTTACAATCTCATTCAGAAATGTTTTGCTCTTATTCTCTTCTATTTTCAGTTATAAAACTAAAATAGCAATCAGTTATTACTGCTCCATCTTCTACAGCACTTCTGGCTATTTTAACCATGTGTATCATTATTAGCTGTCTTATTACTTTGATATTTTTTGGAAATTAATACTTACAACAAATCTGTGCATTTTCCCTGTCATCAAAACAGACTGGAGCCACAAATTTGACTTTCACTGATGTGGAGTAACTGTTGAGATATGAATCAACGCTTATATGCATTTAGTTTCAATGAATCATATTCTTTGTATTCTCTTGAAATGCTGGTTTGAAGTATACATGATAGCTGCCTCTGGTTGTTTTATTCTGTCTTCAAAAGCTGCTGTTTATTTTCACCCTTAAGTAACTTAGATGTAACGTAATCAATTTATTTTGTGAAGTTGTCCTCAGTCTTTAAGGGTTTACTCTCTGGAAGTATTCTGATTTTTAGCAAGGTTATGAATGTTTTCAGTCTGACTTCAGATATTATGTCTGTTATCCTTCCAAAAGTATTATTGTTCCTGCTGGGATTTTCTTTCTAGATGATAAATTCCAGCCAATTTGATATCCCTCATCATTCATAACTGCATTATTTTTCTCAAATCTCAAATTTACTTGTTCCTGTTCTCAGGAAAACACAAGCATTTTGAATTTTCGTAATACATAGGTGTAATCATTGGAAGTTTCTTCAAAAGGTTTGAGATTTCTCTCAAATATTTTGTCCTTGTAATTTGTTCATCTCCATGTTCTTTCCAATTGGTTGCTAATAGTTATTACCATATGAATATATTTTGCCTGGTGGCACTGTGTTTATTTTTGATCACTTTTCAGCACATCAATATTTTACACACAGAAATATTTTCTTTCAATTATTAATTTCATTTGTCACTTTTTGTAGTTTTAAAGTTGCACAGCCAACTTATTTAAATGGAACCTGATATAAATCCTCCAAGCTCAGCAAAAACAGGGCAGCACTGTCCCAAAAAATAACAAGAGACAATCAATTGCTCCCTTTGTGCTTACATTCTGGCTACCACCAACTTTAAAGAAGCCTTTCAATTGACAGCCTGAATGTTGGCCTGTACCAATAATCCCTGTTAGTGTGCAAATCTACATCTCATTACATACGTAGATATTTACAGATTTGAGGACAGAGCAATTGCAGTAGAATCCCTGCTTTTTTGCCCGAGATAGTACTTCCAAAATAATAATCACTAATCCTTTTTTTGTATAATTCAGGCGACATGGACATTCTCTTTGAGTTTGCACATGATTGTTGTTGGTCAAAATCACCCAGATTCCCCCCCACTTCACAATGGTTTGCAGCCATGAACAACTTATCTGTTTGCCCATGGCTCAGCATCCAGGCATTCCAAGGTTTGGAAATGTTTGGAAACCTCATTGGGTTTGTACTATGATGCCACTCATAGGTTATTATTTTTTCTACTATGTTAAATTGGTAAAAATGCATATTTTAATTGAACTTCCTGCATTTTTCAGCTGCAAACACATAGGTTGGAATTGGAAATTTAATTGTTCAGCTTTTAGGCTTATTTTAACATTAATGCCAGCATTGTTACAACATGGGAAATAAATACAAAAACAAAGTTGCTGGAAAAGCCCAGCAGGTCTGGCAGCATCTGTGAAGGAAAAAACAGAGTTAACATTTCAGGTCCGGTGACCCTTCCTCAG
>NC_063343.1:17439002-17454276 GCF_021869965.1 Rhincodon typus | reverse complement strand
AAAGATGCTGCCAGACCTGCTGGGCTTTTCCAGCAACTTTGTTTTTGTTCCTAATTTACAGCATGCACAGTTCTTTTGGTTTTTATGGGAAATAAATAGGTGCATTTAGTAAGACCACTATGCTTGCCCTTAGGACTACATGTCAAGTGGTTTTATGTAAGAAGGGAACAGCTGTAGATTTGAGTGCTTACTGCATATGGCTGTCTACTATAATGTGATTAATTAAAGATGAAGCTTTATTTCATGTGACTTCTTTTTCTAATTAATTACTTCACTATAAACTCAAAGGAAGTGTCAAAACAACAGTAAAATGAATATGGCAGATAAACTAGAAGTAGCACCTCTGAAGAAGACAGATGTGTGATGTGGAAAGACTGAACTGAATTTGTTACAATTACTGTTTAAACAAATCCTCCTATACTTTTAGACGCTGTTTTCTCCTAATTCTGGCAGCCTCATAAATCCAATAATTCAATTAAAAGCTGAGCATAAAGCATGTCCTGACAGTATGTTACTAGTTTTTTTTCAGTATCATGTTATTACTATTAAATGATTATTTGATAAGCAGAAACAATACGCAATATTATATGGAAAATATAAGAGACTGGCACTAAATCATACTACTCATTTGGAGAGATGGTGCGGTCACAATGGCTGAATGGCATCTTTTTATATTCTAACAATTCTGTTAGACTGTTATATAAATGCGAGTTATTAAATCTATCTTCTTTTATTTTCAGTCACAAGTTACTGGTCTTCACACCATCACTTAAAATTATAATTGATGGTGGCTATAGGGTGTTTGACCTTTCCTTAGCTATCTTGCAGCCCCATTAGCCTCAACATTCATTATGTGTTATAATATCATTTAATAACAGTAATTAACTACATTGATTCTGGTTGATCACTGGGCACTGGTGAGAAAAAAGAACTTAAATGAAAACAACAGTCATCAATCCAACAAATATGAATTACTCAATTCGTCGAATAACAACATCAAATAGTCATCAAAATAGAAATATAAGCAATGGGGTGATATTTGTGAGGTTGAAGGCAAATCCATCAATCTTATTTGTCAGAAAACCAATCCAACAGTCCACAAGAGCTCCTCTGTAAGTCACTTGTCCAAAAGGTCAGGAAGCTTCAGATTTTGGTTCAGCAAATCCTAAAGTAAAACTCCTAGTCCTCACATGTGTCCTGTATTTCCAGAGGAGTCTCAAATCTTATTGCTAGCCCATGATTGGCTGCCTTCCTAACATCTTCCTGTCAGGATATACCAGCCAATAAGAGGGACTGCTCTTCAATGAAAGATGGCAGGTAGATTACTGAGATTTCAGGCCGAATTATCATGGTCTTTTTTATATTGTTTCATGAGATGCGGGAATCATGGGCAAAGCCACCAATTGTTTCTCATCCCTAATTACCCCTGAGAAGTTGGTGGTGAGCCATCTTCTAGAATGCTGCAATCCATGTGTTGCATGTACATCTACAGTATACTCACAGGGCAGTTCTAATTGTGGAGGGAGTGCAACAAAGGTTTACCAGATTGATTCCTGAGAAGGCAGGACTGATATATTGAGATTGGATTAGATAGGACTATTTTCATTGGAGGATCGCATAGAATTTTAACTGGAATAGAAAAGATAAATGCAGGAAGGATGTTCCTCATGATTGCGGAGTTCAGAACCAGAGGGCACAGTCTAATAATTTGTTGTGGGCATTTAGGATTAAAATGTGGAGAAATTTCTTCACTGACATAATGATGAAGCTGTAGAATTCTCTGCTACAGAAAGCAGTTAAGGCCAAAACGCTGCATGTTTTCACGAAGAAGTTAGATATAGTTCTTAGGGCTAAAGAGATCAAAGGATACAGGGAGAAAATGGGAACATGGTTCTCATTGGATGATCAGTTATGAACACATTGAATGGTAAAGCAGGCTTGAAGGGCCAACTGGCTTATTCCTGCTTCTATTTTCTATCTTCCTATGTTATGAAGGGAGTTCCAGGTCTTTGAACTGGTGCTAGTAAAGGATGCATGAGGAGAAAACTTGATACAGTTGACAGGCAACAATCTATAGTCATCTACATGGTACATGGTTAATCTTACCTTCTCAGTTGCTTAACACATGCCATTATCTTGAGCACCGTTCTGATTATTTTGGTACATGCCATTGGCTTAAATTGTGACCTTTTGCCAAACATATATTAAGAATGGTATCCAGTTCTCTGTTTTCATTAGTCTGATCTAATGTTGAACTGACAGTTCCTTTGAGAGAGGACTAGAATGCATTAGAGTATGATCTCTAAATGCTAAGCCAACTTCTAGTAGGGTTCTCACATCCTGTTGATTAACCACTAGCTCAGTGGTATCATTTCCATGACTCAGTCAGAAGAGTTGACTTCAGGCTGCACGCCAGATATTCCTGGTGTTTTAGGTGGGAGTATAACAGAGATATTTGAGTCTACTTGGTGTGAATGATTGACTCCACTGAAAAGTGTGAGTGGAGTTTTTATAGACTTAATTGTAGCCCACCCAAGGGAAAGTAATCCAAAGATATTAACTGTTTTGAAGTTGATGTTTTGACTCAATACCACCTCTAGGACTTAGCTCTTTAAGAGACAAGATTCTACTAGAATGTCATACTGAACACAAGACATTCATATTGAAATGACATTCATTTCCAGAAGTTTATTATATTAGTTTGGTCCAGACAGTCATCTATAACCATTAGTTAGCTAATGTGCTAATTAATAGAAATGCAAAATCATGCTACCAAAAACAATTTTTACAAACATGATTAGTTTAATTAAATTGGAGTGCAAGTAGAATTCTGAAAAAAAGAAAGATTAGAATATCTAAGCTCCTATTAACACCTTCCTTTAAGTTTAATCAAGGTTAAGCATTGGCTAAATGGACAGTAGATCAGTTATTATTCATATCTGCTCATAATGGTTTACTGGAGAAGATAATTTTAGACAAAGTCCCTCAGTTTCATTCTATTCCATTCCAGAATTGCATAAAGCAGATTGGAATCAGACATATACTCAATCTTCCATATCATGCAATAACAAATGGAACAGCAGACAAATCTGTGAGAGTAGTCAAGGAAGTACAAAAAAAAACAAGTGCTACAAGGATGTTCAAATTTCAGCACGATCCAGAAATCAATTGATTTTCTGCTATAGTATAAAACAACATCACACTACTCTCCAGGGGATACACCTGTGGAGCTCTTAATGAAACAGAAGTTAAGAACAAATTTAAGTTCAATTCAATCAAGTTTGACTGTTAGTGATATGTGAAAACAATTAAGTCAGAAATATCAGTATGGCAGAGGGAGTATCTTGCACTCCAACTATTCACAACATATATATCAATGATTTGGATGAAGAAGTCAAATGAAATATTTCCATGTTTGCTGACAGAGAACTAGGTGGAAATGTGAATAGTGAGGAGAATGTAAAGAAGCTTTAGGACTAATTTGACAAGTTTATTGGGTGAGCAAATGTGTGGCAGATGTAGTATTTTATGGATAAAAGTGAAGCTGGTTTCTTTAGTAGAAAAAAATGAAATTACAGCATATTATTTAAACCCAGTTAAAGATTGTGAATGCTGATGGACAAAGGGACCTAGATGCCCTTGTACACCAGTCATTGAAAACCAGTCTGCAGGACAGCATTCAGCCAGACAAAAAATATGTCGACTTTCATTGCAAGAACCTTTGAGTATAGGAGCAAGGTAGTCTAACTTTAGCTGTATAGGACCTTGGTGAGACCACATCTGGAATATTGTTCTCCTTAACTAAGAAATGATATACTTGGAGTACAGCAATTGTTCACCAGACTATTTCCTGGAATGGCAGGTTTGTCATATGAGGCAAGATTGGGATGACTGAGCCAGCGTTCACTGGACTGTAGAAGAATAATAGGAGATCTCATTAAATCATATAAAATCCTAACAGGAAAGGACAGACTCCATCAAGAGATAATGTTTCCACTGACCAAGAGAACCAGAACAAGGAATCACAGTCTCAAAATGTACAGGAGGCCAGTTTGGGCTGAGATGAGAATAATTCAGAGGTTTCTAAACCTGTGGAATACTCTACTACAGAAGACTGTGGAAATACAGTGATAATGATCATGTTGAATAGCAGAGCATGGTTGATACTACCTACCCATTTTCCATGTTTCCATGTTTTTATGTCACTGACTTGCTTTGATAATTACGTGAATGCTAAACTCTGAAAATTCTCCCCAGCTTCAGTGAACACAAACCTTACTATGGTCTTGACCCCATCCTGAATTTTCTGGTTGTCATTTCTGTGAAAATATACTGAATCTATAACACCCATAAAACTAATTTTAGAGGAACATAATAATAGTTATAGACCATTCACCCTCTTGAGCCTGTTCTGCCATTCATGAGATCATGACCTTACTTGAGGTTGAGGAAGCAACAATTGGACAGGGCTCTAGAGGGCTACAAGGTAGCCAGGAAGGAACTGAAGAATGGACTCAGGCGAGCTAGAAGTGGGTATGAAAAAGCCTTGGTGGGTAGGATTAAGGAAAACCCCAAGGCATTCTATACTTATGTGAGGAACAAGAGTGAGGGTAGGGCCAATCAGGGATAGTGGAGGGAACTTGTGCACGGAGTTGGAGAAGGTCCTTAATGAATAATTTGCTGCAGTATTCACGAGTGAGAGGGACCTTGAGAGGGACAGTGTGGAAACAGGCTGATATGCTCGAACAGGTTGATGTTAGGAAGGAGGATGTGTTAGAAATTTTCAAAAACATGAGGATAGATAGTCCCCTGGCCAGACGGCATATACCCAAGGTTACTACAGGAAGTGAGGGAAGAGATCGCTGCCCCTTTGGCGATGATCTTTGCATCCTCACTGTCTACTGGAATACTACCAGATGATTGGAGGGTGGCAAATGGGATAATCCTGGGAATTACAGACCAGTCAGTCTTACCTCTGCGGTGGCCAAATTATTGGAAGGATTCTGAGAGATAGTAATTATGATTATTTGGAAAAGCATAGTTTGATTAGAAATAATCAGCATGGCTTTGTGAGGGGCAGGTCTTGCCTCACAAGCCTTATTGAATTCTTTGACGATATGACAAGACACATTGATGAAGGCAGAGTAGTCAATGTGGTGTATATGGATTTCAGCAAGGCATTTGATAAGGCTTCCCTATCGTAGACTCATTCAGAAAGTAAGGAGGCATGGGATTCAGGGAAATTTGGCTGTCTGGATACAGACTTGGCTGTCCAATTGAAGACAGAGAGTGGTATTAGATGGAAAGTATTCAGCCTGGAGCTCCGTGACTAGTAGCATTCCACAGGCATCTGTTCTGGGACCTCTGGTCTTTGTGATCTTTATAAATGACTTGGATGAGGAAGTGGAAGGGTGGGTTAGTAAGTTTGCTGATGACACGAAGGTTGGTGGAGTTGTGGATGGTGTGGAGGGCTGTTGTAGGTTGCAAAGGGACATTGACAAGTGGCAGATGAAATTCAACCCAGAAAAGTGTGAAGTAATTCATTTTGAAAGGTTGAATTTGAATGCAGAATACAAGATTAATGGAAGGATTCTTGGCAGTGTAGGGGAACAGAGGAATTTTGGGGTCCATATCCATAGATCCCTCAAAGTTGCTACCCAAGTTGATAAGATTGTTAAGAAGGCATATAGAGTGTTGGCTTTCATTGGCATGGAATTTGAGTTTAAGAGCCTTGAGGTTATGTTGCAGCTCTATAAAACCCTGGTTAGACTATACTGGAATATTGTGTTCAGTTCCGGTCACCTCATTATAGGAAGGATGTGGAAGCTTTAGAGAGGATGCAGAGGAGATTTACCGGGATGCTGCCTGGACTGGAGGGCAGGTCTTATGAGGAAAGGTTGAGAGAACGAGGGCTTTTCTCATTGGAGCGAAGAAGGATGAGAGGTGACTTCTTAGAAGTGTATAAGATGATGAGAGGCATAGGCAGAGTGGATAACCAGAGACTTTTTCCCAGGGTGGAAATGACTATTACGAAGGGGCATAATTTTAAGGTGATCGGAGGAAGGTATAGGGGAGATGTCAGAGATAGGTTCTTTACACAGAGTGGTGGGTTCGTGGAATGCACTGCCAGCAGTGGTAATGGAGTCAGATGTATTAAGGACATATAAGCAACTCTTAGATAGGCACATGGATGATAGTAAAATGTAGGGTATGCAGGGTAGTTTGATCTTAGAGTAGGATAATAGGTTGGCACAACATCGTCAGCCGAAGGCCCTGTGCTGTACTGTTCTATGTTCTATGTCTATCATGGTTGATCTGCATCTTTACCTTCATCCATCCGCTTCAATTCCATATCCTTGGCTGTTAAACATCTATAAATTTCAGATTTAAAGTTATGAATTGAGCTACGTTCATTGTTTTCTGCAGGCATGGGTTCCACATTTCAACCACTCTTTATATGAAGTGTATCCTAATATTGCTCCTGAATAGACTGACATGGATTTTAAGGTTATGTTCCTCTGTTCAAGGCTTCCCAATCAGTGGAAAATCTGTCTGGTAATTCATTTCAAAATTATAAAAACCTTAATTCAATATTTCCCTTTCTTTATATCTTCCAAGGAATACATGCCTCTTTTATATGTAGTCCCGGTCAGATATGGGCATCACTGACTGGGCTGGCAATTATTCCCCATTCCTAGATTTCCTTCAAAAGATGGTGATGTGCTGACTTAGTTTATGTAATCTTTCCTCATGATCTAATCTTTGGAGCCTTGATAGATTACTGTTGAATCTGCTCCTTCAAAGTCCAATATATTCATTCAAAAGTGCAGTATCCAAATCTGTTTACTACTCAATTTGAGTCTAACTAGAGCTTATTTTAGCTTTGGCAAAATTTCTTCCCCATCATTTTTCTATTTTAAATGCTCACATTCCTTTAGTACTTTTGAATTTATTTTGTACTTGACTTCTGCATTGGCTACATGGACACCTTAATCTTTTTTGTCTTCCACCATCCTAGCTTTTCACCATTTTAGATGACTCAGATTTTCCTTTGTTGCTTAAAAAGGATGGCACTCAATGATTTATGTTGGAATCCACCTGTAGCTTAATCTATCAATATTTCTTTGTTTTTTTTTCCCTAGAGACTACATTGCTTGCTATATCGCTAATCTTTAAGTCATTGGTAAACTTCGATGTCTGCCTCTTTATTCAGGTTGAATTTTAAACCGCTGGTAGAACTGAGTATCTGCAAAGAAGGAAAATGACAGACACATTATTGCAATTTTGACTTAACTCCAAGAAATGGTTTACTTTGGAATGTTCGGTCAGCAATGAGAAATTGTTTATTATTTTATGAAGCCTTTTATGGAACACCAACATGAAGTTGTTCAGCCAAATAGCCTATTTCTGTTCTGTATGTTCTGTGTACTACTCGGTGATGCAGACAGACTGCAATGTTGCAAAAAATACATTAATTATTCAATTTTCTGACAGATATTTAGTGATTAGTACTCGATGATAGGATTTTTGTGTTGAGATCTTATTGATGAGTTAAGAATTTACTATAATTACAGCGAACAGAGGACAACTTGGAACAATCTATGTATAAATCAGGATAATTCTTCTATTAGGATGTCGTTTAGCAGAGTTTGCTTAGATTCTTAATGTACTATGCCGCATTTCCATTTGTTGTCTGTGTTTCTTTATTGATTCTGTGTGTCTATATGTTTCAGATTCTAGAACTTTGTAATAGTATTTGCCTTAAATTTGGCTGAAACCCTCCATCTGTTTGCCTGAATGAATAAAAAATGTTATGACACAATTGCATTCCTGATCATAGAGATCTTATTCTTTACTGTAGCTTTGGGAAAGAATTGGGATTTTATTTTTTAAGAGTACTTACATGGGTGGAATGGTCAGTGATTAGCACTGCTGCCTCACAGTGCCGGGGGCCCAGGTTTGATTCACCCTCGGGCGACTGTCTGTGTGGAATTTGCACGTTCTCCCTGTGTCTGTGCGGGTTTCCTCCAGGTGCTCCGGTTTCCTCCCACAGTCTAAAGATGTGCAGGTTAGGTGAATTGGCCATGCTAAATTGCCCATAGTGTTCAGGGATATGTAGCTTAGGTGCGTTATGAGGGACGGGTCTGGGGTGGGATACTCTGAGGGGCGGTGTGGACATTTTGGGCCGAAGGGCCTGTTTCCACACTGTAGGGATTCTATGATCGATGAAAATATTTTTCTTCTTGCCAAACTGCAACAAACTTCAATGCTGTAATATTTAGTCAGTTTTCTGCCCTACTTTTGGCCAGGGCAGAAGCAGTAGCTGCTAAAAATGAGAGACAGAATACAGGCAATTCCTGGGTTGTGAACGGGTTCCATTCTCGAGTACATTATCAATTCGATTTATATGGAAGTCAGAACACAATACAATACAACATAGAACAATATAAAATATCTGTTCATAAGTATAAGCAAATGTTAATACGTCAGATCTTTAAAATGAATATTAATATGGGATTTCAATGTTAAGTATGAGCATTAAGTACATCTGGCCACAAACTGTGTACGAATGCCATTTTATATTTATTGGGAGGAAGGACATCACCCAGACTTTGAAAAAGATGTGGGAATTTGGAGGTAACATTAAGGGAAACTATTGCGAGGGGATCAGGCTGCTGGTCATGCCAAGGAAGAACAGTATGCTGACAAAGCTGGTGAGGGAGCAGTAGACGTGGAGAGCATTCACCCAGGAACCTGGGTTACTAATGGCTACTGGACTCAATATGGCTGAAGACAGAATGGTACAGGTTTTCTTGATTATTGTTGGTTGCAAGGCCTTTACAATTCTAAGAGGTCCAGTGCAACCAGAGAAACCTGCAGGTAAGACATGCCAAGAACTATGAGAGGTGTTGAGGTGTTATTTTGCACCAAGGGGAAGCACAATGGCTCAGTGGTTAGCATCACTGCCTCACAGCACCAGGGACCCACCCTCGTTTGACTGTCGTGTTTGCACATTCTCCTCGTGTCTGCCACAATACAAAGATGGGCAGGTTAGATGAATTGGCCATACTAAATTGCACATGGTATTGGGGGATGTGCAGGCTAGGTGGATTAGACCATAACAACATTAGGAGCAGAAATTCGGCCATTCAGCCATTCAATCATGGCTGATAAGTTTCTCAAACCCATTCTCCTGCTTTCTCCACATAACCCATGATCCGTTTGACAATCAAGAACCTTTCTATCTCTGTCTTAAAAATACTCAATGGCCTGGCCTCCACAGCCTTTTGTGGCAGTGACTTCCATAGATTCACCATTCTCTGGCTGAAGACGTTTCTCTTTATATCTAATTTAAAAGATCTTTTCTTTACTCTAAGATTGTGCCCTCGGGTCCTAGTCTCTCCTACCAATGGAAACATGTTCCCAACACCCACTCTGCCCAGGCCATTCAGTATTCTGTAAGTTTCAAGTAGATTCCCCCTCATCCTTCTAAACTCCATCGAGTATAGATTCAGAGTCTCAAACGGACCTCATATGTTAAGACTTCAATTCCTAGGACCATTCTTATGACATCCTCTGAACCCGCTTTAGGGCCAGAACATTCTTCCTGAGATATGGGGCCCAAAACTGCATACAATACTCCAAATGTGGCCTGACCAGAGCCTGATAGAGCCTCAGAAGTACATCCCTGCTTTTATATTCAAGTCCTTTCAAAATAAATGCCAAAGTTGCAATTGCCTTTCTAACTATTGACTCAACCTGAAAGTTTACCTTGAGTGAGTCCTGGACTACAACTCCCAAGTCTCTTTGTATTTCAGACTTCTGAATTTTCTCCCCATTTAGAAATTAGTCCATGCTTCTATTCTTCTTACTAAAGTGCATGACCTCATACTTTCCCACATTGTACTCCATCTGCCACCTCTTTGCCCACACTCCTAACCAGTCTAATTCCTTCTTTAGCCTCTCCGCATCCTCAATACTACCTGTCCCTCCACCTATCTTTGTATCGGCTGCAAACTTAGCCAGAATGCCCTCAGTCCCTTCATTTAGATCATTAATGTTAAAATGAAAAGTTGTGGTCCCAGCACTGACCCTTGCGGAACTCCACTTATCACCAGCTGCCATTCCGGCAAAGACCCTTTTGACCCTACTCTTTGCTTTCTGCCAGACAGCCAAACTTCTAACCATGCTAGCACCTTGCCTCTAACATCATGGGCCCTTATCTTACTCAGCAGCCTCCTGTGCGGCACCTTGTCAAAGGTCTTCTTGAAGTCCAGGTAAATAACATCTATTGGCTGTCCTTGGTCTAACCTGCTTGTTACTTCCTCAAAGAATTCTAACAGATTTGTCAGGCATGATCTCCCCTTGATGAAGCCATATTGACTTTGCTCTATTTTACCACGCGCTTCCAAGTATTCAGAAATCTCATCCTTCACAATGGACTCCAAAATCTTACCCACAACCGAGGTTAGGCTAATCGGCCTGTAATTTTCTGTCTTTTGCCTTACTCCCTTTTTAAACAGGGGTGTCATATTAGCGATTTTCCAGTCCTCTGGGACCCTCCCTGACTCTAGCTATTCCTGAAAGATCACCACTAACGCCTCCACTATTTCTTCAGCTATCTCCTTAAGACATCTGGGATGTAGTCCATCTGGTCAAGGTGTTTTATCCACCTTCGGGCCATTCAGTTTTTCTAGCACCTTCTCCTTGGTGATAGCCACCATAGTCAGCTCTGCCCCCTGACTGTCTTGAATTTTTGGGATATTACTTGTCTCTTCCACTGTGAAGACTGACACAAAGAAATTACTCAGTTCCTCAGCCATTTCATTTTTCCCCACTATCATCTCTCCAGCGTCACTTTTCACTTGTCCACTTTTGCCTTTTATGTACCTAAAGAAACTCTTACAGTCCTCCTTTATATTACTGGCTAGCTTATCCTTGTATTTAATTTTCTCCCTCCTTTCTTTTTTTATTGCCCTTTGTTGGTCTTTGTTAGCTTCCCAATCCTCTAATCTCCCACTGCTGTTCACCACATTATATGCTTTCTCTTTTGCTTTTATGCTATCCCTGACTTTCCTAGTCAGTCATTGTTACCTCATCCTCCCTGTACCATATTTCTTTTTCCTAGGGATGAATTTTTGTTGTGTCTCCTGAAGAACTCCTAGAAACTCCTGCCATTGCCATTCCACTGTCTTTCCTGCTAGGCTCCTCTCCCAGTCAGTTCTGCCCAGTTCCTCCCTCATGCCTCTGTAGTTGCCTTTATTCAGCTGTAACACTGTTACCTCTGATTCTATCTTCTCCCTCACAAATTGCAGAGTAAATTCAATCATATTATGATCACTGCTTCCTAAGGGTTCCTTCACCTTCAGCTCCCTTATCAAGTCAGCCTCATTTTGCACAACACTAAATCCAGTATTGCCTATACCCTAGTGGGCTCCACCACAAGCTGCTCCAAGAAGCCATCTCGTAGACATTCCACAAATTCCTTTTCTTCCAATCTACTGCCAACCTGATTTTCCCAGTCCACCTGCATATTGAAATCCCCTATGATCACTGTAACTTTGCCTTTCTCACACACCTTTTCTATCTTCTGGTGTATCTTGCGCCTTAGCTCCTGACTACTGTTTGGAGGCCTGTGCATAACTCCAACTATGTTTTTTTGTTACCTTTGCAGTTCCTCAGATCTACCCATACAGATTCTACACCATCTGACCCTACTTCGTTTCTTAATATTGATTTACTTTCATTTCTTACTAATAAGGCCACCCCACCCCCTCCGCCCACCTGCCTTTCTTTTCGATAGAATGTATATCCTTAGATATTCAGCGCCCAATCCCGATCCCCTTGCAGCTATGTTTCCGTGATGCCCACCATATCAAATCTGCCAATTTCAACCTGTGCCACAAGCTCATTTATCTTCTTTCTTATACTGCATGCATTCAGATATAACACCTTCAGTCCTGTATTAACTGTCCCTCTTCTCATTGTCATTCGTCTATCCAGTGTGATTGAAGTTTGATTACTAACCCTTTCCGAACAATGTCCTATTTGTGTCAGTGCTGGAGACTTTAATAACCTCTCCTGAGTTCTCCTTTTCAGCCATTTTTTTCATATTTTTCCATGCAGTTGAATCCACCCTTACAGATATTAACATGTTGCTTTGTTCCCCACCGGGGGATGTTTTACCCTTCCCTTCCACCCCACTTTCTAGATTAGTCATGGAAAATACAGCTTTACAGGGATAGGGTTAGAAGTAGCTCTGGGTGGGCTGCTCTTTGGAGGGTTGGCGTGGACTTACTCAGCTGAATGGCTTGCTTCCACACCGTGGGAATTCTGTGAAGGCCACTGATGAACGTGGGATGTTTCCATTTTTACAAATGGATACAACATGAAGGAGAGTCCATCGCCCAATTTGTGGCCGCCTTAAAGAGGTTATGGAACATTGCAAATTCGGGGGGTTCCTGCAAGGTGCCTTGAGGTGACCATTTGGTTTGTGGCCACCAACACAAAGCCATTCAATGGAAGCTACTAACAAGGAGAGACCTGGATTCCAAAGCTGCTACTGAAATAGCTACCTTGATGGAGTTCACTGCCAACAAAGCAAAACAGTTGAATAACAACACCCGGGTGCATAAAGTAGCGGAAACTCAGCAAAGAGTGCACTGGCTGTGGCAAGTGTGGCTACAAAATGTTGGACCCAGTGCCGCAGGTGTAATCTACTGGGCCATATTGCCTGAAATTGCTGAGGACAACTCAAGCAAGAGAAGAGGTGTCTAAAGGAGACTCTTCAGATGTCAAGGCATAAGGTACATGCCACCAGCCAGGGGATAGACTGGGAGTTAGCCAGGTCAGTCGGAGAAGCAGTAGGCCCAGAGTTAGTAGAGTTCTGGTTAAACATCCTGTTGGTACTTGGTGAAGCTGATCGTTTCTGGGTTCTTTCCAAATTAGAGGTGAAGACAGTAAAGATGGAAGAGAGTATGGGTGCAATATCTTCGATTCCTGAATCAATATATAGGGTGAAGTTAAAGGCTAACCTTGCATCGATCATGCCTCTTACACATGGGGCCATTCCCCTCGTTCTTACACCAAATGTTGTTCCCTTAAGTAAACTGTCTCTCTCACTTAGCAGAGGTTTGTGTACCGCATTGACATCCCTGATGCTGTTTCCCCACAGGTCCAGGAAGATCAGATTTAACCTGGTGCAGAGTTTTCTCCCATTTGAAACTCAGCTGGAGCTATCCCTGTAGTTGCCTGAGTGGTAACCCTATAATAAAATAGGAAGCGTGACAGCTTGGTGACCAGTGAAGCTGTAGATTGATTCTTTAAGCCTGCCTTCAAAGTTTGGACTGCTCTTTGTGCCAGACCATTGGGTGATGGATGTCATGGAACTGTCCTTATATATCGAATACCATTCAACTTTAGGAAATACTCAAATTTCCCGCTGGTAAACAATGGCCCATTACCTGTGACTAACACTTCTGGGAGTCTGTGTATTGCCAAAGATGCACACAGTTATTCTATCATTGTCCCTCTGATTGATGAATGAACTCAATGCATGTCCAGTCAATCTGAGTGGGGCATCCACAATGACCAAGAACATTGAGCCCATGAAAGGACCTGCATAATCAACGTGGTGCCGAGTCCAGGGTTTACCCAGCCATTCCCACAAATGTGGGGGAGTTGCTGGCATAACATTTGACCTTGTTGGCACTCTGGGCACTGCTTCACCAATGCAGCTATGTCTGCATACAGTGAGAACCACTGGCACGGTAGCTCAGTAGTTAGCACTGCTGCCTCACAATGCCATGGACCTGGGTTCGATTCCACCCTTGGGCGACTGTCTGTGTGGAGATTGCACATTCTCCCTGTGTCTGATTGCGTTTCCTTCGGGTGCTCCAGTTTCCTCCCACAGTCCAAAGATGTGCAGGCCTAGGTGGATTGGCCATGCTAAATTTCCTATAGTGTTCAGGGGTGTGTAGATTAGGTGGGTTATAGGGGGATGGGTCTAAGTGGGACGCCGTAAGGGTCGGTGTGGACTTGTTAGACCAAAGGGCCTGTTTCTATGCTGTAGGGGTTCTGTGAAAAATATAATGTCATCTTTGTTTGGAAACCCTTGAATGAGCCTAGTGGAGTTAAGCCAGTATCTGGTGGTGAACTTTGCTCAGGACAATCAGTTTTGCTCACCATAATAATATGCCGTCCTCTACATATCTGGACTCTCCAGGTCTAAAATGCTTTAAATTCTACTTGTGAAGGCCCTTTCATTCACCCTTCAGTACCAGCTGTTTCAGTTTTGCAAGGAACAGATCTTTCTGCATCCAAAGTCTAATATTGTCAGCTGTGACTGGAAGTGTGTCCAGAAAATTTAAAACCATTAGGGACTGTTCCAGTGGCAGTACCACTGGCGGTGTATCTGCTGGCAAGAGGTGACTCAATGCATGCACATTTGTGACTTGGCCTCCTGGATGGTGTTCCAACTTGAAATTATATGTACTTAGTATTGGAGCCCACTGCTGAATTTGGCCTGAAGCTATGGGTAGCACTGCCTTGTCCTCTTTAAGTAAGCCTAGCAGGGGTTTGTCATCTGTTACTAATACAAATTTACATCTATAAAGGTATTGGTAGAACTTCCTGACTTCAAATATGACCCCCAAACCTTTGGGGCATATTTACACTGTGTTTTAGCCAAAGTCTTGGATGCATACGCTATTGGGCGTTCCTCTCCAACGCAACAAATATAAGCTAGTACTACTTCAAGCGAGGAAGGGAAGGGAGGAGTCAGAGACAGACCAGGTGAAGGTGACAGCAGGGCAGGTGAGGGAAGGAACACCGGACCCGAAACATTAACTCTGTTTCTTTCTTCACAGATGCTGCCAGACCTGTTGCGCTTTTCCAGCAACTTTGTTTTTGTTCATGAGCTAGTACTACCCCAGGGGAGGCATCACATGTCAGTACCAGATCTCACTTGGGAACATAGTGTGCTAACACCTTTGAGGATGATAGCTGTTTCTTCACTTCCCCAAAAGCTATGGCTTGGCTACGTGACCATTTCCAAGGTAGACCCAAGGCAAAGTTGATGCAAAGGTGCCACATGGAAGCCAGGTTATGCATGAACTTTCTGTAATAATTCACCAACCCAAGATTTTAAGTTCTGGTACAGATGTCAGAGCCGGACCACCTTTGATCACCCTCACTTTATCCTCCAACATGTGTAACCCAGTCTTGTCAACTCCGTAGCCTAAGTACAAAAACAAAGTTGCTGGAAAAGCTCAGC
>NC_063343.1:17425581-17438602 GCF_021869965.1 Rhincodon typus | reverse complement strand
TTTCTGAAGAAGGGTCCAGACCCGAAATGTCAGCTTTCCTACTCCTCTGATGCTGCTTGGCCTGCTGTGTTCATCCAGCTCTACACCTTGTTATCTTATATTAGAAAAGATGTTATTGTTCGACATTGAGAGTAGATGCCTCAATTATAAAAGGAACGTGAATGTGTAAAGCAAGTGAAACAAGCACTGACAAGACAGCTACCCAATCTCACAGAAAGTGTGCCAACTTATATTTTAATGCACAGAACATTTATTCTCAAATAATGTACCAAATGTATCCTTAAATGTGTCATTTCTAAATTTTCCCACATTAACACAAGGCATTGAATTCACTGCAGTGCAGCATTCAAAAGAATTTCATGTCGTTACCACAATCAAAAACATTCATTATCCTGAACATTCATTTGCACACTAAACAACTTTTTGTCATGGGGATAATACTGATGGAGAAACCTTCTCCATTATTCAAAATCACCCTGCCTGTTGTGGGCACTTCAATTTCTTGAACATGAGCACTTCTATGTTCTAAGGAGGAGGCAAGATACTCAAAAGCTTTCAAGTGATGAAATCACTTTCACTGGTTAATGGACCTTGCCCCATTTATCATCAGCTACTTTCATTCTACGAATCATTATGATCATTTTAACCACTCTAGATTTAAATACACTCCATCACTGATTCTGCTAAGTGCGCCAATATTACGCCTGCACACCATGCCCTAAAACTGCATTCCTAAGTGTTAAAACATTTACAGAATATTTGTTAATAACTGACACTTTGCTTCACTGAGCAGACAGCAGTATATAATTTATTATCTCTATTTTCTTTTCAGAGAAGACTAGGATCCAAGATTCTACCTACGTAACTATTCAGAATAGCGTTCATGCTTTATTAACAAATGTTTGATGTATTTAAGGATATACTCTTTTAATGATAAAAGGAAACTTATTTGCAAAGCAAACAACACAACTTCCACCTGCAACATGCTGTACAAACAATACATTAAGCTTAACATGCAGAGTTACTTTACGCTAAACTGCCTTCACACTGGAAGGCCCATGGGGTTTCAATAGAATGGTTAGGGCTTATCTTTCTCTTGAATAAAAGATCCAGCCATAACTATAGTACATGGCAAAGATCCATGTACAGGCAACATTACAGACCCTGGAGCTTCCATCAACAGATTGCCTTATATTTCTGCATCAGAATCAAACCCTTTTTCTCAACTGTAAGAAAATCGTGCATATTGTTGAAGCAGGGGACGTTTGCCCTAACAGTAAGCCTATTATTGTTTGAGAAACTGTGGGAAACATGCCGATCAAGAAATCATCTGCTTAATGATGTTGAGTAAGCAGCACCTACTTAAATATTTGAACCCTCTTCCTGCAGATCAAGTTGGCCATCAGCTTCCAAATGTTTCATATAAAACTTTAACATCTAGTGATACCCAAATGCTCTGCTCATCAAGAACTAATATGGCAACAAACAATCCATAGAGGAACAAAGGAAAACAACCAGGCATTGATACAATTAGTAAGGTCAATAATACTCACTAAAATGCTACCATTTTAGTCTTTGAAAGAAAATTCTGAGCTTTTCATAAATGCCAGTTCTAGATATGGGATATTCGATAAAAACAATTGTAATAAAAAATGTATGAAGTTCTCAGTTTCATGAAATTACAAAAGTCATTTAATTCTCTGCTCAATACGGCCAGAGAGATAAAAAAATTATTTAGCTCTTTTGAACATTGACTTAAAACAAAATAAAATTTCTTCAAAACATCTTAAATGAAATAATAAGTGTAGAACTTTTGTTAAGGCTTGAGTAGGACCATTAACATTTAAATAAAACTCCAAAAACCTTATTTTGACAATTAGAAATTTATTTTCTTTACTCGTTCTTGGAATTTGACTCTCACTGGCTAGGCCAGCATTTCTTGCCTATCCTTAATTGCCCTTGTGGTGATGGTGAACAGATTTCTTGAATTGCTACAATCCACGGATAGTAGAGACACCTACATGCTGTTGGGAAAAGACATCTAGAACTTTGATCCAGTGACAGTGATGAAATGGTGATATAGTTCCAAGTCAGGATGGCATATGCCTTGGAGTGACACTTGAAGTTTATAGTTTTCCAATGTATCTACTGACATTGTCCTCCCAGGTGATAGAGGTTTTGACTTTGGAAGGTACTACCCTGTCTCCTTGTGAGGAAGGGGCATTTGCAGTGAATTCAAGGTCCCTCATCCGCCTGATATCTTGCTGGTCATGTTGAGCCAATTTGTGAAATACTGGTGCCTAGATAATGAGGTGAGGTTGGGAGAATTACACAAGAAAATATGCCGGGCATCGCAGAGAGAAATCCTTTATGAAACTTGACAGAAATGACACTTGGTTGATTTCTGGTATGAAACTCCACAGAAATGACACTTTGCTGATTTCTGGTAAGGTTCAACACAAGATTCTGATTCTGACTTTTGTACTAACAATTCTCAGTGTCTAATTTTTCTCTGAAGAATGGTAGAAAAGGCAATTGCATATTAATAAAGTGAGATTAAGTAACAATGAGGGTGATAGTGAAAGATAATGCCCATTAATAAGCCTGTCATGGCTCACTAATGAGAATGTTGTCTTGATATCCAGAACATATTACTCCTAATATAACAAAAAATTCATTCAACTCCTCATACAATTCTCCCAGTTTTCTGGCCATGTCTCACATCAGTCAAGGCCTGAGAAGATTTCACCTGATGATTCTAATGAACATCATCAAAAAATTAAGAATTCTTTCCATGATGTTATTTGGGATTTGCTTTGTGAAATACCTGCTGTTTTTACTAACAGTACAAGCTCTGCATGTTTATTTATTTTGGGTGAAAGCCTTCTGCTGAGATCCAAGACAAGGCGCAATACTAATGTAAGTGATTATTTTCTATTCAGACAAGAAGGAGTAATTAAAGTTTAATGTATCAAGACAGTCAATGTCCCATGGAAAAGCAGCAATGTAGATCAAATAGGCAGAGAGGTCAGAGAGCTTGTACTAGTACATTCATAAATAAATAATATATAAATGTAATGGAAATGTGAGCAGTAAGTTTGCTAAAGCTCCAAAGTATAACTAAAATAAATCTCTAAACTGAGGCTATTTTATTCATTCACTTCCAGAGCTCAATTAAATTGTTATGAGATGCATTAGCCCTCAGCTAGAATTCAAATTTAGAAAGCAACATTTGAGGGCATTCTTTTCAGAGTTGTCAGGCTGTGAGGTATGTGACTTAAATACTGTATGCCATTATAACTATGTACAGTTATCACAAACTTAGTGAATATTTTCCAGCTCCACCAGCTAATAGTAAAACAGCCACATTACTTCAGCATTTGGTGCCTCATCTTTGGGTCAGGAGGCAATGCATTGAAATTCTCCAAGAGACTTCCACTTATACATTAAGCTATTTCGCCAGTGTTGCATCCTGAGAGATGTCTTCATCCAGAAGGGTGTTTCTTGTGATTAATGTTGTTTCCTAGTGCTCATTTTACTCATCTGGGAATTGGAAAATAATTATTTTCTTCTCTGAATAACTCATGTTTCTTGTTTACTTTTTATTCCCTTTCTCAGGAAGATTGTAACATGCCAACCCCAGCTAAAAACAGAGAGAGTAGGATAATTCAAGTAATTACAAGACAACCAGCTTAATACTAGTGGTGGGGAAATGCTCAGACACAATAAACTAGGACAAAATAAATCAATATTTGGAACAGTATGAGGTAATAAATATAAATCAGCACAGATTTGTCAAAGACAAATCCTCTCTGACTAACTTGATTGAGCTCTTTGGTCGGTCTAAGATGAGGTTTGATGAGGATAATGCTGTTGGTAGCCTTTTCAATCCATCATCGTCAAACATCAGTGGACTCCTACATATATCAGTGCTAGGATGAAGTCCTTTCCGTACAAATCAACCATTATAATCAATTCATTTTAAAAAGTGTCTGGTAAAGTATCACACAACAGACTTACCAGTGAAATAAATGCCCATGTGATTAAAAAGAACAGTGGTTGATGTGCAGAAAAGTAGCTAAAAGGCAGAAAGCAAAGAATAGTGTTGAACTATTATTTTCAGAAAGGAACGAAATATACAACAGCATTTGTATGGATTGGCATTTGGTCCAACTTTTATTATCATACATTAATGATCTGGACATGTTTCTGGGCATAATTTCAAAGTTTGTAGGTACAAAACTCAGGAAAATGGAAACCAGAAGGAGAATAGTAGCAGATATAAGGAGGGCATAGTCTGGGATAGCGGACAGGCACATGGCAAATGAAAGTTGATATAGAAGAGTGTGAAGCAACACATCTTTGGAAGTAGAATGAAGAGAAGCAATATAACCTAAATCATTAAAAAGGCCATTAGAGTAGAGAAACTTGGTGGCATGTCTACAAAAATCATTGAAGGTTAGTGGTACGTTGAATACTTGGCTTCATTAACAAATAAATCCAGCAGAAAAGCAAGGAAATTAAGCTAAATCTTATTTTAAAAAATACTGGTTAGACCTCAGATGGCATTTATGGTAACGTGAACCTTCAATAAAGTTCAATAAAGAAGATTATTAAAGGTTTGGAGAAGTTGCCGGAAAGATTTACTGAAATAAGTTACAGGGATCAGATCTTATGTGGAGAGATTAAAGAAGCCGGGTATTTGCTCCATTAGAACAGGCCAGATTAAGAGGAATTAGATCATGGTGTTCATGAGTGGCGTTGAAAGAGTAAATAAGGAGAAACTGCAGGGACAGAAGGACCGTAACCGAGTAACTTGAGTCAAGAGAATGTCGAAATTACAATAAGTGGCACAAGGAAATACATAGACAAATTACCATGATTTGGAATGGACTGTGTGAAGGGGAAGTGGGAGTAGCATGCTAACACAGCATTTAACACTACTGCCTCACAGCACCAGGGACCGAGGTTCGATTCCAGCCTTGGGTGACTGTCTATGTGGAGTTTGTACCTTTTCCCCTTGCCTGAGTTAGTTTCAGCCAGGTGCTCCGGTTTCATCCCAGAGTCTAAAGATGTGCAGGTTAGGTGGATTGGCCATGCTAAATTGTCCCATAGAGTTGATGGATGTGTAGGCTAAATGAATTAGCCATGGTTAACACGGGAATGTGGGTCTGGGGTGGGTTGCTGTTCAAAGGGTCTGTGCAGACACTATCTGCACTGTAGGGATTCTATGAAAAAAGGATTCTTCAGTAATTTTCAACAGAGAAATCCAACAAATAGTTGAAGTAAAAGGAAAATTATATGGCTATTGGAAAGAAGATGAGAGTGGAACTAACAGAATAACTTGACAAATTAGGTGGCACAGACATGATGGGGTAAAATAGCCTTCTCCTGTTTCTTCTCTTATTATGTCATGTCCTATGATTAAGAAGCATTGAGCATCACAACGTTTGTTTGCAATACGATTGCACGGGACAAGCTCAATGCACCTTTCTCACTCTGCCATTTTTGCATGGTTCCATGCACAGGGAAGGGCACCTATTCAGCTCTTCCAATTTATCCCTCTACAGATACATATACGGCCCTATCACAGCATGCATCTGCTATCTTGAAATACTTTATAAATATTACTTGCAGCACTCTACCCTGAAAGCTATCCCAGGTATGAGTTACTCCATGATGACTCTAAACATAACCCTAACTACCCACTAATGTGAGCCTTGAACTTAGCCTTTCCATATAGTCCCTAAAACTGCAGGCATGAAATAATGCTCAGAATTACACCACATCATATTTAGTATCATCATACAGTCCCTTCTCATTTCAAATCAAAATTGTTTTAACACTCCACACTTAATATTGAATCCTGTATTCTACTTATTAGACAGAATCTGACACAAAACATTCTAAAGCTTGCAGTATATTACTTTAAAATGCTGCAAAATTATAACATTGTTTTTTTCTTTTTATTCTATGGGCTTTCTAGATTATTTGTTCAATTGCAAATTCAGATGCAAATCTGCACCATTGGCTAAAGGTGAGGGTCTAGGCCCGAAACGTCAGCCTCTCTGCTCCTATGAAGCTGCTTGGCCTGCTGTGTTCATCCAGCCCTGCACCTTGTTGTCTCGGATTCTCCAGCATCTGCAGTTCCTACTATCTCTGCACCATTGGCTGTTGAGATTTGTTCTGATTGAAAGCAGCATAAAATTTACTAGGACAGAAAATAAACCCTTGACCTCTGTTGGCAGTAGAATATAAACCACAATGTAAGTGTTCCTCCTCTCAGACCTTCTATGCCATGTGCTATTCTTTAATTCAGGAGAGTGGCAATGATCTGATAACAGGTCTGTGACAGTGCTGCTCCATAGCCAGTTATGTGGAAACAGACAGAGAACAGTGTGGATTGACATATCCTCTGGGAAATTGACTGATGTACAAACAGTGATCCCTCTCATTCCTAACAACGACATGGCCAAGATTAAATTCTCCTGTGTATATGAGTTCATGTCCTACTGCTCAGCAATGCAATTAGTTAACATGCTGTGCCACCAAACCACAGGAGAGAAAACTTTTAGCATGATTTCACTTGGTTGTTGTTGTGAAGGCCTGAGCAGCATTTATTTCATTCTATACACAGCTAGAATAAATAAGTAACAGCCTGAGGGTTTAGTGGCAAAGCATTCTTTAACAGCTGAGAGATTAATGTAGAAATGCCCAGAGATAAATAGCAAATTCAACATTCTTTGTCTGATTTAATGCTGAATCCACTGACAAATTTTATGTGGAACTGCAGATGAAATAATCACTAATTTAAGCTATTGGAGATAGCCAGAATTGCACCCTACTACTGTTACTAGGAATCAAACAAGGATAAACTTACTTGCTGGATGTGAAAAAAGAGAAAGAAAAAGTTCTGATGAAGGGTCTAGGCCCGAAACATAGCCTCTCTGCTCCTATGATGCTGCTTGGCCTGCTGTGTTCATCCAGCCCTGCACCTTGTTGTCTCGGATTCTCCAGCATCTGCAGTTCCTACTATCTCCAAAGAACAAGTTAGGTGTGTATTTGTTTTAAAGAGAGATCATATCTCATCAAGGGGTGAACTGTTAGTGCTGAGTGTTGGGAATAAAATAACAACATTGATAAAAGTTCCAGGCTTTTTCCAAATGAGAGATCCATGCACTAGAGCAATGGTTCAGAACAAGGTTGGAGGGGGCACTCTGGTCCCATCGCTCCCCTGAAATTTAAATGATTTATCAGCTATTCAGTTTGGTCAATTACATACTTTATCCATATTAGTTTTAAAATAAAAGAACAACAGCCAGATTTCTTTAATAAGCAAACAAATTATTAACTTACTATAAAGCAAGGCTTATTCAATAGATTCAAAGCTGATTAGTGCACAGTTTTAAATATGGAAGTATAAATATTTATCCTTCTGATAATCTTCTTCCTACATCTGTACACACTAATTGACAAAAAAAAATCAAGAACTTTCTCTGCATAGAATTATTCAGAAAAAAAAGACACTGGTCAAACAGCATTTTTAAATTTACTCATAGGATGCTGGCTGGGCCAACATTTATTGCCCATCTTGCTGCCTTCTTAAACCACGGCAATCTATTTGGCACTGGTAGATACACAATGGTATTAGAGTGATTTCCAGGAATTTGATACAGTGACACTGAAGGAATGGTAATATGTTTCCAAGTATGGATGGTGTGGAGGGAAACTTGCAGGTGGCAGTGTTCCAATGTAGGTGCTGTCTTTGTCCTTCTAGATGGAAGTGGTCAAGGGTTTAGAGGGGACTGTATCAGGAAACTTGGTGAATTATTGTATTGCATCTTGCAGATGGTACACTCTACTGTTACTGAGTGTGTCAGTGGTGGATGGAGTGGATGCTTGCAGGTGTGGTGCAAATCAAGTGTGCTGATTCGACCTGGATTGTTTCAAGCTTATTGAATGTTGTTGGAGTTGCACTTATCCAGGTAAGTGGGAAGTTTTCCTTTGCACTCCTGACTTGGGCCTTGTAGATGGTGGATAAGCTCTGGGCAGTCAGAAGGCCAGTTAGCCACTGCAAAATTCCTAGCTTTTGACCTGCTCTTGTAGATGCAGTATTTATAAGGTTAGTCCAGTTCAGTTTCTGGTCAATAGTAACCCACAGGATATTGAATGCTGATGATGCAGTGATGGTATTGCTATTGAATGTCAAAGGGGAATGGCTAGAGAATCTCTTTTGTTGGAGATGGTCATTGTCTGGCACTTGTCTGGCATCTTACTTGCCACTTATCAGCCCAAACCTGCATACTTTCCAGGTATTGCTGCATTTGGACATGGACTGCTTCTGTATCTGGGGAGTTGTGAATGATGCTGAACATATACAAACATCAGTGAACAATCCCTGCTTTGTACCTTATGATGTCGGGAAGATCATTGATGAAGAAGCTGAAGATCATTGAGACTAGGACACTACCCCCCAGAACTCCTAGAATTAGAATTAGAATTAGTCTTTATTGTCACGTATACTCAAAGATTATAATAAAAAGTTTACACATTGCCACTTATAGCACCGACTCAGGTATAAAAGTACCTAGGTACAGCTTCTTTAGTTACAAGATCTTAGACAATAGAGAAATAAAATGTTCAGCATTGCAAAATAAAATTTCAGAACAAGTGGTCATGGTGGCACCTAGGATTCAGTCCACGCTGGGCCCTGGCTCCATACCGTGCCAGGCTTCACCTTGAAGATCATGAGGCTTGAAGATCACTTCAGACTGTCACACCCGTGGCCGATGGTGTCACACTGGGAGGCCGCTACAGGAGACAAGGAGGCCTCTGCGCCGGGCCAGGAGGTTACTACACTACGCCAAGAGGCCACTGTACCAGTCAGGGAGTCATCGCCAGAGGGCAGGGAATCATTGCTCACTGGAGGCTGAGAATTGTCACTCACTGGAGGCCGGGGGGCTGGGGTCTGGGAATTATCAGAGGCCCTGACAGAAGATAAAGAAAAAGCTCTAAGGGGAAGAAAGGATGTGAAGAAGGAAAAAAAGAAGAACAGGTGGAGCGGACGAGCTCTGGCTGCAGCATCCTACTCTGTTGCCATCTTGGGCACATGTGGAATGAACTTCCTGAGGAAGTGGTGGATGCGAGTACAATTACAACATTTAAAAGACATTTGGATAGATATTGAATTAGGAAAGGTTTGGAGGGATATGGGCCAGGAGCATGCAAGTGGGACTAGTTTAGTTTAGGATTATGTTCAGCATGGACTGGTTGGACCGAAGGGTCTGTTTCCATGCTGATTGACTCTATGACTCTATCTTGGAGCTAAGATGACTGGCCTTCAAAAATTACAACCATCTTCCTGTGTGCCAGGTATAACTCCAACCAGTGGAGTGTTTTCTCCTTGATTGCAGGGTTGCTCAGGTTCCTTGACGCCATACCTGGTCAAATGTATCTTTGATGTCAAGGACAGTCACTCGTACCTCATCTCTAGAATTCATTTCTTTTGTCCATGTTCAATCCAAAGTTGTAAAGAGGTCAGGAGCTGAGTGGTCCTAGCGGAACTCAAACTGGTGTCTATGAGCAGGCTATTGCTAAGTAGGTGGTACTTGATAGCACCATTGATGACATCTTCCATCACTTTACTGATGATAAAGAGTAGACTGATGGAACAGTCATTTGCGGGATGGATTTGTCCTGCTTTTTGCGATATGGTACATACTTGGGCAACTTTCCACATTATTGGGCAGATGCCAGTGTTGAAACTGTACTGGAACAGCTTGGCTAGGGAGCAGCCAGTTCTGGAACACATGCTGTCAGGACTATTATCAGAATGCTTTCAGAGCCCAAGGCCCTTATCCAGTGTATCTAACCATTTCTTAATATCACATGGAATGAATCAAATTGGTCGTATCTGGAATCCAGGATGCTGGGGACCTCTGGAGCAGGCTGGGGTGGATTATCCAGTCATCACTTCTGCCTGAAGATTGTTGAAAATGCTTCGCTCCTATCTTATATACTGATGTACAATGTTCCTGTTGAGAATAGATATATCAGTGGAGCCTCCATCTCCAGTGAGTTGTTAATTATCCACCACCATTCATGATAATGTTTGTTTTCTTTTTTGTTGATGAAACCTGGTGTAGGTTTCTTTAATGTGAGATAGAGGTCAAAGTCAGGCAAATTAACTATTTTAATGATTAAATTAATCATTAATAAATTTGCAATGGCTCATGAAGTACTGGAAATTGATTTCCAGTGCACTGTTCTCATCTGGGACATGACAAGTTCCCATCAGCACCACTCTGTAACCAAACTTTAGTAAGTGACAATTGTAGCTAATTGTGAATGATGTCTGATTCTCCCATCATTATCTTTGTGGGAAAATACCCAACATCCATTTGACACTTGCACATTTGGAATAATGAATTTATTAACCTCTCACAGGAATACCAGTGAATCAAAATCCATGCTATATCAATTCATTTTGTGGTATTTAAATTTCAGTTAGTCGTGACTTTATGCCTGCTCCTTGCTAATCGATGAAAATGGCATTTTACCTTCCCTTTATAAAATCTTTAAGTTGCATAAAGAAGAAGAAAAAAGAAGAAGAATGGGTGGAGCGGATGAGCTCTGGCTGGAGCATCCAACTCTGTTGCCATCTTGGGCACATGTGGAATGAACTTCCTGAGGAAGTGGCGATTGCGAGTACAATTACAACATTTAAAAGACATTTGGATGGATATTGAATAGGAAAGATTTGAGCGGATATGGGCCAGGAGCAGGCAAGTGGGACTAGTTTAGTTTAGGATTATGTTCAGCATGGACTGGTTGGACCGAAGGGTCTGCTTCCATGCTGATTGACTCTATGACTATATCTTGGAGCTAAGATGACTGACCTTCAAATGACATTAATTACGTTCAGGTTTCAATTGAGGGCTGGAGACATTTATATCTAAAATTCTATTGTTTACATTTGTCCATTCATTGTATAAATTATAACCTTCAGTTATTTGGTAAGTCAGAACTTGAATATTCTGAAAAAAAAGGCAACTTTTACATCTTACCCTCATCAGAACCAATGCAACAGTGCCAAACATTAAATGATTACATCAATTTAGAATGGAAATTTGTTTATTTTAATTGTTTGGTGACCTGATTGGCTAAGGCCTTGCTATGGAGAAATTAAAGAATATCATAGGCTCTCTAAACTCTTGGGTAATTCATAAACTTGTAAGGCTTTTACGTATCCCTTCTGTTTTTGGAGAATAAATATATGTCAATCTGCTGTAATTCTATGTTGGCTCTATTTTAATCTATTGTAATGTTTTAGAATCTCTAGAAAGCATTTAAGCAAGGTAGGGATTATTCTCCTCAACATTTGAACAGAGGACTGCGTACTGATGTATGGACAAGCAAGCAGTGTCATTATACTGCTAACCAGTGGCAATGTCACTAGTACCAGTATTTTCTATTAATAACATGCTGCTGTCAATCCAGAAGGTTTTCTGCAAATGACACAATTGATCAATATCATGTATCAGTTTAAATACCAATGTGCTGTCAGACCTCCATCTCACTGATTATCTGATTGATTCAAACAATGTTCGTTTGGTTGTTCATCGAGGTACAAAACAGACCACTCACAAACAATGTGAACTTGAAAAATTCAAAATAAAATATATTTTCTAAGATTCAGCAAATAGGTAACACCTGCCGTAAAATCCTGAGTGTACTAATAGCTACATTAAGAGCCAATTTAATTTGCACTAATAAAGTAATTCATTTATGCTTGCTAGGTGAGAATTGTGTTCTTATGCAGAGGCCCATTCTCTGTGTCTTTTTTTTAACTACCCGGGAGTCTGGAAAGTCTGTGGCCCCCTGTTCTATGCTCCATAGTAATATCTCAACCAATTAGAGTTGAGTTGGCCAAACAATCAGCACACTTTTCTTTTGGACGATAAATTGTGTTATGGTAGTTGGTAAGTTGGTATCCTGGCGTATACTCTGTTAAGTTCAATGAAAAATACTTGGGCAATATGTTTTAATTTAATTTCCAGCAATAACCATAACCAATACACTTTCACATCAAATATAAAGGTATAAAATAATTGCAACTACTGCAAATATCTAATCAATATCATTACCTTGAAGATTTTAGCTTTGGCCTAGCAATCAAAAATTGAGTAAGCAGGAGGTAAGTGCAAATATTGGTCCCAAATCATTTAACAACTGAGCCATCTGTTGTGTGGTGAGATGCTCATTCTGAAAATGAATAATCATTTACTGTAAGGCATCCTGTATGTACAGTCCAGTTATTGTCCTTATTCTGATGACTGCAGTGTGTGAACATTTTGCAAACTATTTCTCCTCCTTCAGCCCATGAATGTCAATGTTAATTCAAGCAATGAGATTGAACAGACCAGCAATGCATAGTTGTATTCAATTTTGTCTGTTTTCATCACCAAACCCAAGTTGGTGCTAAATTATCCACTCTATACACATGTCAGCACACTATTTAAAATGTACAAGCTGCTCAGCAACAGAATCAAGTTTCTGAATGAATAAATGTATGACTGGAATTTGCAAGCAATGCCCTTTGTTTCAACAATATTTTTATCTAGAATGAACAATTTGCTCAAGCGTATGGAAGTAAGAAATGTGGCATATAGGATAAATGAGAACAGGTTTTGAACACTAAACGTTAACTTTCCTGTTCCTCGGATGACATCTGACCTGCTGTGCTTTTCCAGCTCCACATCTATGGACAAATATAAAAATTCAAGTGGTCAAAGGGGAATGCACTAATTGGGGAGAATATAACCAGATAAATGGAAATGAGTAACACTATAAATAGGACTGAGAAGATACAGAAATTATTGATTGCACAAAAATTAAATAGAGTTATAGTTAATATAAGGTAGATGAGATGAAAGTAAACAAAGAGAAACTACCAGAAGATAAACAGAGGATACTGAAAAATATAACACATTTATAACAGCAGGCCAAGCAGCATCATAGG
>NC_063343.1:17388713-17405581 GCF_021869965.1 Rhincodon typus | reverse complement strand
TGATGTGGAAAGTCTTCTTGGGGCCTGGGATGGGGGTGAGGGAGGAGGTATGGGGGCAGGTGTAGCACTTCCTGCGGTTGCAGGGAAAAGTGCCGGGTGTGGTGGAGCTGGAGGGGAGTGTGGAGCGGACAAGGGAGTCACGGAGAGAGTTGTCCCTCCGGAAAGCAGGTAAGGGTGGGGAGGGAAAGATGTCTTTGGTGGTGGGGTCGGATTGCAGATGGCGGAAGTGTCAGAGGATGATGCGTTGGATCCGGAGGTTGGTGGGGTGGTACGTGAGGACGAGGGGGATTCTTTTTTGGTTTTTATTGCGTGGACGGGGTGTGAGGGATGAGGTGCGGGAGATGTGGGAGACACGGTTGAGGGCGTTCTCGACCACCGAGGAGGGGAAGTTACGGTCCTTGAAAAACGAGGACAACTGAGATGTACGGGAGTGGAATGCCTCATCCTGGGAGCAGATGCGGCGGAGGCGAAGGAATTGGGAATAGGGGATAGCATTTTTGCAGGAAGGTGGGTGGGAGGAGGAGTATTCTAGGTAGCTGTGGGAGTTGGTGAGCTTGAAATGAATATCGGTTTCTAGGTGGTTGCCCAATATGGAGACAGAGAGGTCCAGGAAGGGGAGAGAGGTGTTAGAGATGGTCCAGGTAAACTTAAGGTTGGGGTGGAAGGTGTTAGTGAAGTGTATGAACTGTTTGAGCTCCTCGTGGGAGCACGAGGCGGCACCGATACAGTCATCAATGTAACGGAGGAAGAGGTGGGGTTTAGGGCCAGTGTAGGTACGGAAGAGGGATTGTTCCATGTAACCTACAAAGAGGCAGGCGTAGCTTGGGCCCATGCGGGGACCCATGGCTACCCCCTTTGATATCAATGTGGATTTCACAAGTTTCAAAATCTCCCCTCCCCCTACCGCATCCCAAAACCAGTCCAGCTCGTCCCTGCCTCCCTAACCTGTTCTTCCTCCCACCTATCCCCTCCTCCCACCTCAAGCCGCACCTCCATCTCCTACCGACCAACCTCATCCCGCCCCCTTGACCTGTCCGTCCTCCCTGGACTGACCTATCCCATTCCTAACTCCCTACCTACACTCACCTTTACTGGCTCCATCCCCGCCTCTTCGACCTGTTTGTTTCCTCTCCACCTATCCTCTCCTCTATCCCTCTTCTATCCGCCTCCCACTCTCTTCCTATTTATTTCAAAACCCCCTTCCCCTCCCCTTTTCCTGATGAAGGGTCTAGGCCCGAAACGTCAGCCTCTTTGCTCCTATGATGCTGCTTGGCCTGCTGTGTTCATCCAGCCCTGCACCTTGTTGTCTCGGATTTATCTATCCTGTTTGTTACACCCTCAAAGAGTTCTAATAAATTTGTCAGGCATGATCTAATCTTTATGAAACTTTGCTGACTCTATTTGATTGTATTATGTGCTTCTAAATACTTACTATTACATCTTTTATAATAGACTCTAACATTTTCCCATTTGCATATGTTAACTGGCATGTGTTTTGTCTCTCTCACTTTTGGAATAAGATTATTACATTGATGGTTTTCCAATCCTGTAAATTTTTTCCAGACTAGAAGGATTCTTGGAAGATTATTACCCATGAATCAAATATATTTGCCACAACGTCCTTTAAGATCCTAGGATGCAATCTATCAGGTCCAGAGGATTGATTAGCATTAAGCCCCTGTGTCTAGTAATAGTTATTGTATATATTTCTCCTCCCGTATTTTATCCTTGAGTATTCAGTAATTCTGGAATGTCATAAATGTCATCTACCATGAGGACTAATACAAGGTATTTATTCAATTCTTCGGCGACTTGCTCATTCCCATTTTTATTTTTCCAGTCTATTCTCCAAGGGGCCTATGTTCACTTTGGCCTTCCACTTACTCCTATATCTTTTTATGGTAGTTGCTAGTTTACTCTCAATGTGAATTTTCTTCCCCTTTCATATTTTTCATCACCCTTTTTTGATTTTGGGTGTCCTATAGATTACTCCTAAAAGTGTTTTTTTTTCCCCTTTCTACTTTCTAAACCTCCATCCAAATGGATTTTAAATTTGCGGCACGGTGGCTCAGTGGTTAGCACTGCTGCTTCACAGCATAAGGGAGCCGGGTTCAGTTCCACCCTCGGGCGACTGTCTGTGTGGAGTTTGCACATTTCCCCCGTGTCTGCATGGGTTTCCTCCGGATGCTCCGGTTTCCTCCCGCAGTCCAAAGATGTGCAGGTTAGGTGGACTGGCCATGGAAAATTACCCATAGTGTTGAGAGACGTGTAGATTAGGTGGGTTATAGGAGGATGGGTCTAGGTGGGATGTTCTGAGAGTCGGTGTGGATTTGTTGAGTCGAAGGCCCAGTTTCCACACTGTAGGGATTCTATGAACGATGATGATGATGATCTCTAGATCTGAGATCATACTTTTATTGACAGAATTCTACCAGATTTATCCAAGTATCCAAGATCTGACTTCTGCCTATGATATTCTTGCAATCCCATGAGCCTCATTATATTTATTCTCAGCCTTTGACTGAAAATTTTCTACAGAAGATATCAGCCACAACTACAGAGGTTATTCCTGATCATCAGTTAATCTCCTAATGTATGGTTTTGAGTTATTAAGCTACATAAGGCAGATTGTCACATGATTAAAGCACCCAAATAGCTTCAAGGAAAGTATTAATTTGCATAAAGCAATTGACATTATAAACAAGCTGGAGGTTTAGTGGATAAAAGCATTTCCTGTTAATGAATTGAGGGAAATATTGTATTGAGGCTTTCAATACAGCATGTGCTCCATCACTTGCTCCTTGGACCTACAGGAACCCTGATAATTTATAGTACCTGTACTTGAATTTTTATTCAGACAATGGAGAAGGTAATAAGCTGTGAGGCTGCCTGAAATGAACAGCATTGGCCTTTGCACAATGGTGATTCACTTCCTGATGAATATAACAAAGATTGCCCAAGGCTTCCTGTAAGTACCCAGTTGCAAAAGTAATTCATGGCCATGGTTGCTTTGACTACTAATAACAATGCTTTTCTTCAATAAAGGTCTTTAGTCAAAGATTGTCATCACTCCTCAACAGGCATCAGGGCAAAATAAAACATAAAACAGGTGAAAAACCCTTAAGATTTTTGGACTCTAAACCCTGATCTGTACCCTTCCATTTTCTTATCCTTCTCGTCTTTGTAGCACAGGGATAGAGAGACTTTCTACTGGGAAATCTATTTCTGCAGTCTGTAAATGTATTTTCACAGGGGTTCTGAAAACTGCCAGAGGAGACTTAACAACTAAAAATTACTAAACTTTCTAAATGCATTAGAAAAATTGTGTTTCTAACCAAATTTAGACTGCAATCCTATCACATAAACATAGAGGTGTTGTTTTATTAATGAAAGTTATTATTTTTTTAAAATTTTCGAACGTGAAGGCTTGTCCTAGCAAAAATATGTATATTAACAACCTACAACCATGAATGGCAGCAATTCTGAAAATTGAAATGAAATAGAAAATTCTGGAACTACACAACAATTTAGATATCTATATACTTAATGATGTAACAAGCAAATTGGATACTAAGGAGTCTGTAAATATAATATATCTGGACTTCAAGAAAGCATTTGATATGGTGCCACACAAAAGTTTAACACACAAGGCAAGATCACATGGCATTGGAGTCATATATTAGTTGGGGTAGAGGATTGGCTAACCAACAGAAAGCAAAGAGTTGGAATAAATGGGTCTTACTCTGGTTAGCAACATAAAACTAGTAGGGTGCCACAGGGTTCAGTTCTTGGGCCCCAACTATTCACTACCTATATTAGTAATTTGAATGGAGGCCTAGAGTTACTATAGCCAGGTTTGCAGGTGACACTAAAATAGGTAGGAAACTAAACTGCAATAAAGAAATAAGGAATGTATAAATGGATATGAATAGGTTCAGTGAACAGGCCAAAATTTGGCAGGTGAAGTTTAATGTGGATAAATGTTATCCATTTTAGAAGGTTGAATAGGAAGGCAACTTGTTATCTAAATAGAGAGAAACTTCAGAGTATTTTGGCGCAGAGGGATCTGGTTGTCAATGTACATGAATCACAGAAAACTAATATGCAGGTACAACAGGTAAAAAGGAAGAAAAATGGGATTTTTGCATTTATTATCAAAGAAATAGAGTATTAAAGTAGGAAGAGTTGCTAGAACAAGGCATTAGTGAGACCATACCTGGAGTATCACATACAGCTTTGGTACCCTTATTTGAGGAGGGATACAATTACATTGGAGACAGTTCAGAAGGAGATTCACTTGCTTGATTCCAGAGATAAGGGTTTTTTGTTTTATGAAGAGAGATTGGGCAGTTTAGGCCTATAGTTACTGGACTTTAGGAGAATGAGAGGAGATTTAATTGAGGTTTATAAGATGCTAAAGGGGATTGACAAATTAGATGATGAAATGGGCAATTGACAATGAGCAGTCATAGTTTTCAGATAAGTGGTGGTAGATTTAAAACAGAAACGAGGAGAAATTACTTCTCTCAAAAGTTTGCAAATCTGTGGAATTTACTATCCAGGAGTGCAATGGATGTTGGGACATTGAGTAAGTTTAAGGAGATAGATAGATTTTTAATTAATAATGTGTTTAAGCTTTATGAGAATGGGCAGAAAAGTGGAGTTGAGGCTGAGATGAGATCAGCCATGATCATATTGAATGATAGACTGAACTGCTTAGTCCTGCTCACAATTTTTATTTTTTTAAACTATTTTGAATTATCTTAAAGTCTTTCATGTGAAGAAACAAGACATTAAGATCCTGTAATGCAGAAAGTTACCAGCCAGTTTATTCTGGCCGATATGTGCCATCCTCATTTTCTCCAGGGTCTGAACCAAGCAATAGGCTTGAGAAATTAGCAGTATTAATTGTATGAATTGTTCTTTCCTTTGAAATGTGGTATTCTAGCATCAGTCCTGATGGTTGTAAGATAAAAAGTTTCAACATTTTCTGAAGAAGGGTCTAGGCCCAAAACGTCAGCTTTCCTGCTCCTCTGATGCTGCTTGGCCTGCTGTGTTCATCCAGCTCTACACCTTGATATCTTCAACAACATGTCTTTTTTTTCAGCAATACCCAAATGCCACTAAATAACTGCTGTGATCTTTGATTTGATTTGGCAACTTTTCACACCATAGAGCTAAAATTGACAATTAATTTGCCAAATATGGATAATAGGATTTTAACCTTTAAAGTTTGCGAGAAGATTTGTAGCTCGGGTTATGGATGAGGTTGCAGACATACTCGCCTTGCCGATGGGTTTGGTTGCAAATGTTTCATCACCGTGCTAAGTAACATCGTCAGTGTGCTTCCGGTGAAGTGTCGGTGTTCCGTCCCGCTTGTTATTTATATGCCTCCGTTTGCTGGGGTGGTTGGTTTTGTTTCTCAGTGGTTTGTACATAGGGTCTAATTCAATGTGCTTTTTGATGGAGTTCCAGTTGGAATACCAGGCCTCCAGGAATTCCCTGGTGTGTCTCTATTTGGCTTGTGTGATTATTGATGTGCTGTCCCAGTCAAATTTGTGTCCCTTGTTGTCTGTGTGTATTGAGACAAGTGAGAATTGGTTGTGTCTCTTGATGGCTAGTTGGTGTTCATGTATCCGTGTAGTCAATTGTCTTTCAGTTTGGCCTATGTCGTGTTTCTCACAGTCCTTGCATGGTATTTTGTATATTACCCCAGTTTTGCCAGTTTTGGGTATGTGATCCTTTACGTTTGTAGGGTGGTTGTCAGTTGTCCTACCAACAGTTGGCGATAGACCCAACACCACAGCTAGGAAACTGGATTACAATGACCCTGAAGAAATCATACAACTCATGAGACATCAGCAAGACAGACTATCAAAAAATGAAGTGAGGGATCCAGCACACATTGATTCTACGGATTCACCAAGGTACACAAACTGGGGGTCCCTCTCAGACCCATTATCTCAATGCCAGGTACACCAACATATAGATTTGTCAAATAACTACAATAGAACTTGAAATACTGAGTGGTTAAAACTACCCATTCCATCCACTCATCCCAAGAATTCCTCAACATCATCAAGGGCACCAGGATAGATGAGGACGAGATGATGATATCCTTCGACGTAAGAGCACTATTCACATCCATAAACATTGACCTAGCTGAAGAAACAATTGCCACACTGCTTGACAAATCAAGTAAGCAGACAACCCAGGACACCAACAACATCATTAGGACACCACCATGAAACTATTAGATTTGTGCTCACAACCCACTTCACCTTCAACAACAACATATACAAACAAATCAATAGAACACCAATGGGATCCCCAATATCAGACTGATTGCTGAAGCAGTAATGCAAAGGTTAGAACGGACAGCACTTTCCCACGATACAGCCCAAATTTTGGGTCCGATATGTAGATGACACCTTTGTGATTATTAAATGCACTAAGCTGGAAGAAACCCACCAACACACATCCTTACTGGGATAAAATTTGCAAAAAAGAAGAGAACAACAACCGACTACCCTTCCTGGACATAATGGTAGAACGCAAAAACAATGGGGAATTCCAGACTAGCGTATAGTCCACATATACGGACCAAATACTCAATTACACTGGCAACTACCCCAGTGCCCATAAACGGAGCTGCATCAGGACACTATTTAAATAAGCCACAACACATTGGAGCAACCTGGGACTGTTTTTTTTTCTTTATTCATTCATGGGATGAGGGCATCACTGGCTAGGCAGCATTTATTGCCCATCCCTAATTGCCCAGAGGGCAGTTAAGAGTCAATCATATTGCTGTGGATCTGGAGTCACATGTAGGCTAGATCAGGAAGGGAAGGCAGTTTCCTTTCCTAAAGGACATTAGTGAACTAGATGGGTTTTCCCAACAATTGACAATGGATTCATGGTCATCATTAGACTCTTAACTCCAGATATTTATTAGATTCAAATTCCACTATCTGCCATAGCAGGATTTGAACCCGGGTCCCCAGAACTTTATATGAGTCTCTAGATTAACAGTCCAGCGATAATACCACTAGGCCATCACCTCCCCCAAAGAAGAACAGGAACACTTCTATGGAGTCTTCAAAAAAAAATGGATAGCTGAAAAGCACAATCCACCATTATCTCCGAGAGAGGCCACAACAGGAAGACACAACTCAACCAGAATCACTTATCATCCTACCATACATTAAGGACATTTCAGAGATGACCACAAGACTACTTAGACCCCTAGGTATCAGAGTAGCCCACAAACCAACAACTGATGAATGTAAAGGATCCCATACCCAAAACCGGCAAAACTGAGGTAATATACAAAATACCATGCAAGGACCGTGAGAAACACTACATAAGCCAAACCAGCAGAAAACTGACTACACGGATACATGATCACCAACTAGCCACCAAGAAACACGATCAATTCTCACTTTTCTCACTACACATGGACAACAAGGGACACAAATTTGACTGGGACAACACATGAATAATCGCACAAGCCAAACAGAGACACGCCAGGGAATTCCTGGAGGCCTGGTATTCCAACACGAACTCCATCAACAAACACACTGAATTAGACCCTGCATAAAAACCACTGAAAAACAAAACCAGAAGTAATACCAAACACCCCAGCAAACTGAGGTATATAAATAACAAGCAAGACAGGACACCAATGCTTCACTGGAGAAGCACTGACTATGCTACCCACCAGGGTGACAAAACATTTGCAATGAGGGGCAGCACGATGGCTCAGTGGTTAGCACTGCTGCCTCACAGTGCCAGGAACCTGGGTTCGATTCCACCCTCAGGTGACTGCCTGTGTGGAGTTTGCACATTCTCTCCGTGTCTGCATGGGTTTCCTCCCAAAATGTGTAGGTTAGGTGGATTGGCCATGCTAAATTGCCCATAATGTTCAGGGATGTTTAGATTAGGGGGATACTCTGAGGGTCAGTGTGGACTTGTTGGGCCAAAGGGCCTGCTTCCACACTGTAGGGATTCTATGATCTATGTTTACTTCCTCTCTGACTCTTGCCTCTTGACTACTTAGTATTTTTGGAATGCTATTAATGTCCTCTACTGTGAAGACTGATGGGAAGTACTTATTCAATTCCTCTGCCATTTCCTGGTTCCCCATTATTATTTCCCCAGTCTTTTTTCTAAGTTCTGGGGAAGGGTCCCAAGAAACAAAATGTTAACTCTGATTTTTTTCTTCACAGATGCTGCTAGACTTGCTGAGCTTTTTCAGCAACTCCTGTTTTAGTTCCTGATTTACAGCATCCACAGTTCTTTTGGGTTTTTTTCTAAGTGGCCTGTGTTCACTTTGGCCTTTCTCTTCCAATGTATTTAAAGTAGTTTCTTCTGTCCATTTTGATTATACTTGCTACTTTACCCTTGAAGTTTATTTTCTCCCTCTTTATTTATTTACTTTATTGTATATTTCTTGTTTTTTTTTCAAAACCTTCCCAATATGTTGTGGCTGTAAAGACAGATAGCCTCTGAAGTTTCATTCTTGTTGGTGCAGTTACCATGACGGCCAATCAGGCAAGATGATGATTTAAAGAAGCAATACATTTATGGATGCGATCTTCTATTTCTATTATGGAGCACAGCAATTGACCTAGTTCACACCTAGACTTTAAATATGGCATTGATGACACAAAACACAAAAGGTCCCTACAGCGCCAAGTGCTTCCATTGCTGGTGAGCACCCGATAATGAGGAAAATTGCATGAGAAAATATGATAGAGCTCATCGAGAGAAACCCTCCACGAAACTCCGTGAAGGGCAGGTCATGCTTGACAAATCTTTTGGAATTCTATGAAGACATTACAAGCGAGGTGGACAATGGGGACCCAGTGGATGTGGTGTACCTAGATTTCCAAAAGGCCTTCGACAAGGTGCCGCACAAGAGGCTACTGCATAAGATAAGGATGCATGTCATTAAGGGTAAAGTATTAGCATGGATAGAGGATTGGTTGACTAACAGGAAGCAAAGAGTGGGGATAAATGAGTGCTATTCTAGCTGGCAGTCAGTGACTAGTGGTGTGCCTCAGGGATCGGTGTTGGGACCGCAATTATTTACAATTTATATAGATGATTTGGAGTTGGGGACCACGTGTAGGATGTCAAAGTTTGCAGATGACACTAAGATGAGTGGCAGGGCAAAGTGTGCAGAGGACTGTGAAACTTTGCAGAGGAACATAGATACATTGATTGACTGGGCAAAGGTCTGGCAAATGGAATACAATGTAAATAAATGTGAAGTCATACATTTTGGTAGGAGTAATAGTAAAAAGGATTATTACTTGAATGGTAAAAAGTTGCAGCATGCTGCTATGCAGAGAGACCTGGGTGTCCTTGTGCATGAATCACAGAAGGTAGGTCTGCAGGTACAACAAGTAATTAGGAAGGCAAATGGAATTTTGTCCTTCATTGCTAAAGGGATTGAAATTAAAAGCAGAGAGGTTATGTTGCAGCTGTACAAGGTGCTGGTGAGGAGTACTGTGTGCAGTTTTGGTCTCCTTACTTGAGAAAGGATGTATTGGCACTGGAGGGGGTGCAAAGGAGGTTCACTAGGTTGATTCCGGAGTTGAGGGGGTTGGTTTATGAGGAGAGACTGAGTAGATTGGGATTATATTCATTGGAATTCAGAAGATTGAGGGGGGATCTTATAGAAACATATAAAATTATGAAGGGAATAGATAAGATAGAAGTAGAGAGGATGTTTCCACTGGCAGGTGAAGCTAGGACAAGAGGGCATAGCCTCAAGATTAGGGGGAGCAGATTTAGGACTGAATTGAGAAGGAATTTCTTCACCCAGAGGGTTGTTAATCTATGGAATTCCTTGCCCAGTGAAGTAGTTGACGCTACTTCAGTAAATGTTTCTAAAAAAAAGGTAGATTTTTTTTGAACAATAAAGGAATTAAGGGATACGGTGAGAACGCGGGTAAGTGGATCTGAGTCCACGAAAAGATCAGCCATGATCTTATTGAATGGCGGAGCAGGCTCGAAGGGCCAGACGGCCTACTCCTGCTCCTAGTTCTTATGTTCTTATGTTGTAACATGAAACTTAGGGCTAACTTTGAGCAACTGTCAGTTACATTCTGCAAGATTATTGGCATGTTCCACCATCTTGTTGTTCTGTAGCCTTCTCTACTGGTATGTTGGAACTTTTCTGGATTTAGCCTTATTAGGTGGTAGATGTCCATACAATGGATATTTGCGATCAACTGTTTATTTTTGGCTTCTTTGTTTCCTGAGCATATTTCACCTGAGTAACCGTGGAACAATCCCCAAAACAAGATTTTAATGTGAAGTTAATACTATGCCTGTGCAAATACAGGGACTTTCCCTCTATTTAGCTGGGGAAAGATTAAAATATCCAATTGTAACCAGTAACTTTAAACTACTGAGACATTAGTAAAATTTTGTTTAGCTTCTAAACAACAGAATCTTGAACATCTCTGGTTTTAAATGGAAAGGTTTACTGAATTACTTTAAATGTAGAAAGCTTAAAACACGATGCTCTCAATTCCATTCCAGCATGAATTGTAAAGCTTTCTGGAAAAATCACATTGGAAATGGCAATAACTTTCAATTATAAGAATTTCCATTGGGAGCCTATTACTATGAAGATGTTTTAATGGAAAGACATCTCCTGAAACACTGATTTAGTTTTCAAAACTGCCATAATTTTGACATTTTGGCTACTTATTAAAATGCATTCAACAGAATATTGAACAGCTTACTAAGTCCCAAGAAATGGAATGCAATAAAATAAAGGCATTCAACAGGAAAAAAAATGTCACTGTGAATACAGTCTCAGGTCTTGTTAAGAACATAGCTGCTAAGTTCATGGCTATGCAAGTGCTTCATGGGTTATGTTGAAAAGTTAAAAACCTGAGGTTGTAGACATGTGTGCTGAGCTGGTGGGTTTGATCCTTCGAGCATTCCACCCAGACCCATTCCCCTATAACCCATCTAATCTACAGACCCCCGAACACAAGGGGCATTTTAGCATGGTCAATACACCCTAACCTGCACATCTTTGGACTGTGGGAAGAAACTGGAGCACCCGGAGGAAACCCGGGCAGACACAGGGAGAATGTGCAAACTCCACACAGACAGTTGCCCCAGGGTGGAATTGAACCCAGGTCCCTGGCGCTGTGAGGCAGCAGTGCTAACTATTGAGCCACCACGCTGCCCATAACATAGTAACTAGACAAAACGTGTTGGGAGAAGAAATAGGACCAAAAGCTGATAATTTCTTTGGACTGGATGGATTCCTTCTTAGGACACTAAAGGAAGTAGATATAGAAATAATGGATGCACTGGTTCTTCGAAGAAAACATTAGATTCTGGAAAAGTCCCCAAAGCACAGAAAACAGCCAATGTAACATCCTAATTCACAAAGGGAGGGAGATTAAAAAAAAAGCCAGGCAACTATAGGACTCAATCAGAGAGAGTAAGAACTGCTGATGCTGGAGTCAAAGATAACATAGGACTGCTGGCTTAACACCTGTCATTGGGAAGATGCTAGAGTCTATTATAAAGCTGTAACGGTAGAGGCTTTAAAAATACGTAATATAATCAAGCAGAGTCAGCACGTCTTCATGAGGGGAAATCATGTCTGACAGATGGTGTTAGAGGTGGTAAATTAGCATGGATAGATGTTTGGTTAATTAACAGAAGAATCAGAGTTTGGATAAGGGGTATTATCAGGGTGACAACCTGAAACCAGCAGTGTTGGGGCTACAATTATTTGTAATATATAATAATGAAAGTGAATGTATGATCACCAAGTCTGCAGATGACAAAAATATAGGTAAGGAAGCAAATGATGAAGAAGACATGCAGTGTCTGTAGAAGATTACAGAAAAGTCAGGTGAGTTAACAAAAACTTGGCAGAAGGAATATAACGTGGAAAATTCGAGGTTATGGAACTTTGGCAGGAAGAATATTATGAAGGGTCACTGGACTCAAATATCAATTCTGCTTTCTCTCACAGATCCTGCCAGACCTGCTGAGTTTCTCCAGCAGTTTTGGTTTTCCTTTCAGATCTTCAGCATCCTTAGTTCTTAGTTTTATATTATTTAGGTGGAGACAGATGGCAGAAAGCTGAAGCAGAGTGCGATTGAAGGTCTTCATACATAAATTACAAAAAACTAGCACTGGGTTCAGCAGCTAAAAGGGAGTGTAAATGAAATGTTAGCTATTATTTAAAATGAAATAGAGGTCAACTAGTCTTGCTACACCCAGAATACTGTGAACAGTTCTGGTCCCCTTTTTAAGGAAATATATTGGCTACTGTCCAGCAAGGTTCATTGGGTTGATTCGAGATATGCAGGGATTTTCTAATGAAGAGAGATTGAGTAGATCAGGTTTGTATTTCTGAAGTTTAGAACAATGAAAGGTGACCTTATCAACACATATAAGAGTCTTCATTCAGTGTCAACACTGTACCTCGCTCATTTGAATAAAATTACATCAAGCACATTAGCCTCTAAGCCTTCTGTACTTCCTCTGCATCCTGAAGGGACGTTCTTTTCTGAATTCTTCTTGTTGCTGCTGGTTCTGTATTAGCTGAAATAAAAATAGAGATTGCTGGAAAAATTCAGAAGGTCTGGTGGCATCCATGCAGAGAAATCAGACCTAACATTTTGAGTCCAGTGACACTTTGTCAGAACTGATGGTAGCTTGGTAAATATCAGTTTATATGCAGAGGATAGGGTGAGAGGAGGGATTAAGAACTAACTGATAGGTGGGGATAGATCCCAAAGAGAGAGTAGAACAGTTAGACAGACAAAGAAGTTGATAACAACCTGGCTATGAGGGTGAATAGCTGTTAATGGAGATGATTAGTGGCTAACAACAGATATTATGTAATGGCAGGTTACGTGATAAACAGGCCTGGTGCGGGGAGTAGGGGGCTAAGACATGGGAGAGTTCAGGCCCTAAAATTATTGAACTCGATATTGAGTCCAGAGGGCTGCAGGGTACCCAAGTGGAAAATGAGGTGTTGTTCTTCCAGCTTGCACTGAGCTTCACTGGAACACTGCAATAAGTGTGAGGCAGAGATGTTCGTCAGTGAACAGGGTGGTGTGTTAAGGTGGCAGGCAACTGGAAGCTCGTAGTGCGGTGTCGTTTTTGTGAGCAGAACACAGATGTTCTACACTTTGTTTCCCCAATGTACAGGACACCACATTGTGAGCAGCAAATGCACTTGATTAGATAGGTTAGATTGTGGGAAGTGCAGGTAAAGTGCTGCTTCACCTGTAGGGATTCTATGAAGGTGTTGCACCTTCAGCAGTTGCAGGAGAAGGTGTTGTGAGGCAGTATGGAAGTGTTGGGAGTGAGGGTGCCCTGGTCCACTCTTCCTAGTACAGGGAAAGTTCCATTGTCCTCCTTGTCAAAGTCTTCTATTTCCTAAAGGGAGGAAATGGTCTTTGCAGAAGGCAGATAAGGGAGGGGATGGGAATACGTGGCTGGAAGTGCAGGTAAAGTGCTGCTTCACCTGGAAGGTATGCTTGGGCCTTTGGATACTGGGGAAGGATGAGGTAAATGGGCACAGTGGCACAGTGGTTAGCACTGCTGCCTCACAGCGCCAGGGACCCAAGTTTGATTCCAGCCTCGGGCGGCTGTCTATGTGGAGTTTGCACATTCTCCCCGTGTCTGCGTGGATTTCCTCCGGGTGCTCCGGTTTCCTCCCACAGTCCAAAGATGTGCAGGTTAGGTGGATTGGCCATGCTAAATTACGCATAGTGTTCAGGGAGGTGTAGATGAAGTGGGTTATAGGGGGATGGGTCTGGGTGGGATTCTCTGAGGTTCGCTGTGGACTTGTTGGGCCGAAGGGCCTGTTTCCACACTGTAGGGATTCTATGAAGGTGCTGCACCTTCGGCAGTTGCAGGAGAAGGTGCTGTGAGGCAGTGTGGAAGTGTTGGGAGTGAGGGTGCCCTGGTCCACTCTTCCTAGTACAGGGAAAGTTCCATTGTCCTCCTTGTCAAAGTCTTCTATTTCCTAAAGGGAGGAAATGGTCTTTGCAGAAGGCAGATAAGGGAGGGAATGGGAATATGTGGCTGGTGGTGGTATCTTGCTGGAGCTTGAGTAAATGGTGGCTGATGATCTTCTGCACATGAATGTTGATGGGATGGTAAGTAAGGGCAAGGGGAACCCTTTCGCTGTTGTGGGAGGGAAGAGAGGGGGTGAGGACGGAATTGCGGGAGATGGGTCGAACATGGATGAGAGCCCTGTGGTTAATGGTGCTAGGGAATCCTTGGTTGAGGAAGAATGGGGCCTTTTTGGAGGCTCCCTTGTTGAAGTTGTGCTCATCAGAACATATGCAACAGAGACAGAGGAACAGAGAGAATGGATGGAGTCTTTATAGGAAGCAGGGTGCAAAGATATATGGTCCAGGTAGCTGTGAATGTCAGTGGGTTTATAGTGCATATTAATGGCCAGTCTATCCCCAGAAATAGAAGCAGAGATGTCAAGGAAGGGAAGGGGGGATTTGCTGAAACTTGTCTTGCTCCTCAGTTTCTCTGTGCCTTTGTTGTACAGTGGCCATAGCAACAATAAAACCTGCTGTGGGTGGATCCATTGGATACAGTTCCAATGAACCTATTAAGGAATGTGAGAAACAGAACAAGTCCCTCATAATTTAAACAGACAGTAGTCACATCATACGCAGTTTTTCATAGTCTTCAATACAGAAGGTCTATGATCTTTAGGAAATAGAAGACTCTGACAAGGAGGACAATGGAAATTTCCCTGAACTAGACTTATTCCAATGTATGCAGCACAAGTCATGCTGTGCAAATACAATAAGAGATTGCAAATGTCGTAGGGTGACTGAAGCTTTGCATCTCTCCACTATACCCTCATTTCACTCAAAAAGGCTAGCACTGCATATAAGAACGTCTTGTCAAATTTGTACACTTGAAGGCAAGAAGAAATCAGTTTGCCCTGCGCAACAACAAGACTTGTGAATAGTGCCCCACAGGTGACTCTATAAAAGTCAATTGTGTTTGCTTCTGCTATGATCAATGCGTGGTGACCAATAGCATGGTCACGATTGCTTGTAGTCGAGATTTGCATTTGAAATAATTTCTGCAGGTGTTTCATATGCATAATTGTATGTTACAGATGTCGTCAACCAGTATTGTGTAAATACCTAATTAATGTAGTTTCCGCTTGATGGACCTCACATCACTCACAAGTGGACCCCACTTCCTCATACAGAAAAATACATTTACACTGTTTATTCCTGGACGAATGGCAGCTGTTTTTCATTTCTATTATGCATTTGCCATTCAGATGATGATGGAAGGTAATGCAGGTCATACTTCACTGAGTGAGTTACAAACTTAACCTATTAATCTAGGCGTCCCAGTCCAAACCCTAATAACCCTTTCTTCATTGGACTCTCTGTTGACCCCAGCAGTCCCAAGTTTCCCAAATTCCTGAGACAACAAGATGCAGAGCTGGATGAACACAGCAGGCCAAGCAGCATCATAGGAGCAGGAAGGGTGACGTTTCGGGCCTTGACCCTTCATCAGAAATGGGGGAAGGGAAGGGGGTTCTGAAATAAATAGGGAGAGAGGGGGAGGCGGATAGAAGATGGATAGAGAAGATAGGTGGAGAGGAAACAGACAGGTCAAAGAGGCGGGGATGGAGCCAGTAAAGGTGAGTGTAGGTGGGGAGTTAGGGAGGAGATAGGTCAGTCCAGGGAGGACGGACAGGTCAAGGGGGCGGGATGAGGTTAGTAGGTAGGAAATGGGGGTGCGGCTTGAGGTGGGAGGAGGGGATGGGTGGGAGGAAGAACAGGTTAGGGAGGCGGGGATGAGCTGGGCTTGTTTTGGGATGCGGTAGGGGGAGGGGAGACTAACTCTCCGCTTCTTCCTGTCCCACAGGCCCGACCAGTCCCCCTCCACTGACACCCTCATCCGCTTAGCCGGACTCGCCCTCACCCTCAATTCAATTCCTCCCACTTCCTACAGACAAAGGGGGTGGCCATGGGTACCTGCACGGGCCCAAGCTATGCCTGCCTCTTTGTTGGTTACGTGGAACAATCCCTCTTCTGTACCTACACTGGCCCTAAACCCCACCTCTTCCTCCGTTACATTGATGACTGTATCGGCGCCGCCTAGTGCTCCCACGAGGAGCTCCAACAGATCATCCAGTTCACCAACACCTTCCACCCCAACCTTACGTTCACCTGGACCATCCCTAACACCTCTCTCACCTTCCTGTACCTCTCTGTCTCCATCTCGGGCAACCACCTAGAAACCGATAACCATTTCAAGCCCACCGACTCCCACAGCTACCTAGAATACACCTCCTCCCACCCACCTTCCTGCAAAAATGCCATACCCTATTCCCAATTCCTTCGCCTCCGCCGCATTGGCTCCCAGGATGAGACATTCCACTCCCGTACATCTCAGATGTCCTCATTTTTCAAGGACTGCAACTTCGCCCCCTGTGGTCGAGAACGCCCTCGACCGTGTCTCCCGCATTTCCCGCAACTCATCCCTCACACCCCCTCACCGCAATAACAACCAAAAAAGAATCCCCCTCGTCCTCACGTACCACCCCACCAACCTCCGGATCCAACGCATCATCCTCTGACACTTCCGCCATCTGCAATCCGACCCCACGACCAAAGACATTTTTCCCTCCCCACCCTTATCTGCTTTCCGGAGGGACCACTCTCTCCATGACTCCCTTGTCCGCTCCACACTCCCCTCCAGCCGCACCACACCCGGCACTTTTCCCTGCAACCGCAGGAAGTGCTACACCTCCCCCCACATCTCCTCCCTCACCCCCATCCCAGGCCCCAAGAAGACTTTCCACATCA
>NC_063343.1:17361244-17383713 GCF_021869965.1 Rhincodon typus | reverse complement strand
CCCAAGAAGACTTTCCACATCAAGCAGATGTTCACCTGCACATCTGCTAATGTGGTATATTGCATCCGCTGTACCCATTGTGGCCTCCTCTACATCGGGGAAACCAAATGGAGGCTTGGGGACCGCTTTGCAGAACACCTACGCTCGGTTCGCAATAAACAACTGCGCCTCCCAGTCGCAAACCATTTCAATTGCACCTCCCATTCCTCAGACGACATGTCCATCCTGGGCCTCCTGCAGTGCCACAATGATGCCACTCAAAGGTTGCAGGAACATCAACTCATATTCCACGTGGGAACCCTGCAGCCCAATGGTATCAATGTGGATTTGACAAGCTTCAAAATCTCCCCTCCCCCTATCGCATCCCAAAACCAGCCCAGCTCATCCCCGCCTCCCTAACCTGTTCTTACTCCCACCTATCCCCTCCTCCCACCTCAAGCCGCACCCCCATTTCCTACCTACTAACCTCATCCTGCCCCTTTGACCTGTCCTTCCTCCCTACCTCCCCACCTACACTCACTTTTACTGGCTCCATCCCCGCCTCTTTGACCTGTCTGTTTCCTCTCCACCTATCTTCTCCTCTATCCATCTTCTATCCGCCTCCCCCTCTCTCCCTATTTATTTCAGAACCCCCTCCCCTTCCCCCATTTCTGATGAAGGGTCTAGGCCCGAAACGTCAGCCTTACTGCTCCTACGATGCTGCTTGGCCTGTTGTGTTCATCCAGCTCTGCACCTTGTTGTCTCAGATTTTCCAGCATCTGCAGTTCCTACTTTCCCAAATTCCTATCAAGTTCTTTAATTTACAATTCCATCTCATCACATCACTCCCTGAGCACTGGTCCTACAGCTTAGTTATGACAATGATCATAACGCAGTGTCCTCCCATTGAAGTCAAGCTGTTGATTCCCCTCTCTCAAGGCATCTCTTCCAACACACAATCATTTGCTACTCACAAATGTTCAACAGACTACCCTTGCAATTATTGTTCTTTCTGTAAACCAGCACGCTGCCTCTAAACACCATCATTGACAAAACAATACCCCTTGACAATTCCCCCTTGAATTTCAGTGAGCAGACCCCAAGACTGACCATGGCATTCCTGCCTGGACAACTTACAAAGACGATCAAAGCAGATCCCTGATCAGACACCTAATCGATCTCTGTGTAGCTCCCTAACTCCCTAACTAACTCCCTAACTAATGGTAATTAGTCACCAGGTTGTTCGCACTGGACCTGCATATTGAGCATGGTTCACTACTTAGTCTATAATGATGCAGAATGCCCTGACCCTGAAAGTGGCTGACTGATCACATCCAAGCCTCTGGACTTAGATCAGATGATGCCCTTGATTGACAGATGCATTCATTCATTGGTGGTTCCTCACAGACGAGGATGACTCTCTTCCACTCTCAGGGTGAGTCCATAGGTGGCAGTACAGACAGATGTGGTTATCACATGCTTTGTTACGCTTGAAGCAGAAGATGGTCACGGGAAGCGGTGTGTGTGGCGTTGGTGTGGCAGTGTGCTCCTTTTGCTGTTTTTGCTTGAATTCTGCTTTTTTCCTATTGGCAAGTCTCAAGGTGCTCGATGCCTTCCTGGATGCTTCAGCTCCACTTTGGATAGTCTTGGGCCAGTGATTCACAGGTGTCTGTGTGAATGCAACACTTTGTCAGTAAGGCCTTGAGGGTATCACTGAAGTGCTTCCTCTCTCCACCTGGGGCTTGACTGCCATTTCAAAGCTGGGAGTAGATCACCTGCTTAGAGAATCTCATGTCAGATATGCAGATGATGTGCCACCCGTTGTAGCCAATCAAGGGTGGTCAATGCCTTAATGCTGGGGATGTTGACCTGGTTGAAAACACTGGTGTTGGTGCATTATTCCAGCAGTTTCACAGGATTTGGCACAGGCAGCATGGGTGGTACCTTGAGGTGTCTGCTTGTGGACAGTCCACATTTCAGAGCCATATAGTAGGACAGGAACAACCACAGTTCTGTAAACCAAATTCTTTGTTTTGGATCTGTTGTTGTTGTTGTTTTCCAACACCCTTTTCCTCAGGCAGCTGGAGACAATGCAGGATCTCTTTACCAATAGCTGCTTTGGTTGACAGGATACTTCCTAGTGATTGGAAGTGGTCAACATTTTCTAAGGTCTCCTTGTGAACTTCATGATGACCATGGGTTCACTTCACAATGCCATGCCAGGTTGAAGGTGGGCCTTCACTTGCAAATGTTCAAGGTGAGGCCAGTACCATCAAATGCCTCCGTAAAGGTTCTGATTATGGTCTGGAGTACATCTTCTGAGATTGCACATACACAAGCATCATCTGCATACTGCAGCTCAATGACACTGCTTGGGGTGACTTTAGTTTTTATTTCAAGATGGGAGGAGGTTGAATGATTTCCTAAAGGTTCTGTAAGTTGTTCTGTAGGTTAGTGCCGCTCCAGCAGGGAGCTTGTCAGTGGTGAGGTGAAGCATTGCAGCGGGGTAGATAGAGTGTTGGGGCGATGATGCAGCCCTACTTGTCTGAACGGGGAATGAGTCGGTAATGGAACCATTGTCATTACCATGACTTCCATGCCATCATGGAACAGGTGAAGGATGGTGATAAACCTCATGGTGAAACCAAAGCAGACGAGGACACTCCACAATGCTTCTTGACTGACTGTGTCAAAGGTCTTTGTCAGGTTGAAGAAGACTATGTACAGGGGTAAGTTCTTTTCACGTGGCAAAAATCATGTCCATTGTGCCCCTCTGTGGCTGAAAGCCATACTGTGATTCCAGGAGGAGTTCTTCAGCCACAGGGAGGAGACAGTTGAGGAAGATCTTGGCAATGACTTTTCCAACAGTCGACAGCAAGGAGATTCCCCTGTAGTTACCACTGTTTGACTTGGTCTTATTTTTGATAATGCTCATGACTGTGGCATCTCAGACTTCTCCCGGGATGCTCTCCTCTTTCCAGATAAGGCAGATAAGGGTGTGTAACTGCAACAAGAGCTCTTTGTTTTTGCACTTTAATGCCTCAGTAGGGATACTGTTTGCTCCAGCAGCCTTGTTGTTCTTAAGCTGGCTGATGGCCTTCTCCACTTCGAGCAGGACTTGTGTGTTGCTCAGCTTGTGGTGTGTATCATGCTGCAGGACATTCAAGGACACTCGGATCGATAAAAGAGCCATGGGAGACGAGGTCTGTAAAATGCTTCCTCCACTATTGTTTGATGGCTTCTTTATCTTTGATAAGAGTCATTCTGTCCTTGGCCAGCAGTAGGGTGAGGCCTTGGGTGTTTAATCCATATTAGACAGCATAGAAGAAACCATGCATATCATGGTTGTTGGCCATCCGTTGTGCCTCTCGTGTTTTCTCTACCCTCCACCTGTTCTTCATGTTGTGGGTTTGTTGTTGGACCTCTGCCTTCAGTCACCTGCAGGCCTGCCTTTTCTCTTCCAGGTGCAGATGTTGTTTTACACTCAGAAATGCCACATACCTCTGGCTTAACACGTCCGTTCTTGGATCTCCTGATCATTCTCATCAAACCTGTCTTGGTGTTTCCTGGTTGAGTAGTTGATCAAATTTTTACAGGCATTGATGATGGCAGACTTAAAGCTGGGCCAGAGGCTGTTGGGATCCCACGACTCAGTATCATCAAGGGTCACTAGGTTTGCCGAGACGAATTGGTTCTATGAGGCTATTTTTTCCTGGTCTTTGAGTGCTTCAATGTTGAACTTTTTGTGGCAGTGCTTCTGTTGTCTCTGGTGCGGTGGGGCTATGCTTATGTTAATCCTGGCTCGGATCAGGTGATGGTGATTTAATATCTTTCTGATCCCTCACTCTGACGATGACTTACTCAAGGGAGGTGCCAGTGTTTGCAGCACGGGTGTTGCCACATTGTCTTGTATTTGGCCCTTTGGCAGAACAGTATGATGGTGATGAAGAGGTATGTTTGTGACATTTGCTCACCAGAAGGGTGCCATTGGAATTTTGCTTCCATACTCCCTCCTTCCAGATTACATCACTCCAAAGGTCTGCACTTGTGCCGACTCTTGCATTGAAGTCACAAAGGCAATTAGTTTGTCCACTGCAGGGTCCCCTGAGAGAGATTCATCAAGGCTGGAGTAGATTTTCTTCTTGTCTTCAGCTGTTACCTTGAGCGTTTGTGCATATGCAAAGAATACAGTGACATACTGGTTTCGAGCTAGGTTGAATTAGAGTGTCGTGAGGTGTTCACTTATTCCGCCGAGGGAGTCTTTGAATTGGCCCATCAGTTCATTTTTTGATTGTGAAGTCGACTTCATGAATGTGGCACTCATTTCTGGCCTTGCCTTTCCAGACTAGCCCCCACCTTTCTTTCTGAATAAAAACCGGAAGAACTGTGGATGCTGTAGATCTGAAACAAAAAAATATAAACTGCTGGAAAGGCTCAGCAGGTCTGGCAGCATCTGTGAAGAGAAATTAGATTGTGGTGGATGGGGACGGTTCAGGCCTTTGTTCCAGAAAAAAACTGAGAGCCCTGAGAGAATCCTGGTGGAGGATGGATGTGCAAAGTGATTGCACATCCATGGTAAAGAGGAAGTGGCTGGAGCCAATAAGCTGGAATCTCTGAAACTGGCATAAGGCAACTGAGGAATCGCAGATATAGTTGGGCAGGGACTGGACGAAGGGAGGAAAGACCAAGTCAAGGTAGAAATAGATGAGTTCTGTGGGGCAGGAGCAGACAGAAACAAGGTCTGCCCAGGCAGTCCTGTGTGTGGATTTTGGGAAGGAGGCAGAAGCGAGCTGTGCGGGGTTAGGGAACTATGAGCTTGGAGGCAGTGGGTGGGAGATCACCAGATGAAATGAGGTTGGTGACTGTAGTTGACACAAAGGCCAGATGTTCCATCATAGAGTCATGGTCCAGGGGGAGATAGGAGGAGATATCTGGGAGCTGGCGCTCAGCGTCTACAATGTACATGTCAATCTGCCAGACTACAACAGCACCAACCTTATCAGCCTTTATGTACCTTTGTCTCTGAGTTGTCCTTCACCTGCTCAGCAGGTTTCACTCAGGGCGGCAATGTCAATATCAAAGCATCTGAGTTTCCGAGTAACAATGGTGATGCAGCATTCTGGTCCGTAACTGGTGGGACTGTCTATAAGGGTCCTGACTTTTCAGGTCCCAAACTTCATCCTGGAGGTGTGGAAGGTGCCTATGCCAGAGTTCTTTTAATGTGGGGAAACCATTGCATGCCGGTTAGCACATAGGCTGAGCAGTGCAAGGTCTTGGTCCAGTGGCGAGGGGGGTCCAAGACAACTGGAGACCAGGCATTGCTGTTTGGCCTTAGATTGCCTGTGGTGGGGTACAGACAAGCAATGCAGCACTAGGCACAGCCTCTCACTGGGTTAGTGTGAGGTTCGAAGTGAGAAGAGTGGGAGGAAGGAGAGAGGACAAGAAAGACAGCACAGTTGCTGCCATAGTGCTGGTCGTTCTCACTCTGATTGTGAAATCATTGGGCTGGGGTAGAGGTTTGTAAGATCATTGGGGTGTGGGGTTGTAAAATCACTGGGCTGGGCTTGGGGGCAGTTTATTAAAAAAAATATTAAACTGGAGGGTTTATGAAATCACTGAACTGCTGGGTGAGTTGTTTATAAAATTACTCAACTAGAAGGAGTTGATATAACTGCTTGGCTGGGAGGATATTGTAAGATTATTGGACTGAAGGCATTCATAAAAGCACTGAAATTGGGTGGGGGTGTTGTATACAACACAGGGCCCTCAGGTGTTGTTAATACGAAATAAATCATTGGACTGGGAGGACTTTGTGAAATTACTGGGCTTGGGGATTTTGTTATAAAATTACTGGGGGCGGTGTTGGTTATATAAACACTGGGCTGGGGGTAGGGGAATGTTACAAAAAAAATCCTCTGCAGCTGCAGCAGCTCCGGCTGATGGGTGGGCAGTTTGTAGGCTGTGCAGCCACTGCTAGGCCCTGTTCCAGGCGCCAGAAGATCCAGTTCGGAGGCAGCCAGGAGATGGGAGGAGTGGTACTCGGGTCTCGGTCCCCCAAGCCAAGAGCAGAAGAGATTAAATGAAGTATGAGAAGGTAAGGTAAGGTAAGGTAAGGTGAGGAAGGGAAGGTAAGGGAGGGAGGTAGGCATGCAGTTGTGTACTCAGGCAGTTGTAGACCAGGTTACCATCACCATCTTATCACCATTACAAGACAGACCACTGACGGACTGACAACTTGCCTGTGGATTACTCCCTGCAGACTTCGAGACCTGGCCATTTGGTTGAAACAGATGCAGTGTGTTTGCATGTAGCTGCTGACCATGAAACAGGTATGAGATTGATGTAGTGCTGTGCTGTACACCAACATGTCCACCCCCTTGACTAATCACAATTGGTAACCATGTCAAGCTGCCTGGCTTTGTGTCTGTTCTAAGTGTCAGGGCAAGCATGAAATACTGTGAGGCTGTACTTTACATTGATGTGGCAATATGCAAAATAGCAATGTACTCCAAGTAAGCACAAATTCAGTGAGTGCTAAGCTAGCAAGCTAGGAACCTTGAGATGTAGCTTGTTCAGATGCATGAGATGATTGTCTGTTCTTCTGAGCAAAGAGTCCTGGCAGAAGCACTGCAATGAGAAATGTTATGTACTCCAAAAGTGCAGTGCTAAAATTGGGTATTGTACTATAAGTGAGTTGGAGATGTGCCACGATGATGTGGTGAAGATGATGCTTATCCAGTGCCAACCTCCATGGATGAAGGATTCAGACGGTCACTGCCCATGGACTGTGCCCTGTGATTTTGGTGATTGCTGATCAAAATGGAGGGTCAGAGGAGCAAGTGTAGAGCTGGAGCTGACAAGTACCCATTAACATTGGGAACTGTTGTCATCAATTTTCTTATCTATAGTTGAAAAAATAGCAGATTGCCTATAACTGATGTGTAATCCAGAAATAATATGTTCATGCTTTTTAAGAATTAATTCATGGGATGTGGGTATCATGTGATCTTTGGAGGTGAGTTGACTTTTTGAACAGCTGAAATCCATTTGATGCAGTCACTTTCACAGATCCCTGAACTCGGCAGAACACGCAAATAGGATAGTTAAGAAGGCATATGGGACACTTGCTTTCATCAGTCATGGCATGGAGTATAAGAGCAAGGGAATAATGTTGGAGTTGTACAGAGCATTGGTTAGGTCACAGCTGGAATACTGTGTGTAGTTCTGGTCACTTCACTACAGGAATGAATTGATAGCACTCGATGGGGTACAGAAGAGGATCATCAGGATATTGCCCGGGATGGACCAACTGAGTTATAAGGAGAGACTAGTTAATCTTGCATTGTTTTCTTTACAGCAGAGAAGGCTGAGGCAGTTGGGTGGGGGAGGGGAGGGGAGGGACGTGGCATTATTGAGGTGTGTAAGATCATGAGACTTATGGCATCGGGTGAGTAGGGAGCAGCGGTTCTCCTTAGTTGAGGGATCAATCATGAGGGGGTATTGTTTTAGAGTAAGGGGCAGGGGATTCAGAGAGGATTTGAGAAAAAAAAACTTTTTGGTACAGAGGGTGGTGGGGATCTGGAATACACTGCCTGGGAAGGTAGTGGAGGCTGGATACCATACAGCCTTTAACAAGGATTTGAATGAATGCTTGAAATATCATAACAATCAAGGATATGGAACAAGTGCAGGAAATTAGGATTAACACACTTTTAGTTGCAGTTATTTTCGGTGCAGACTCAATGAGCTGAAGGGCTTTCTTTGCGCTGTATAAGTCAATGCACAATGCTATTAGGGAGAGAGTTCCAGGATTTGAACCCAGTGACAATGTAGGAATGGTGACATTTTCAACACTGGATGGTGAATGGCTTGGAGAAGAACTTACATGTGTTGGTTTACCCATGTAACTGCTGCCCTTGTCTTCTTAATGGTAGTATTGTAGATTTGGAAGGTGCTCTTTAAGGAGATTTTGTGAATTTCGGCAGTGCATTGTATAGATGTTACTGAAGGTTGGTGGCAAAGGACGTGATTCTTGGTGGATATGATTCAAATCAACCAAGCTGTTTTGTCCTGAATGGTGTCTCGAGTGTACGGAATATTCCATCAGATTCTTAACTTGTAGACAGTGGACATTATTTGGTGAATCAAGAGGTAAGTTATTCATTTCATGACACTGCTCTTGTAGCCATTGTACTTAAATGGATATTCCAGTTCCATTTCTGATTTTCAGTAACCCTCACAGCATGTCGAAAGTGGTGAATTCAGTAATGATAGTTATATTTAATGTCAAAAGGTGATGGTTAGATGCTGTCTTGTTGGAGATTGTCATTGCCTGGCATTTGTGTGGCATGCATGTTATTTGCCACCATCTAACCCAAACCTGGATATTGGCCAGCTCTACTGCGTTTGAACATAGACTGCTTCAGTACCTGAGAAGTCACAAATGCTGCTGAACATTCTGCGATAGTCAGTAAACATCCCCACTTCTGACCTTATGATGGATGGAAGGATATTGATAAAGCAATTGAATATGGTTGGGCCCAGAACACTACCCTGAAGAAAGTCTGCAGAAATGTTCCGAAGCTGAAATGACTGACCGCTAATAATCACGACCAACTTCATATGTGCCAGGTATCATTCCAACCAATTGAGGGTTTTCCCCGATTCCTTTTGATTCTAGTTTTGCTAAGGTCCTTTATGCCACACTTAGTGAAATGTGGCCAAGAACAGTCAATTCTCACCTCACGTTCAGAGTTTGGGTCTTTTGTCCATGTTTGAACCAAGGTTGTAAAGAGGTCAGGAGCTGATTGTCCTGGAAGATTGCAAACAGACTGTCAATGAGCTGCTTACTGCTAAGGAAATGCTATTTGATAGTACTGTTGGTGACACCTTTGAACATTTGACCAATGAATGAGAATAGACAGTTGAAATGGCAACTGGCTGGATTGGGTTTGTCTTGCTTTTTTGTGTACAGGACATATCTGAGCAATTTTCCACATTGTTGAGTAGTAGCCAGGGTGGCAGCTGTACTGGAACAGTTTGGCTACGGGCCCAGCAAGTTCTGGAGCATGCATCTTTCAGCGCTATTGCTAGAATGTTGTCAGGACCTAGCCTTTTCAGTATCCATTACATCTAGCCATTTCTTGATATCACATGGAGGGAATCAAATTTTCTGCAGACTAGCATCTAGGATGCTGGGCACATCTGGAGGAGTCCAAGATATATGCAAATAGGCTTCCCACTGCTCACTTGTAAGATTCCCATCTCACCATTTAAACACTGAAGGGAAAATCAGCAATTTTTCTAAATGGCGTTAATTTACTATTGCCCATGTCATTCAGAGGCTGGGAAGTATCTGTTCTCAATTTCTTTAAACAAACTACTTCTAAACATCAATAATGATTAAAAAAAATTGGGTTGGTCCAAGCTGAGCAAGAGGGACAGCGGCAAAAACTAACTAAGTGGAAGCTAAGCACCAACTGGTGATGTGAAAGTGGAGAACTTTGGCAAAGTCTTGAACACTGTCTAATACAGTGCCTATTTAGAATCCTGTGCAGTATTCCCAACTAAGTACTCAAAATAAATGACAACATCAGATCTTGGATGAGTTTCTGGAGAAACAAGCTATGAATGAACTTTTAAGGTTTAACTTAAACAAGGAAAGCATAATCCAATAGGATTTCAATTACATAACTTGAAATTCTGGAGTAATCCAGTGAAACTCTTTTGAAATAAGATGTTCATCAAAATGATATAATTATTCCAAATGAAACCCATAATATATTTGTCATTACAGGTATGCAATGCTTTGATTCTTCACATCTTTGGGCGAGATTTAAATCCAGAGAGGACGAAAGTAATCTCTACACTCTAATGCTAAAGTTTCTACTGAAACGATTTTGAGCCCTATCTACTCCATTGAGAGTAGGCTCACAGTAAAGAAGTACCTATATTTCAAAGGACATTGCTTCCAAATTTGTATTCACATTTAGAAATTTTACACGGATGACATGTCCAAGTAACTGGCATTATGTGATGCTCTCCTGAATCTGAGTGTTAAATTATTGTTGGAACAAAGCAGAATGACATTTATTTCTGGGTACACTTCTGCTTTTGTGGCAAATTATTTTATATCTTTCCTGATTTTATTTCCTAGTTGAAGTTCCTGGCCTTCAACCCATCCTGACACTCTCATCTCATGATCCTCACCCCATGTAAAGAGAAAGGAAATTGGCTCACCTTCTCATCACCCTCTGGATCCTCTGAGGAGTAGGCAACTTCTGCAGTTGCCAGTGTCGAGGATTTTAATAGGTGGAGATAATCACCCTCACTAACCTGTCAGACCCTAATGAGCTGATTGACAGGTAATCAGTGAGTTATCTTGCCAGTGATACATGCCACCCAACACTTAGAACCAAAAGGAAAATCACAGCTTATGTTTTAGTTGTTGTCAAGCAACATGAGAAAATCTAACTTGATGGGCTTAAAAGAAGTATATAGTCAAAATGTGTTACGTTATACATACACATGTCCTGTAATTTTGCTTAGGGGAAGATGCATGATGCCTCGTTTATCAGGTCAGCAACATTATATATTAGTTGGAGTTTATAGTAACACTGTTCACAAAATTCTCAGAGCACAATATTACCAGGTTCTGAGCAACATGGGCTGTAGCACACCATATGAAATGTGTGACAAAATTGGGCAAGGCCCATCTCAGCATCGAGATCATCTTCCCACATCTTGTATGTTTTCACCAAGCAGGGTAGTGAGATTGTTGCTAGGAAGTGGCAAGTTCCCAACTGACACATTTTTCTTTTTAAACACCTTGTTAATAACCCAAATCACCATGGGTTGTGGGCATACCGTAATCACTATACAAATTTGTCATCATGAAAACTAAACTTGGAACTACAGCATGTTCTTAACAGGTTTAAATCGCCACTTGTCTGAAAGATATCTCTGTTGAACCAAAATCTCGGATATGCTCCATGGGCACCAGTAAAGTGCACTTTATGTCTACAGACATTACCATCTGACACGTACCCTAACAGCACATGTCTCTGACCCACTTGCAGGATGTTTCCGTATTTCAATAATGCCAATTGGTCTGTACTGGCAATTATCATTGTAATGCTACATCAAGGACAATTTGCACTCAGGGACACAGACCCAGCTCATGGATTCAACCAAGCTGTAGCTTCAGGCTTTTGCTCAATCTCATGGTGCTCATTCATTTTGAGCTTATCTGATGCACACAGCATCCATGCCTTGTATTTTCTTGCCTTCCTGTGCCCTTTTTCACATTGCCAGCTCAGCCAGTGATATTACTATTAGCACAGACACAAAGCCTGGCTCTGAACAGGCCTGTGTCATTAGATATAGGACAATAAGATATTGGAATGGGGTTGAGAAACATATAAGCCATGATGGAATGATGGTGGAGAGTCAATGGGCTGAATGGCCTAATTCTGCTCCTATATGTTATTGTCTTATGGGTGAGAGTAAGCGGACGAGATGTTGCAGGCAACAATGAGAGTGTAGAGCATAAACCTTGTTGGGAGTTGGCTACAGTAGTGGACATGGAATGAATATGAGGATTCAGAGAAAAGATGATGACTGAAACACTGGTTGAGTGGAGAAGGATATTGTCTTCTTCCTGCTTTGCTGTGCATTCTTCCAGAAGCTGAGGCTGCTTCCTTCTGGGTAGCAACCCTAGACCAGGCTGACATGGTCCAGTGTTATGACCTCTGCTTCTGGTCTGAGGGGAAGAGGACTCAAGACTCCAACAAGACTTCCAGGACCCTTCCCATAAAGTCAATTGCTAAGTTCATTCTGTCTTTCATGACTGGGGCAAATCCCTGGAACCATGCAGGGGAACAATGGACTGATAATGTTTGTCCAGGTACATAACAACCTTATAAATCTGGGGGATGGGGAATGCTGGTCAACTCTGTGATCTCTGGTTGAGTGTTAACATGTTCCAGGAGTGTCACAAGGTTATGTTGAGTGAAAATTGGTTGTGATGCTCGCCATGATGACTGAAACACCAAATAATACATTGTGTTTGGTAATGTACGGCAAGAAAACCCACTTGGCCTCACAATGATAATTAGTCCATCAAACCTGACATGACTTGCAGTTCACCAAACAAAAAAATGAGGTCCAGCAATCAGCGTTTGATCTCTGTGAAACTATTAACAACTTCTTGAGGCCACACATTCAGATGAATGTGGAAATCTGGAAGTTGCTGTCAGTGATGTTTGCTCTTCCATTGGCTCCTTTATTGAAATCCTTGCAAATGGAAATCAAACCCAAATCAGTGAATTGACATGAACTTGTGTTTCTTTTTTATTTTGACTTTAACAGAAATATTTTTAAAAGTTAAACCTTGTTGAATAAGACTGAGTGTTTTTAATGATTTTTTAATTATTAATCACTTTAACGATTTTTGCTGAACTGTCCCTTTGCCCTTAAATCCTCCCTATCCCTTAAATATACTCTTGTTCTTTTGAAATGTCAAGTTTCCCTACTCTGCCAGTAAAATTTATGAACTTTGAAAATATTAAACGAAGTAAAGCTTGATTATGATATTTCAACTTCTACTGGAATCCAATCCGTGTCCCTTTCCTTATTTTGCTTTCTGTAAAAGTTTTAAAGAGTGAATGATGAAACCTGCTGTTAAGATGTTGAGAGATCTTGACAGGATGGATGTGGAGACGATGTTTCTTCTTATATAAGAATCTAGAACTAGGGGTCACTATTAAAACTCAAAGGCTGACCATTTGAAACAAAAATGAGTCAAAATATTTCTCTGAGGACTTTGAGTCATTGAAATCCTCTTTCTGAAAAAGTGGTGGAAGTAGAATCATGAATATGTTTAAGATAGATTTATGCTAAGCGAGGGAGAGAAAAGTTGTCAGGGGTATGGACGAATGCAGATTTGTAGTTACAATCAGATCTTCCATGACCTTATCAGATAAGTGGCAACCCCCAAGATGCTGATGGTAGAGTTCATAGTGATGACAATGCCACTGAATATCAAGAAGATATGGTTATCTTATTGAAGATAATCATTGCCTGGTGGTTGCATGTTACAGATGATGATAGACTAACTTGTGTCTTTGTGTTTCAGTGATACTTTGAGGTAACTTCCAAGGAAGCTTGATGTTACAATGATTTTCTGTTGAGTTCCCATTCCCAAAGCCCAGCCTCATGACATCATAAATCACATGGGTCTTGTATCCACGTGAAAATGCTAAGCTGTTATTTTCTAGTTTCCCAACTCCATTATATCTAGATAGCAGGAACTGCAGATGCTGGAGAATCTGAGATAACAAGGTGTAGAGCTGGATGAACACAACAGGCCAAGCAGCATCAGAGGAGCAGGAAGGCTGACATTTCGGGCCTAGACCCTTCTTCAGAAATGGGGGAGGGGAAGGGGGTTCTGAAATAAATAGGGAGAGAGGGGGAGGCGGATAGAAGATGGATAGAGGAGAAGATAGGTGGAGAGGAGACAGACAGGTCAAAGAGGCAGGGATGGAGCCAGTAAAGGTGAGTGTAGGTGGGGAGTTAGGGAGGAGATAGGTCAGTCCAGGGAGGTCAAGGGGGCGGAATGAGGTTAGTAGGTAGGAGATGGGGGTGGGGCTTGAGGTGGGAGGAGGGGATAGGTGGGAGGAAGGACAGGTTAGGGAGGCGGGGATGAGCTGGGCTGGTTTTGGGATGCGATAGGGGGAGGGGAGATTTTGAAGCTAGTGAAGTCAACATTGATACCATTGGGCTGCAGGGTTCCCAAGCGGAATATGAGTTGCTGTTCCTGCTACCTAGAATACACCTCCTCCCACCCACCTTCCTGCAAAAATGCCATACCCTATTCCCAATTCCTTCGCCTCCGCCACATCGGCTCCCAGGATGAGGCATTCCACTCCTGTACATCTCAGATATCCTCGTTTTTCAAGGACCGCAACTTCCCCCCCTCAGTGGTCGAGAACGCCCTTGACCGTTTCTCCCGCATTTCCCGCAACTCATCCCTCACACCCCCTCACCGCAATAACAACCAAAACAGAATCCCCCTCTTCCTCACTTACCACCCCACCAACCTCCGGATCCAATGCATCATCCTCTGACACTTCCGCCATCTGCAATCTGACCCCACCACCAAAGACATTTTTCCCTCCCCACCCTTATCTGCTTTCCGGAGGGACCACCCTCTCCATGAATCTCTTGTCCGCTCCATACTTCCCTCCAGCCCCACCACACCTGGCACTTTTCCCTGCAACCGCAGGAAGTGCTACACCTGCCCCTACACCTCCCCCCTCACCCCCATCCCAGGCCCCAAGAAGACTTTCCACATCAAGCAGATGTTCACCTGCACATCTGTTAATGTGGTATACTGCATCCGCTGTTCCCGTTGTGGCCTCCTCTACATCGGGGAAACCAAGTGGAGGCTTGGGGACCGCTTTGCAGAACACCTACACTCGGTTCGCACTAAACAACTGCACCTCCCATTCTCAGATGACATGTCCATCCTGGGCCTCCTGCAATGCCACAACGATGCCACCCGAAGGTTGCAGGAACAGCAATTCATATTCCACTTGGGAACCCTGCAGCCCAATGGTATCAATGTTGACTTCACAAGCTTCAAAATCTCCCCTCCCCTTACCGCATCCCAAAACCAGCCCAGCTCGTCCCCGCCTCCCTAACCTGTCCTTCCTCCCACCTATCCCCTCCTCCCACCTCAAGCCCCACCCCCATCTCCTACCTACCAACCTCATCCCGCACCCTTGACCTGTCCGTCCTCCCTGGACTGACTTATCTCCTCCCTACCTACACTTACCTTGACTGGCTCCATCCCTGCCTCTTTGACCTGTCTGTCTCCTCTCCACCTATCTTCTCCTCTATCCATCTTCTATCTGCCTCCCCCTCTCTCCCTATTTATTTCAGAAACCCCTTCCCCTCCTGCATTTCTGAAGAAGTGTCTAGGCCCGAAACGTCAGCCTTCCTGCTCCTCTGATGCTGCTTCGCCTGCTGTGTTCATCCAGCTCTACACCTTGTTATCCATTATATCTAGGTAGTTTTTCAATTTTTAGGATGCACAACTCCATTATATGTAGGCATTAAATAGATAGTTTAATGTATGACCATTTATAAAATCTCACATTCCTAACACATCCACGTAAGACTTGGAGATGAGCAGGTTTTGCATTCTAGGAACATCTGATCTCGCCATGGTACCTACTATCTGAAAACCAATCTGGGCCTATGTTTAGCTGAGCCATCCAGATTTATAATCGGACAAACTTTAGAACAGGTCCCATGGCCCACTTTGTTCCTCTATTGTCTCTGAAATTAAAGAGGCAAAACATAATTTTTTGACCTTCATGATTGGAACCGTATTGATTATATTTTTTTTCTAGGGTTCCATGATGCCACACTCAGTCAAGTGAGTTTGCTATCAAGAGAAGTCATTCTCAACTCACCTCTGGAATTCACTCTTTTTGTCTCATATTGAACCTCGACCATAATGGTCTAGAACAAAGAAACACTAGCAAAACTAAACTGGATATTGGTGAACAGGTTGTGGCCTTTTCTTTTGCCATGTGATAGCATTGTTATTGATACATACATCACTTTGCTTATGATTCAGCCTGAATGGATAGGGTCATAATTGGGCCGATTGGTTTTCTCCTGCTCTTTGTGCACAGGACATATATAGACACTTTTCCACAGTGTTGGTCAGATACAAGTGTTATAGTTATATTGGCACAGATTGGTTAAAAACAAAATTATTTCTGGAATGCAAATTTTTTCAGAAACAAAGCTCAAATTTTGTCAGGGTTCACAGTCTTTGCTCTATTCATGCTTTCAGCAAGTTTTTGATAACATGATTTGCAAATTATTTGAAGACTGACACCTGTGATAGTAGGGTTTCAGGATGAAGAGACATGGATATTTACTTAATGCTTTTGCTTTTACTCTTTTACTAGTTGGAGATAATTTCAACTATTTCAACTTTGTCTTATACACTAATGTGTAGCATTCCACCATCATTGAAGATGAATGGGGTTTATAAGGTACAATAAGAGTTCAGCTGTGTATAACATATCTTTCCTGATTTTGTTGCAACTGAATATTAATGGAAATTAATAACAGGATTTTTTTTTAATAAGTGGATGAGTTAAAATTTCACTTCCAAATTAAAAATTGCTCTTCATCAACCCTAGAAGAAAATTCTAGGTGGCTACGGAGGTAGGTGAGTGTTGGGCACACAGATAAGAAAGCCTGCCTGAGTTTTATTAGTTTCATCCTAGCTGTAAGAGCTGTTAGGCCCATTAGTCCTTACTCTCATATTCCCTCCTACCTGACCCATTCCCCATTCCATCTCATGCCCTACCGCATGTTACTTCCATAACAAGTCATATGTGAAGTCCTTAGGAGCCATGTGGAGATGTTAGAAGAAAGTTCAAATGATCTAATATAGCTCACACTAATACACATCTAATGGTGAGAAATAGCTGCATTCTCAAAACCTAGTCAAAGCTTTTAAATCTCCTGAAATAGTTAACCTGTCATGAGAAGTAACATCAAATCTGCGTGTTTGCTTAGGTTTCTGCAGACGCTCCTGTTGCCTCACATAGTCCAAAAATGTGCAGGTTAGATGAATTGACCATGCTAAATTGCCCATATGTCCAGGGATGTGGATTAATAATGGGGAGAGCAGGATTACAGTGATAGTGTAGAGGGTGGGTCAGGTGGGGCACTCTTTGGAGGGGTAGTGTAGACTTGATGGGCCAAATAGCCTACTTCCACATTTTAGGGATTCTATTATTTTATGAAATACAATTAATCCTTTAGTAGTCTCTTTAAATTGTAAGCTTAGAAACACTATGACAGAATATTTTTATATCATTTGAAACTCAGCCAAGTATAATTAATGACATTTCTTGGAAAATGTCAACAAAGTGTAATTGTGGAAAGGTGAGCATGTTTATTTTCCTAACCTAGACTAGATAGCCTGCCAATCAAGGTTTCCCAAATAGTGTTACTTTTTCACATCTCACTGACAGCTTAAGCTTTTTTGAAAAGTCTAAAGAAGGAAGATTTTAGTCTGTTCATGTCTATCAATTTGTGACTCCCATTGTTGTGGGCTAAAACCCTTGGAATAGGCAAATTGGGTTCTATATGAACTCAGCAATGAAGTTCAAATGGCCTTGTTGAATTCAGGTTTCTCATTCTTGTGAATCATGCCGCAGCTCGTAGATCTGGTGACAAAAATGGTACTAATGAAAATAGGCATGACACTTCTTATTTGCATGCTGCCTAACATTTTTAAAGATCCGTAGTGTCTTCCCACTCTACAAAATTCCAGCCCTACATAATTTCCTGTTTTCTTTTCAATCATGCATTTGAATCTCTAATGCTGTAGGGCAAATATTTCCTTTGTGTGCTATTAATGGAATTTATAAACCTGCTTAATGTCTCAACAGCTTGTATAATGCCCATTTAATTTCATCTTTCCAGAATATTCACTCAAACATCCTCCCACTGCAGCAATTGGACTGGTGTTGTGACCATAACAACCATTTCAAGCAACCAACACCTGCTGTCAATCACCTTCCATGTGCAGAGATGTACTTTCAAGGATTTTCTGATACATTTCTTTCTTTGAATCCAACTGTCTGACCTTGCTGAGCGCTCTTGCAGATCAAAAGAATGCAGCTCTGCATTTATCTTTTCTTACATCACCTACAGCCTTTTCAAATACAAGTGGAAGATGCTTTTTAAACTGTAACCTTTTAAACCTAAACAAATCAGCTTAACTAGTTATTCACCACATCCTATTTCAAACTCATAAAATACTGCCTCATAGAATCCATACGGTGCAGAAAGAGGCCATTTGGCCCATCGAGTCTGCACCAACCACCCCAACTCCCACCACTGCAAAACAACCCTATCTCTGTAACCCTGCATTTACCATGGTTAATCCACTTAGCCTGTACATCCCTGGACAATTTAGCATGGACAACCTACCTTACCTGGCAATTTTTGAACTGAAGGATGAAGCCAGAGCACTCAGCAGAAACCCACATAGACACAGAGAGAACATGCAAACTCCAGACTGACAGTCACCCAAGGCTGGAATTGAACTTTGGTCAATTGGGTGTTAAGCACTGTGCCGCCAGTATCCTAAAAGGATATTTTCTGAAAGAAAGTTACATCTGAATTAATAAATACTAATTATTCCCACTACCTCTTCAGGAAATTAACTCCATATACCAACCACATGCTTTTTGTAATTGTAGGATAGTTATTCCCAGTCATTAGGATACAGACTGAGAAATGGGGGAACTGGCAATAATGTGGGTATAAGCATTAGAACAAGAACATCATGATTCCTGCCTGGCCCAACTTCCTCAAAGAAAATCGCCACTTTTTTTGAGGGTGCCTCAAAATGCAGGTCAAATCCTCTACTTCCACTGTTCTGGACAAGTTGAAATATCTGGTTATACTGTACATTAGTTAACCACTTCAGAATGCTAAGAGCAGCCATTATATCTGCCATATCTTTTGCAGTGCCAACCACTGGCAGCTATCGTTGTTTTAGATTGCTGTTACTATTTGTTCTTTCTAGTATTTTAAAATAAACCAGTTAACCAAATGTGACAAAAGTTAGGATTTGCAGACCCTGTTGGTCACCGTAATAAAAATCTAAATCACAGAGAAAATGTAGAAACTAAATTACACTGTCATTTTGGAGATGATAATACCTGTATCCCCTGATGATGCCCTGCATTCATCAGTCACAAAAGGCCAAAAGCTGACAGGTAAAAATCTTCTTTTCATTGCTGAGTTCAAGGGTCTGGCTAATTGGCAGTGGTGGAAGGTAAAATACTATTGAGTATTAACAAGAATTTGAAATCTCAAATGTCCATAGCCATAACTGTTTACTCATTTGTCAAGGTCATTTAGGAAATTACCTATGGATTTATTTGGATGCTGAGGATTTCCATGAAATCTTGTCTTTTTAAGGATTTTGTTTGCTCTCACAATAAAGTAATTATTAAAGCTGTTAAAATGTCTTCAAATACATCTATACCTCTTTATATTCTTGTAGTTTATAACATCATCCACTTTATGACCTATTGAATACAATAGTCTGTATACTTTTTGAGTTTTAGATTTAATATTGATGTAATTTGGTAGATTAAGAACTGTATTCTTTAGGAGGTCCAATCCTGACTTCTGTTTGGTCCATCTCTTTTATTAAATCTCTTTGGCATTGCTATTTTTCCTTCTATTTCTTCTTATTAAGGACATTTATTCTTAGTCCTTTAAAGCTTTTTTTAAATCTCTAGCATCTCAATGCAATTATGCTCAAAGACTTAATGATACTAAAATAGATAAATGTGGATGATTTTAAATTTGGAATCTTGCATTAAATCAATGTAATTTAAATTTCCTTGTCCTAAAATCTCTTCAAATATTTAAACTTTGTGTAATATCAATTGATGTTATTTCTTTGTAAGTATTTTGAACTCTGTTATAGCAGTGCCAGGTGATTTTTTTTTCTAATATAGTTTAAAATTCATATGTGATCATACTAGATTTCTTATTGCTCACTGTGAACACTTCAGCCTTTTTCATTAAATAATGGACCTCCATCTTCTGCAGCCAAAATGGAGGTCTGCTGTTTTTTCAAGGGCAAAATGGACATTTCCCTACTTTGCCCAGTCTAAATCCTAATGCATGTTTGCTTGTACAATTTGTTTAGAAATGAATATCTGTGAATGTATAATATGTATCATAAATCTTCCTACCAAAATTACAGTTTGAAGTACGATTGTCCCAATTTTTGTACAATCTTAAGGTTCTTCGAACTGTCTTCCTCTATTTGACTCTGTGTTCATAGTCTTTTCAATTAGTCTTTAGTCACCCTCTGTCTTTTCTTAGAGATTCAGCCTTGGCATAAATTAATATTCTGACTCTTGCTTGTTGTATTGTTGCTACTCCCAGTGGAGCCTACTAGTGAAGATGTCAATGCTTGTTTTGAAAGATAGGTAACCCTTTTAACTTCTATCCTTCTCAGTCTGGTCTATGGTTTTCATATTTTAAAGATTTCCCCCTTTGCCAATAGAGATTTCTAATTTGATTCACATATTTCTAAACTTCTCCTTCTTACTGAAATGTGGTTTTGTGACTTCCCAGTATAACGAGTTTTTGGTCTATTTGTAGCTTGCTTTGCTTTCCCTGAACTTTTTACCAGTTCTGAGATGAAAGTTTCCTTCTAATGTGCTGCTTTTGTCTTTTGCTGCTTCCATGAGTGTCGCTGACTGTCAGTTTACATATTTCCAACAGACGATTGACTCAATATTCTTAAAACAGTGTTCTTAAATTGTTAAACTCATTTTCCTTCCTTTTTTCCCTTCTCGGTTGAATGGATTTTTTCCACCATTGTTACTTATAGGTATTTATGCAGTGATCCTATTGCTGATCACTGTTTTATATGTTGCAATACCAAACACTGGAGCTTGTGGTTGGGATAGAGTTCTGCCCCATCCTCCTTTCTATTTGAATCTAAGGGCCTATCTAATTATCAGTAATAGAGGATAAACCAATATTAAATCTTAATAAGAAAAGGCACTTGTCTTAAATGAAAAGTAGTTTAATACATGGTATCAACAGGTACAGGTTACATTAACTAGATAGCCATAATTATATCAGTAACTACAAATGACACAATGCTATCCATCATGACCTTGTGCTATATGTCTCTTTTCCACATAATGACTATTGAAATCATTAGACTTAGTTGAGTTTAATGCAGTTTTAACATTCAGTGCCATTGTTACTATTACCTTACATGATATCATAGAATCCCCGCAGTGTGGAAGCAGGCACTTCGGCCCATCCAGTCCATATTGACCCACTCAGACAAAGTCCATGACCCTATTCCTGCATTTCCCATGGCCAATCCACCCAGCCTGCACATTTTTGGATTGTGGGAGGAAACTAGACCACCCAGAGGAAACCCATGCAGATACGAGGAGAATGTGCAAACTCCGCATAGACAACCACCCACGGGCGGAATTGAACCCAGTCCGTAAAATACCCTCAAAACAGACAACTTGAACAGGGTCTCAGATGTAACACTTTCCCAAATGAGTAATTTTCATTTTGTATATGGGTAGCCACTGGTGAAACAAGGAAATGGAAAAGCATTCAACTTTCAGTCACTAGTTCATGAGTTTGAGCTTGAGAATTATGCCAAAAGATACCTCCAAATTTTGAAGTTAATAAGTGGGAGACTTTCCAATTAAATTTATATCAAATTACATAAATTGCATTAAAACAAAATGATGGTTATATTAATTTGCAAACTGCATAATTTTTCAGAGCAGACATTATATTGTATTCCATTTAGTCATGAACACAAAGATGTGAATATATAATTATTAATAAAGTCAAACACATCACTCAATAAAATCAATATTTCCTGTATGTTGACAATGTGCTAATTTGGGATTTTGATTTATTTGTGAAATTTAACATTTTACATGTAATTTTTTTCCTTAGGTCTAACTCTGTACTTTACTGCTTTACTTTTGAAAGAAATGTGAACTGAAGAATAGCAGATCCATATGAAAGAAATGCAGTAATAAAAGCTAGTGACTTAGAGAAGACCAAAAGAATAATGAAAAAGTGTTTAGACGTCTATAAATCTCAGACAATCCAATGATTTGTGAATAAAGAAACATAAAACAGAATCCATTTGTAACAAATTGTCTGCAAGTGACAGCCCCTTTTGCAATATTTTTCCAATTGTTTATTCAAGAGCATTTATTGGAAAAGAAACATAATTGAAGGTGAAATATCAATCTGTTAAAGGCTGCCAAATGTGACCAAAATGCATTTTATGCTCAATAGAATGAACTTTGGCTGCACTCAGGAACCCAAAGATGATAGCACACCACATTGCAACATATGTTTAATGTACATCAACTAGTGACTGCAGCAGATGGCATCTTTCCACAAAGACATCAAAGCTCAGGCTAATGTATAAACATCATGTTGGTGAATTGGAGGCAAAACTACCTTTCTGTTGCATAATGAGCGGTAGGGTAAAACTAAATTAAGGGAAAACTGACAAAAGATTAAATTTAGCATCCTGTACTTTGAGCAGGGAGACATGTGAGAGCAGGAAGACACACTAGAGAATGCCAGTTGGAAACTACAGTGCTTTACTGCCAATTCTATGCTATAGCAACTTACTTGCAAGTAGTGTATATTTTATATCTATCCAATTTTAGATTAATCTGCTTGAAGAGAATATCAGTCCAGCACTTGGCTGCGCTTAACAAAGATGGGAAATCAAGTAATTGATTGTGCTAAGGAACATGACTAAGTTTTTCATATGGTTTCTCCAAGCATATAGCTTCAGAGGATCAGAGATAGTAGGAACTGCAGATGCTGGAGAATCCGAGACAACAAGG
>NC_063343.1:17272384-17351244 GCF_021869965.1 Rhincodon typus | reverse complement strand
GTTCATTTTGTTTTTGCTTGTCACTTCTTACCTTTGTACCATATATATTTCCAAGAATTACAGCAATTTTTATTTGATGCCATCCTCTAATTAACAGAGTCATATTACAATTCATCTTGCAGGGCTCTGAGGAACGGTCACGGAACCCAAAACATGACCTCTCATTTCTCTCCACAGATGCTGCCAAATCTGCAGAGCCTTTCCAGCAATTTCTGTTTTTGTTACTGAATAACATGGTATTAAAGAATCTAACAGACCTTTATTATAACTATTTATTATGTACAAATATTATATTCACAGGCATGTGTGTGTCTGGACTGAAGTTAAATTGTTACATTAACAGAGCAGCACCCTTCCAGTACTGTGTCATGCTTCAAGTAACCCGAGGTAAGATTGAGTACAAGATCTTAGTATTCTTGCTGTTGGTTTCTGTCACTCAACATCACCTTATGATTATCTTCAATATGCTCTTTCACATTGTCATCATGCATGATGATATGCAATACAGTGGTCTGAGCTTCTGGTCCATTGCAATGCAACACCATGATCAGTAATGACTTCATATGATATGTGCTCAATGCATATTCTAGCAACCTTTACTGGTATCCCTACATTTGTCTTTCTAAAACACTCTCTTCTTGATATGTAGTTTTGGTAGTTCTCTACCTGCTTGCTCATCATGTGTCTCTTTCATTTTCTTCAGTCCTTGAAGAAGAATGTCTCATATCTCAGTTGGTTGGACAGTTGATTACTAGGTAAGGTCGCTCACACTTGCCTTCCAAGCATAAGCTTGGCTGATGATGGTATCCCTTCTCCATTGGTATTACATGAAAAGGTAAAAATGCAATGCTAAAATCTTGCTTTGTTGCTTGAAATTTAACGATTATTGATTTGATTGTACCATATATTCTGATGGACCAGCTGAACATATGGGTAGAGGGGTGACAATGTGATGTGGGTCACTTTCTACTTAATACAGATCTTGAAGTGGTTTGCTGTTGTACTGCAGTCTGTCACCAGGCATTACTTGATCCAAAATAAACTGAAAATAATGATCATTTTTATTGTGTTGCTTATTCATTGAAAAATAGGAAATTTAGGGAAGTATTCTGCCACAAGGATGTAATCTTCTCCATGTGCTGTGAATCAGTCTGTTGCTACTTTTTTTTTCCCATTGAGTAAATGGAACATCATTTGGATGTAGATATCCCCACTACTGCAAAGGTTGATATGTTTGGCGTGCCTGTCACGTATTCATGAGTCACTGAATAGCCTGGTTTGTTCCCAACGAGCGCACAGATTCACATACTGGCTGCCTGGTGTGTTCAAAATCCAGGTATTCTTGGTGTAATTCATCCAGAGTCAATATTTTGCTATGGGAACACTTTTTCAACAATGTACTGCCTAAGTTGCACAACCCCATTCTACAGACAGGTCAATTGGCGTGTCGACACATTGGCTTCCCTTTTCTGAAGCAACTGCCATTCGTGGACCTCAGAGGTCTGTGTAACAAAACAAAATAATTAAAGGGAATTTCCTCTGATGCTGCTTGGCCTGCTGGGTTCATCCAGCTCTACACCTTGTTATCTCAGAAATATAACCTTCTGCTTGTTGATTGACATGTCTAAAATAACACACCAACCAAACCATCATTTGAGAGAGTTGCACACCAGTTAGTGATAAAAAAATTTATCTAAAAACCTTAGTGCCATCATTATTAATATTTCTTAATTTTCTTTAGTGCTCCTTGTATTCCAGAATGAATAAATCCGCAGAATCTTCCTCCAGTTTAGTCATCTGTGTTGTGCAGAATGAACCATCTTATGAACTTTTCACTAACTTAGAAATGGAACTAGAACGTAAGGTGCTGGGTGAATTTGCCAACTGCAAAAAAAGATATAAAAAATTATTTAATATACATTTTGGGAATAAAAGGTGAATTAATGTTTCAGTAGTCTTTCTCAAGCAGAGCACGACAAAAAGAGCAATGACCTAGATTTTCTGGTGTTTGACTACTTTTGAATCAACAATGATTTATGTTTGAAAGATCAAAGAATCCCTACAGCTTAGAAACAGGCCCTTCGGCCCAACAAGTCCACACCGACCCTCAGAGCATCCAGACCCATCCTCCTATAACGCACCTAACCTACACATCCCTGCCCATCTTTGGACTGTGGGAGGAAACCCACGCAGACACAGGGAGAATGTGCAAACACCACACACTCAGTCGCCTGAGGGTGGAATTGAACCCGGGTCCCCAGTGCTGTCAGGCAGCAGTGCTAACCACCGAGCCATGGTGCCTCAAATTTCTGTGCCTTTAATGTAAAGAAAAGTCCAAAGGTATTTCAAAAAGTACAAAAGTATGACACCCAGCCACAATAAGGAGATGCTAAGCCAGATGACTAAAAGCTTGTTCACAGAGAAAGATGTCTCAAAGGAAGCAAGTGAGACAAATAACTGCGGGAGGGAATTCCAGAACTTGAGGCCTATAGAACTAATGGGTAATGGAATAATTATGTTTGGGAATGCACAGCAAAGCGGGATTAGAGATGCACATTTATCTTAAGAGTTGTGATCCAGGAGGAAAAAGATAGGGAGGATCAAGATAATGGAGTGATTTGAAGCAATGGTGAGAATTTTAAAACTAAGACATTGTTTAGCTGAGAGCTAATGTATATCAGTGAGACAGTGATGATAGGGTAATTGTATGTGCCACAACTTAAGAGATGGGCAGCAAAGTTCAGGGTGACTTCAAGTTTATTGAAAGCATAAAGAGGGACACCAGTCAGGAGTCTATTTAAATAGTAGAGACTAGGTGATGAAGGAAATGATTCAAATGATTCTAATTGGGTTTTAGGAAGACTGCAATGGAAGCACATTGGATTTTTTAAGGTCAAGTCAGCAGCAGACATTTTGGTGTAAACTAAGAAGGGTGGATTGAGCAGACTAATAACTGGGGCAGAAAATTTTGTTTAAATTACATTTAAAGGGATGGAAAGAATGATAAGTGACTGTCATTTTTGGGAAATAAAAATTTGGCAAGCATTTTTGCAGTCTTGAGTCATATTTTGCCCAGCATATCTTTTTGCCCATCATTATCTCCTGAGGCTTAGGGGAAGAAGGTTAAGAGAGAGCTGAAAATAAAGAGAAATAAAACCAGACCATAACTGTGCAGGCAAGTAACCGAATAAAATGCATTCCCTTCCCTGCATCAGAAGTCAAAACATTATTTTTCAAGAGCTCTTCTTGAAATTTTCTTGAGTGTTACATTTTATTCTCCTAGGGGATGATTTCTTTTCATTTTTAAGGGCTTCTTTTTCATTTAAACATTAGATGGTCCAGTTACATGGTAACAATAACTTCTGTGTTGATGTTGATGTATGCAGTATTTGAACTCCCACAGACACAAAATTAGATCAATATCCTCACTATACATTACTGTTCCAATAAACTTAAAACCACAACATAAAAGGAAAGCATTAATTTTTTGGATACCACCGCATTAAAATTGATACAAGAAAGCATTCATAAGTTAGCAGTAAATACTTCTTAAAAAATTTCTGACAAACACTTCACAAAATCTACTAGCATAAACATGGCATATTTGTCTCTAAAACAGTGGCTGCGCCTCAAATAATTTCCAGTATATGAGATATTTTAAGATGCGATCACACATAAATGCACACTTTATTAAATAAAACTCATAGATCATAGAATCCCTACAGTGAGGAAACAGGCCATTCAGCCCAACAAGTCCACACTGTCCCTCCGAAGAGCATCCCATCCAGACCCATTCCCCTACCCCTGATTTCCCACGTCTAACTCACCTAACCTAAACATTCCTGGGCACTATGGGCAATTTAACATGGCCAATCCACCTAACCTGCATATCTTTGGACTGTGGGAGGAAACCGGAGCACCTGGAAGAACCCCACACAGACACGGGGAGAATGTGCAAACTCCACTCAGACAGTCGCCTCAGACTGAAATTGAACCCGGGTCCCTGGTTGTTAAGTATTAAATTATCAAATTGATACAATGTTCATTACAATAGCAAGCACTATATATTTTCCTGTATAACAGTTCCTAAGCACATGCAGCCTTAAGCTGGAGACTCCATATTCATTTGCAAGGAATTCATTACTTCAGTTTTCTGAGTTCAAAGTTAGCTCAGTGTTCATTTGACGTGCTTGGGTAATATATATTTGTGAATTCTGAAAAATTGAAAATTTAAGATTTGAACTGTTCCTGGCTTGCAAAATAATTTTGGAATGCAAAATATTATTGGAACACAAAATTCAAAAGGTTTGGGTTGGAGCTGTGGCTAGAATTAGGTCTTAGTTTAAGTCAAAATGTTAAAAAAAAGATTTTTTGCTGTTTACAAAAGTCACCTGATTTTATACAGAACAGAACCCAATTTTTTTTAACAGAAGTTGAGGGTGGAGTGTTATTACTTTCATGGTTCAGCAAAAAAAGCTTGTAAAATTTGACTGGACATGTGTTATTTGTTGCTTAGCAACACCCTCTGTGGAAGTACACTGAGTGTGTACTTCCACAGACTTGGAATCTGTGATCAGTTGGAATAGGTTTTAAGAGGGAAATATGTCTCCCCTTCCTCTTTCAGTAAGAAGCAAAATAACCTTTTAAGATAACTAGCTAAAGAAATATCTCAGTGAAGTATTTTATGAGAATCAGAAAAAACTTGAGGAATCAATATATCTGATGTTCTCATAAACTATGAAAGCTGAACTGTTAACCAAATCATAAGACCTCTGTCTAACTGACCTCAATTGAGGGTCTTCCATCACTCCACGACTGACTAACATAATGTCATCTAAAAGAAAACAAAGGAACTGAGAAAGTCACCTTATTCTATCTTTTTAGTTTTGCCTCTCAGTCAACAGGCTGCATTTTTATTTTCCACACATAACTGATCTGCAGACCTATGTCATCTCAATCTGTGTGTGTGTGTGTGTGTGTGTGTGTGTGTGTGTGTGTTGTGAGTCACTTCCTGCTGTGACTCCAATGTCTTTGACTCAAGGACCAATTTAGGACAATTATCCCGGAGTATTAGATAACTAAAGTCCTAAGGTTTTCACTGCTGCATTCTCACTAACAATGGTCTCAGGCAAGGTTTGTGCACACAGTTTAGTTTTCAGAGAGGTAAGAGATCAGAACCAAAGCTGAATGGAAAAAAATGCACAGATAAATTAATTTGAAAGAGAACTCACTCCTTGAGGAATGTAACACACGGCAAACAGAGGACAGACAGCTGTGTAAATGAAAACATGTCATGAATAGATAAATCTCTACCAAACTCATCATCCTGGAATCAAATGGCTACAAGATTGTCTCTTGTTTCTCAGGCTTGATGGACAATTGCCCTGTTTTCCTCACTTTGATCATGGCACACCTCTGGATTGTCACCTTCATTTTACTTCTCAGAGGTTTCATCACACTCCTGCATTTCTTCCTCAGGCATCACACCTGCCCTTTGGCAACTGAGACTGGGGGAAGCACAGAGCACCACCACAAGGCAGGACAACCTGTCTGGGATATACTCCATGGTACTGCCTGTCTGGTCCACAGTGGAAAATCGCATCCCTCATTTCTATTTTTGGAGTTGATCCTAACTGCATCCCCAGCTCCACAGAATGGAAGTGATCTGCATGAAGTTTCAATTCGTCAAGTCAGCAGTATATGCTGGGAATTAAGCCCCTGCTCTTTCAGTGCCATCTTGCTATCTTGCATTTTGGGAACTTAAAAACACCATTAAACTTGATAGCTCAATCTTGCCAATCAATAACCTGATGAATGCCCAGAAGGTGCCTTGACAGATATTATAGAAATTCACAAATGCTGCTTGAAATGATCCGGTGATGCATAAATGGAATGTTATTGTTGACATCATGGTCACAGGCAATATGAAATAGCTGATAGAGTTAATACTTTGATTTGAAAATAGCATTACATCAACACAATGCCCTGACTATGCACATAATGTGTAAATATAGAGCCTGTCCTTTTTGTATATTATAGTAGCTCCTAGGAATCTAGGGCTTCAGGTTGAAAGGTTAGAAACAATCATTTGATCATATAATCATCATGGCAATCAAGTATGATAAGGAAATTGTGACAAGGGAATCATGATAAAGAGAATTCACTGCAGCAAGTGTGACAAATTTCATGCCAGTCTTTGAAGACATAAAATGTCTTTGAGTTGTATGGGCATGCATGTCTACTAATTTATGTTCATGTATTTGTGCCCATGAGTATGTCTGTGGTTTAGCCTGTTTTTTTTCTGGGTCAAATGTTTCTTCTAAGAAAAGTTATTTTTTCTGATATTCAAAGATATCTATTTTCACTTAAATAAAAAGCAATGTGATCTAATTTCATTCGAATGGAGACAAGGTAAAAATTATGGTTGTCTTTCAGAAGGTGATCCTGATGATGTAAATCTATCAGGATCTTTGTGTGATTATGGCTGAGCCTCTGAATGCTGTGTTTCAGGTGAGAGATTTTCTGAAATATATCAAATACAGTATGTGGCAAAGCTAATGTTCTGTCTGAAAGGAATAATAGATTAGGAGCAGGTATTTGATTCTGAGTACATTGTTCTTTTGATTGATTGTTGAAATATTATACTTAAAATGCAAGTAGCGGAGGCAGATAAATTAGCATCCCTGATATATGAACCATTATATAAAATGTGCAGCTCATGTTCAGAAGTGGTAGGAGCTACAGCTGTTTGAAAAAGAAATGAACAAAGTATTTTAAAACGAATTTCATTCAGAGAACAAGTACCATCTATCAGCATAGTGGTCAATCAAAGGGATTTAATTGGGACAGTTGGTGTTTCAAACTGTGTAAGATTCCATACATTCTTACGAGGGTTTGGATTAATTTGGAAATCTTCTTTTGGATGAGATTTCCTAAAGTAGAGTTGATTTCTGAAGTGTTTAAATCAAATGATGAGAGATTTTGTTTAAGAGGATAATACAATCAACTTAACTTCCATCAAACATTCTAATTAACAAGCTTCAAATATATTAAGATCAAACTTTGGACCCTAGAGCAGAGCACTATCCCCACACCTTCTATTTCATATTTATTATCTCATTCATTGATATTTATTAATGAACAATGATTTTAAACCATACGGCTCATTTTACATTTAAGGAGCAAGGCTTGAGAATTGTAAAACTATATTAGAGACATTATTATTCTAAGACAGTGAATTAAAATCACAAGAAAAATGTATCATCAGAAACTTCACCTGGCAATATGCAGCTGTACAGAAACTTGACAACTCATATATGTATATTTAAAGTGAATGAATTATGTTGTTTGTAATAACATAACAGGCTTTTAACAGACTTATTAATGCTCATTGCAAACTGGGTTCATAACTTGTGGTGTAGGTTTGGCTCCGAAGGAATATTCTGACTTGTTCCCTTAATCATTTTGATATCGAGCATGTTCCTTTGATAATGTATTAAACAAAGCTTTAGGCATCGACATAGGCAGCACATAAGGAGAACAAGGGTCAGAGAATTGTGACTGAAGTACAACTGGCCAATTTGCATGATTTTACTTAAGTTCCATTATCTAATTTATGTTTCTAACAAGAAAGGATCTGCATGACACTTTTTTCAAAATTCAGTTGATGCAACAACTTAGAAAGGAACTGAAACTTGACATGGGGAAGTAGAGAGAGAAAGAAAGGCGCAATCATATACAAAGCCAATGGGACCTTGAATTAGATTTGTATCAGACTAAAATGATGCAAATATTCTAGATCTTTAGCTGGTCCAGATCATATGAGAAGTTATGTTGAACAGTTTAAAGTTGTTCTTTGTGGCTTGGTATCCAGGACTTATTACCTTTCTCATTTGCTATTAAATAACACAAAGCTTGAGTGTTCGGATCACTACAGGCAATGAACAAAACTCTGAACACTATTTTAATGCATCATAATGCTGCTGCAAAACAATTCTTACCCTAAATTGATGAACTTTCTTCCAGTTCTGTGATTTTGAACAATACTGTGTGAGTATGTTTTAGTACCTGTAATGTAAATCTTAAATTAAGCTCAATGCCTCACAAGAGATAACTATTATTTCAGAATATAATTAAGCTATTTAGTAATATGTTACAAACCTATTTATAGTGCCTTAAGACTGATCCTACTTCTGTCAAATACGACCAAACGGGAATCTTTTTTACATGGTATCAGTAGCCTGGACAGATACAAGCAAGATGGATGGAAAACAGTGAATATACCCAGAATATGGTGGTGGACAATGGGGACCCAGTGGATGTGGTGTACCTAGATTTCCAAAAGGCCTTTAACAAGGTGCCGCACAAGAGGCTATGTAGAAGATAAGGATGCATGGCATTAAGGGTAAAGTATTAGCATGGATAGAGGATTGGTTGACTAACAGGAAGCAAAGAGTGGGGATAAATGAGTGCTATTCTAGCTGGCAGTCAGTGACTAGTGGTGTGCCTCAGGGATCGATGTTGGGACCGCAATTATTTACAATTTATATAGATGATTTGGAGTTGGGGACCACGTGTAGGGTGTCAAAGTTTGCAGACGACACTAAGATGAGTGGCAAAGCAAAGTGTGCAGAGGACTGTGAAACTTTGCAGAGGAACATAGATACATTGAGTGAGTGGGCAAAGGTCTGGCAGATGGAATACAATGTAAATAAATGTGAAGTCATACATGTTGGGAGGAATAATAGTAAAAAGGATTATTACTTGAATGGTAAAAAGTTGCAGCATGCTGCTATGCAGAGGGACCTGGGTGTCCTTGTGCATGAATCACAGAAGGTAGGTCTGCAGGTACAACAAGTAATTAGGAAGGCAAATGGAATGTTGTCCTTCATTGCTAAAGGGATTGAAATCAAAAGCAGGGAGGTTATGTTGCAGCTGTACAAGGTGCTGGTGAGGCCACACCTGGAGTACTGTGTGCAGTTTTGGTCTCCTTACTTGAGAAAGGATGTATTGGCACTGCAGGGGGTGCAAAGGAGGCTCACTAGGTTGATTCCGGAGTTGAGGGGGTTGGCTTATGAGGACAGACTGTGCAGATTGGGACTATATTCATTGGAATTCAGAAGATTGAGGGGGGATCTTATAGAAACATATAAAATTATGAAGGGAATAGATAAGATAGAAGTAGAGAGGATGTTTCGACTGGCAGGTGAAGCTAGGACAAGAGGGCATAGCCTCAAGATTAGGGGGAGCAGATTTAGGACTGAACTGAGAACGAATTTCTTCACCCAGAGGGTTGTTAATCTATGGAATTCCTTGCCCAGTGAAGTAGTTGATGCTACCTCAGTAAATGCTTTTAAAAAAAAGGTAGATTTTTTTTAACAATAAAGGAATTAAGGGATACGGTGAGAACGCGGGTAAGTGGATCTGAGTCCATGAAAGGATCAGCCATGATCTTATTGAATGGCGGAGCGGGCCCGAAGGGCCAGACGGCCTACTCCTGCTCCTAGTTCTTATGTTCTAATATTCTGGATCATATCTGCCATTATAAGAAGGTGCCGGCGCTGGGAGAAATTGTCCTTTATAAGACTCACAAGACATAGGAAATAGAAATATATTCTGACTGAGTAAAGGCAGCTTTACTTCGCATCTTACACATGGAAGTGCTTCTAAACTAGGCTTTTCTAAATCCACAAATTAATCTTGGTTGAATCTACTATCATTCTTGGCCTGATCAAAATCCCTAGAAATGACTTTTTTTAGACTTATTTAAATTGATTCACCTAGTGATGCATTTCCAGGCCAAATTCCCATCAGTCTCATCAGGTGCACATTTTTGTTTCTCCTCAACTTCACACTCTTCCACCTCCTATTTTTGATTTGCCTAATCTTCCAGCTTCTCTTTCCTTTGCCTTACTCTCCAACCATCCATCTTCACGTATCACTCCTGCCTCTTCTTTAAGGCTTTTGCATTCTACAACCACTTTATACTCCTGGTAATTTCATCATTAAGATTAACAATAAGGAGCATTAGAAATTGTAAACATTGTCTTAGAGTCATAGAGATATATGGCATGGAAACAAACCCTTTGGTCTAACTCGTCCTTGCTAAACACATAGCCTATGTAAATCTAATCCTATTTGCCAGCATTTAGCCCATATCCCTCTAAACCCTTCCTATTCATATATCCATCCTGATGTTTTTTAAATGTTGTGATTGTACCAGCCTCCATCACTTCCTCTGGCAGGTCATTCCATACACCCACCACCCTCTGTGTGAAAAAGTTGCCCCTTAGGTCCTTTTTATATCTTTCCCCTCTCACCGTAAACCTATGCCCTCTAGTTTTGGATTCCCCCAACCCAGGGAAAAGAACTTGCCTATTTACCCTATTCATGCCCTTCATGATTTTATAGACCTCTATAATGTCACCCTTCAGACTCTGACACTCCAACCAAAATAGCCCCAGCCTATTCAGCCCCTCCCTATAGCTCAAACCCTCCAACCCTGGCAACATCTTGTAAATCTTTTCTGAATTCTTTCTAGTTTCACAACATCCTTCCTATAGGAGGGTGACCAGAATTACATTCAATACTCCAAAAGTGGCTGAACCAATGTCCTGTAGAGCCGCAGCGTGAGCTCCCAACTCCTATATTCAATGCACTGATCAATAAAGGCAAGCATACCAAACACTTTCTTCTCTATCCTATCTATCTATGACTCCACGTTCAAGGAACTATGAACTGCACTCCAAGGTCTCTTCGTCCTTTTAAATTCAATATGTGCAGCTTAATGCATTAGAATACATTGGTATAATTGCTTTAATATGGTACATTAAAAGCACAACAAGCAAAATTATATCTTTCTTTCAAGAAATAAAAATTTGATGTCTCATAATGTATTTAAAAAATCTCTTTAGTAAAACAATGCCAAATGCTTATAGTGCAGACTAATTATCCAGTGCTCTCTATACAGTATTTAAAAATGTGTAATTTAGCACATTCATCAAAATTCATTAAAAGGTGCTTTCACTTGCTTTTACAAGTCAATATTCAAATTCTAAAAGATTGTAAAAGTGATCAAGGTTAGACCATTGATAAATTGTCTTACATCACATTAAATAATAAAATATGATGTGAGAGAAACAGGATGTCTTAAAAACTTTTAAAAAAGTCAAAATAATGGCTGTGTCAAAGTCTTTTCTCCAGTGCTTTTTTAAAGTTCTGATAAAAACTCGTAAACGAAGCTTTTCACTGTATTTCGGTATAAATCAATCAAAAATGATATGGCAGTGATGTGCACATTGCCATCAATTGTGCATGTAAAAGGGAAGCAACTTTTGCAAGAATGTGACTTATACTTGATAAGGGAAAATGTATAGTGCTGAGGAAAAAGCAGAGGAATGGGACTAATTGGATAGCTCTTTCACAGAACGGGCACAGACACAAAAGGCCATTTGGTCTTCTTCTACACTGTATCATTCTATGACTCACTGGAGAACCTCACATATGCAAAGTGATGTGAGAAAATTGGAAACTATGCAGTAATCTCAACTCTGATTCTTTTTAACATGGATTTTTGGTGGGAATATAGAATCAGTGATAATGTTTGCTCTTCAACAAAATGTCTACATTAGTTACATTCCAGCGATGATTCTCCTGGTGTGATCTTTGAGAGAATGTTGATTTTCTTTTTAATTTTAAGATGTATTCCTATGTTTAGTGTTTTGAAAATTTTACTATAAGTGAAAAAGTTGAGTTTAACCTTTTTATACAGGCTGAGGAGATTCAAGATTAAATGATACAAAATACATTGTGGTTTCAAAGAATAAACAAACAAAAGAGCAGCACGGTGGCTAACGGGCAGCACTGTAGCTCAGTGGTTAGCACTGCTGCCTCACAGCGCCAGGAACCCAGGTTTGATTTCAATCTCGGGTGATTGTCTGTGTGGAGTTTTCACGTTTTCCCCATGTCTGCATGGGTTTCTGCCAGGTGCTCTGGTTTCCTCCCAAAGTCCAAAAGTGTGCAAGTTAGGTGGATTGGCCATGCTAAATTGTCCATATTGTTCAGGGATGTACAGGTTATGTGCATTTGCCATGGGAAATGCAGTGTTACAGGGATAGGGTAGGGGAACGGGTCTGGGTGGGATGTTCTTCGGAGGGTCGGTGTTGATTTGTTGGGCCGAATGGGCTATTTCCACACTGTGGGGATTCTATGATTCTAAGTATAGCAAGGAATAGGCCTTTTGGCCCTCCAAGACTGTGCTGGACATCACGCCCTAACTAAACTAAAAAACAAACCTTCTGCTCTTATTCTGTCTGTATCCTTCTATTCCCTCCCTATTCACAGAACCGTCCAGATGCCTCTTAAAAGCCACCAATCTGCCTGCTTCCACCACCTCCTCTGGAAGTGTGTTTCAGGTTCCCTACCACTCTCTGTGTGAAAAACGTCCCTCACACGTCTCCCTTAAATTTACCCTGCCTCACCTTGAACCTGTGCCCTCCTGTAACTGAAGCTTCAACCTTGAGAAAAAGCCCCTGACTATCTATGTCTCTCAGAATTTTGTAGACCTCTATCAGGTCTCCTCCCAGCCACAGTCTTTCCAGTGAAAACAATCCTAGTCTTTTTAACCTTTCCTCATAGTCAATGCCCTGGAGACCAGGCAACATCCCGGTGAACCTTCTCTGCACTCTCTCCAAAGCATTCACGTCTTTCTGGTAGCGTGGTGACCAAAACTGCACACAATATTCCAAATATAGCCTAACAAGGGTGTTATACAGCTGCAACATGGTTTGCCAACTCTTGTACTCCATGCCCCGGCTGATGAAGGCAAGCATGCCACATGCTTTCTTAATCACTCTGGCCACCTGTGTTGCCACTTTTAGGGAATTGTAGACCTGCACGCCCATATCCATCTGTATGTTAATGTTGCTAAGGGTTCTGCCACTTACAGTATAATTCACACCTAAATTTGATCCTCCAAAACGCATAACTTTGCATTTGTCTGGATTAAACTCCAGCTGCTATTTCTGTGGCCAAGAGCCAATCTATCTATATCCTGTTGTATCCTTTCACAATCGTCAGCACTATCGACAATTCCACCAATCTTCATGTCATCTGCAAACTTACTAATCAGACCACCCACATTTTCCTCCAGATCATTTATATATACTACAAACAACAGAGGACTTAAGACTGATCCCTGTGGAACACCACTAGTTATCAGTCTCCATTCTGAAAAACAGCCTTCCACCACTAACCTCTGCCTTCTATGAACAAGCCAGTTTTGTATCCATTTAGCCAGACCATCCCAAATCCCATGTGATTTTAGTTTTTGTACCGATCTGCCATGTGGGACTTTATCAAATGCCCTAATAAAGTCCATATGAACTGCATCCAAAACCATTCCCTCATCAATTATTTTTGTCACCTCTTCAAAAAAATTCAACTACCTCTCTGCAGTAGCAGTTTCCAATGTGATTCAGAAAACAGCGTTGTTGCATTTTTAGTGTCTAGCTAATATGAAGAAATTGCTTTCAGCCCACACATCTCTATAATAAACTCATTTGAAGGTGTCAGCAGTGGCCACTCCTTCTATTCATTTATTTTTCCTTCATTTCAAAGTGTGAACACCGAACAACTCAAAAGTAGAATAGACATTTGGTTACTTTGAGTGTCATCTCCCCAGGTAAGATTTGAATGTTCCAGAAGATATTTAATGAATTATTAGTGGCTGAAAGCAGCAGGCTTGTAAATTGGAACAAGCTTTTAGGTCACCAGAGAAGGTTTACTTCACATGCACCTGAGCAATTCATTGTTGGATTTTGAAATCCCATACAAAAAGGCTAAATCTTTAGCCTATCCGTTGTTTTCTGGCAACTGCACTTTTCAATGGCAGATCAAAATGGCTGTCAGGAATTTCAGATTCTTTTTCTTCCTTCTGGGGAAGGTTTTAGCTGTTTGATGCCATCCCATTTCACAAAAAGACAATAAGCTCAATGACAGAGGAGAATGATATTACCATGATACTGCCATTATGCTACCTACTCCTAAATTGAGATGTGAGAAGATATTTTTGTTTAAAATGCATTTCTATGGTTTTCCTTCTCTGTTCATTAAAATATCATAGAATCTTTACAGGGCAGAAAGAAGCCATTTGGACTATTGAGTCCGCACCAATCATCTGAAGAGCATTCTTCCCAGACCCAGAATCCCACCCATACCTGCAACCCCACATTTACCATGGCTCATCCACCTAGCCTGCACCTCCCTTGTTGCTTTGTGCAAATTTAGGCTGGCCAATCCACCTAACCTGCACATGTTTAGACTTTGGGAGGCAACCCGATCATCCAGTAGAAACCCTTGCAGGCACGGGGAGAATGTGCAAACACCATACAGATAGTCACCAAAGGCTGGAAGCAAACCTTGGTCCCTGGTGCTATGAGGCAGCATTGCTAACTACTGAGCCATTGTGCTGCCCATCATGCACATGTTAAATTTATAACTAATGTATTTAGAACCCCTAAACATATGTCCACTTTCCAAACCATAGTATTTGCTAAAACAGAGCTTTATGGCTGCATTAGATTCACTATCTGTTTGCTGCCCAGTATCTTTCTGTAATAAATATCCCCCCAATAAGTAAATTGAATTTTAAATTTACAATTATCCAAATAAGTTAACATCTTTCACATTCATTGCATTCTGCTCAGATGAAACGTTAATACTTTTTATGACAGAAATATAAGTTTGGCACATTATCTTTATCATGCCGCTTTGGGAGTGAAACCAAAATGATGTAACAGTGCAGAATGGTTGTATAAGGAGAATTATCCTTTCTATTAATAAAGGACCCATAACCAATACATACTAAATAAGAATAAGAGTGTTACCAGAGCAGGCTGATGTACCCATTCATCAATTTAGAATCTTTTCGAAATTTAGAGTTGTACATCAAGGCCTAGGCATTGAATGGATCAGAAGATTAATGCTCACTGCACAGACCTTGGATAGAATTATACAGTTACCCAAGTAACCAAAAGGAAAGCATTTCAAGAAGACATATCAAAAAAATTTGACTGCATGGACTCATTATTGCGAAGCAAACTGAACAATTTTTTTTTTACTTACTCTCTTGTAGCTGTAGTTCATTATTCCCTCATCACGGCTTTCTTATTGATCAGAGGGTGTTCACGTGTTTGATGTTAGTGTGGACTACCAAGTCGATGTGTTCCCCTCCTGGGACATCTGTTCCATGTCACTCTTCTAATAATTGGTATCTTCTGTCTGCCAAATCTCCTCCTCACCATCTCCACTGTTTCAAATGTACCTGCTAGGAGAACAAATAGGTAAAAAGCTGTAAAATGCTCCATAGCAAAACATTAGTACTCAAAGCTTGCACTCTGTAGCACTGCTTTCTTCGATACTATTTCCTTGAAATCAACAAAACTGGTGCAAGAGATTGCATAACTTTAAACAGAAATCACATTTAATGCAAATAGTGCCTCCATTACCTTGTGCACTGGCTTCAAAACATTGTGGTAGAAGCAGGATTGCACTTTTTTATTGTCCTTTGAGGAGTTTCTCAAAATTGAATTTTACCTCTTCCTGGATCTCTTAGGTGTGGGAGAAAGCCAGGTATTTGTAAGAAGCTATTGGATACTATTTTTTAATCCATTAATAAATGGACTACGTATGCACCAACTTGGAAATGGTTCTGTCATAGTTTTTAAGAGTATTTTCAGTTGTTTGAAATCAGTTCACATCAATGTCCTAGACATTCTGACTAAGACAATTATTTTTTGTGATAAGACTATCATCTGGTGTGTTGGTTAACTGGTGCAAAGCTAGCACTCTTTTAAATCAAGAATATCTTTTACAGCCATTATATTTAAAGATTATATTCTAAAATGGTGTCTGATTATGCTGGTTTTTCGGCCATTTTGTACCCAGTGATAACAGTTTCAGGGAAAGCTTGAGAAGAAAATACTTCTCAAAACTATCACAATTTTAAGTATAATTTGTGGTCGGCACACCAATTGGACCCCAAGAAGAAACACTATTCCTGGGAATTGGAAGATCTACCAAACTTTCTTTCTGACATAATCTAAAAGAAATATGATTTTTTATCTTATCCTCTTGCCCAGGCTGTGGTGACAAAGGAGGAAACTCTTTCACTAGAAAGGTTCAAAATTAATAACGATAAATTGTTGGATAAATTTTTGGCACTAGAAGTTGACAAGGCATTGGGACTGGATAAGATGCATCCAAGGATTTTGAAGGAAATGAGGGTAGAAATTGTGAGTACTGGCTACAGTAATTCAGTCTTCCCTGGATTTGGCGGAGGTGCCGGTAGACTAGAAAACTTCAAACTTTACAACCTTGTTCAAGAAAAATTGTAAGGATTGTTAGAGCAAAAAATAAAATAAAAATTGAAAGGAATAAATTTAAATAAAAAGACTACTGTTGTTTGAAAGTTTCTAACAGCAGTTTTAAATTCCTCCCTAGACATGAACATTTCCCTCATTACTGCCACTCTTCTACTTCCTTTCCCTTTGTAAGTATTACAGCTGCCCATGGTTCTTAGTTAACATAAAATGGTTGCCCATGACTTTTCGTTAACATGAAAATAGCCAAAGTACATTGTTAGCTGAAACAGTAATTTGCAGTCAGAATCTTGGCTTTCTCATAACAAGCGGATAAGGTAATAAAGTGTCTCTTAGAAATAACACAATAGGGCCTTATTAAGAAGAAGTAAAAAATATAGCCATTACTTACATTAAGACAGCTCTGATAAGAGAAGCACCAATTGAAGCCCTCCTTACAAGCTAATTTAAAGTTTGATATTCAATATGGGATAGAACGGGAAAAGCTTGACTCACATTAGTTAGCATCCTTTATGTGATTGTAATCACATATACACGTGCGTATATAAAATAATAGTTTTAATGTATTCAACATCAAGGGATTTAATTGGATTCCTGCAGATACTCAGGTTTAGACACTGAGACCGTCTTGATAAGGAACACGTTTGGAAAACTTTGACAGAGGCTTCTTTTAACCAGTTAGTTCAAACTTTGTTGTTTAGTAAAGATTAGAAGGAAAGTCTGATCCCACAATAATTAAGACTCTTTAGGTAATTGTCGCTACATATTATATATATCCATATAGGTATACTGAAATTCTAAATGTAACCAACAAACTAACATAAAGCGATTTAACTGAATTCCTACGGACATATAGCCTTATACAGTAGGGAGAAGACCCCATCCTGCTAGCAGGGAGGATTGAATAACAGGTGCAGAAGTCAGCAGCATTCAAATATGGTTGAATAAAATGCATTGTGAAAGCCCGTTGATAGGTGATGAGGCTGTCTGGTAAACATTGTAAGATTTTAGGAAGATTTAGGGCTGCCCATAAAGTTGTCCATCATTGACCATGCAGTTGCATGATTTGGATGTATATGCAACCAATTAATAGTACAATTGGTTTATAATTGTCAAAGGGAGGCTGAAAACAAATGTATAAAAGTTTATGTCTTTCTTTTGCTCAGTGGAAAAGCTTATGGACTCTCAGAGGTTTCTTCCCACCAATGTAACATCAATGAACTCTTTGATGCTGGAAGTGGACTCAAGTTATAGAGAGATTTATTTAGCCATTCCATCTCAACAGGATAACACCATCAATTAAAGAACAGTCAGTTAATCCTTCACAGATCTTCATAGAATCTCTACAGTGTGGAAACAGGCCTTTCGGCCCAACAAGTCCACACCAACCTTCAGAGCATCCCACCCAGACCCATCCCCCTGTAACTCACCTAATCTACACATTCCTGAACACAATGGGAAATTTAGCATGGCCAATCCACCTAGCCTGCACACCTTTGGACTGTGGAAGGAAACCGGAGCACCCGGAGGAAACCCACACAGACATGGGGACAATATGCAAACTCCACACCGAGGGTGATGGTGGAATCAAACCTGGTTCTTGGTGCTGTGAGGCAGCAGTGCTAACCATTGAGCTACTGTATTGCTTGGTAGTATCAGATGCTTCTCAAAACAAATATACAGAATAGTCAGATGGAAAAAAGGCGGCTTGATTAGGAAGAGCCAGTATTGATTTCTAAAGGGGAAATGGTGCTTAACTAACTCACTGGAGTTTTTTGAAGAGGTAATAGAAAGGCTCAATTCGGGTAATGCTGTTGATGTGGCATATGTGGATTTGCAGGAGACATTTGATATAATGTTACAAAATACACTTGTGAGAAAAGGTCATGGTGTAAAAGGACATGGATACAAAATTAGCTGAGTTATAGGAAACAGAGTAATTGTTAATTAATATTTTTTGGTCTGAAGGAAGCTTTGTAGTGGAGTTCCCCAGGGTTGCTTTTACTGATTTTATGTTAACAATCTGGATCTTGGTCTGCAGGGGACAACTTCAAAGTTTGCAGATGACACAAAACTTGGAAGAATTACAAACTGTGAGGAGAACAATGTGGAACTCCAAAAGGCATTTACAAGTTGGTGAAATAGGTGGATCGATGGCTGATGAGGTTCAATACAGAGAAGTGTGGGGTGATGCACATTGGTACTAGAGCATTGAAAGACAATATGTAACAGGGGGTACAATTCTAAGAGGGTGCAGTAACAAAAGGACCTTTGTGTACACATGTAAGTATAAGTGAAAGTAGCAGGAGTGGTAGGAAAAGCAGTAAGTAAAGCATACAGTGTCCTCAGCTTTATTAATAGGGGTGTAGATTACAAAAGCAAGGAGGTGATGCTGAACTCGTACAAGACACCTGTTAGACATCAGTTGGAGAATTGTGTACAGTTGTGGGTGCCACATTATAGGAAAGGTGCAAATTCATTGGAAAGAGTATAGAATGACCTACAAGAATGATTCCAGGAATGAGAAATGGAAGTTATGGACTTGCATTGAAAAAGTTGTGACTGTTCTCCTTGGAGAGAAGTCAGCTGAGAGGAGATATGATAAAAATTTTCAAACTCATGAGTGGATTGGATGGAGGAGACAGGGAGAAACTGTTCCCATTCAAACAAGAAACCAGAATGAGAAAGCATAAGGTGATGTGCAAATGAAGTAAGAGGGATGTGAGAAAAAAAAAACCTTTTCCACATAGCAAGTAGTTAGGGTGTGGAATGCATTGCCTGAAAATGTGATGGAGGGAAGTTCATTCGAGCCAGTCAAGAGGACGTCAGATAATTATTTAGATAGAAATGGCATGCACAGATATGGTGAAAAGGCAGGAGATTTTGCACTACAAAACAGAACCAATGAAGGCACGCTAAGCCAAATAATCTCCCTCTGTATGCAATAATTCTGTGATTATTCTTAAAACTTCCAGTTAAATCATTGTCTTTTTCCTGGAGTATGATCTCTTTAAATTCGGGTGCCTCTGTGGCACCTCACCAATATGGCCACTATTCAAGTATGAATTTTGATGGTGGGTGCAAGCGGTAGATCTGATTGGGAGAATGGGAGTTGTAATTAAGCTCAATCCCTTTTTCACTAAAGGTCACCTCACTTGGGCCTGGACTTTTTGACGGCCATATAACTGTTTTTGAATTCTAAATAGGAGTTGTGCATGGGGACTCTGCAGAATCCTTATCATAGCAGACCCTGAAGGAATTGCCTTAGAAGTTTATGGGGCAATTCCTCCTCCCCCAGACTCCTTCAAAAGTATCCATTCAAATCCATGAATACTGAGCGTTCTGCTGTAGTTAAGCAATAATTATTCATGAAAAGTTAAATAATTAAAAACCTAGTCTAACTCCTGAATAACTTTTAAAATAAGAAAAACAAAGAATACACGAGTAATGCTCTGAAGTTGTGGAATTCAATATTGAATCCTAAAGGCTGTAAAGTAGCTAAGCAGAAAAAAGACACATTTTATTGCGATAATGATGAGATAAATAGAATGATGAAGTGTTAACTGTTTATAGAATCATAGAATCCCTACAGTGTGGAAACAGGCCCTTTGACCCAACAAGCCCAAACTGACCCTCAGAGCATCCCACCCAGACCCATCCCCCTATAACCCACCTAATCTACACATCCCTGAACACTGGGCAATTTTCCATGGCCAATCCACCTAGCCTGCACATCTTTGGACTGTGGGAGGAAACTGGAGCACCTGGAGGAAACCCACACAGACATGGGGAGAATGTGCAAACTCCACACAGATAGTCACCCAAGGGTGGAATTAAACCTGGGTCCCTGGTGCTGTGAGGCAGCAGTGCTAACCACTGAGCCACTGAGCCACTGTGCCACCCCCTTTAGTTTAGTCTATTCTAAACACTCACTGGTCTGCCATGAAGTTAGTTATGAACAAAGCTACAAGTTTTTAGCCTTACATGTGCAGGATTTCTGCAAATCATCTTCTCTATACTGGCTGATTGGGTAAACCCTACAATAATGAGAGCAGTGTTAAAATCAACTCCAATCTAGGTTTCATCTTTTCTGTTGGAATACAATCTTTCACATTTCTGGAAGAAACTATTTATATTTATCTTGACATACAACCCTCCATTAGAATATGAGAGCCATCAGCATTGTAGTTATACAAATTACCTTTGGAGCAACATGGACAGCTTTCTATGCCATATTTCAATATTTGAAAACTATGTAAGTGCACATGACACTGAAGTAGTTCACATCTATATCAGCCAGACCTGGAGAACATACAGACTTAGATTAATAAGTGGCAAATTACACATGCAGCACATACGGATGAATGTCCCTTGACATTCAATGGACTTACCCACTGATCTTCCACTATCCTGGGTGTCACCATTGGCCAGAAACTGAACCTAACTAGCTTTGTAAATACAATGGTTACAAGATCAGGTTAGAAGCTGGGATTTGTGTGATGATTAGTTCAACTTCTGACTCCTCAACCTTTTCCACCATGAACAAGGCACAAGTCAGGAGAGTGACAGAATACCCCCCCACTTGTCTGATGATGACTAAAATCTTAAACAGCATCCCTTATAAAGGGAAGGCCGGAAAGCAGGTCTTATTAAAAAGAAATGTCCCAGTACGTATAGACGGGTCTTTGGATACCATCATAATGATAATTATAGATTGCCAAATGTCACAGAATTCCTTCTACTTACATATGCTAGCCATTCAAAAAATGTAGACTGACGGTCCTATTAAGGACACAAACATCTTCTAGGATCCATAACTATGAGAACAGAAGGAATTCTTTAGCCACATCACAGTTACACTGCATGCTTAGACTCCTCAAAAAGAAAAGTTATCCTATCTCTTTGAATGACAAATTAAAAATCAAGAGAAGCCATGAAGCTTAAATCCAAATACTTAAAATTCTTAACTCACTTGTCTCTCAAGCTCTTCACTTTGCATAATCAGTCAGAAATTCTTAAACATGCTAAAACATGCCAGGGAGTTTATTTTTATATCATCACTGCCATTTGCTTTGCTTGATTTCAAATAACTTTGATGTGAAATATTAAAGCAATAATAAATTCTAATTCCATTATTGTATTATTCAATCTTTCTAAGCAGATGGAGCAGAGATGTTTCCATTTTACCAGCTGCACCAAGTTAGTGGCTCTGGGTTATGAAACAATGTGTTCATAGCAACTGGTTATTAATATACACCACATCATTCATTTGTACTGAAGCAGTCAGAATTAATCAGAGTCAGTAATTAGCACCAGCAGGCATAGCTCTGCATGTTCACGGCATCAAATATGAAATTACCTCTTATCTTCATGCTACGATGAAGCTACTTTTCTTGCTCTAAATTGACATTTTCTTTTCTTTTCCTGTTTCTGGTTCCTTGACAGTTTCTTTATTGTCAACATTCTCCTGCATTTGGTTTAGTTTGCCTGCAAGCTTTGCCTTTGTGCAGCTTAATGTCAAGAAAGATGTGAAGCCCATTGCTTGCTGACCTTCTCTTTAGGTATTTCCCCACTTCTGGGGTCCGATTGCAAGATTGACCCCATGGTTTACCGGATACACTGTGCTGTTGGTGAGCTGTACCTCAGGCTCTTCCCTGCTGCTTGCCTCCCATTACACCTGTCATGTCGCCACGGCTACCATATAGAAAGGTGCTGTCTACACTTGCATGAGTGTACACTTACAAATTTCATTTGGATGGTTAGAACAATCACAGTGGAGCTAAATCAATAATCAGATTGCTACAGAGGGAGGATAAATTATACTTCTCCTATGGGTTAAGGAGGAATGTCTAATTTAAAAATAGATGCTAGCGATTTAACTATTTGTAGTCTCAGTCAGCTCAAGTGCAGTAGGTTCCATCTAATAAAGTTCCTTTAATGGGTATTGAGGCATCCTGTTTGCATACTGAAAGGGTCTGAACACCTGTTTTAGGTGTTCACCTGGGTTATTTGAAATAATGATCTGAAATAAGGTCGCATTATTTAACAGTCAGACTAAAACTAGCTCAGATTAGCAGTGGCCATACTATTGCTGAATTGACATGTTTTGTAACGTTTTTACACTAATAACAGGCTGTACAGACTGATTTCTATTCCCAGAGTAACTTTCTTTTCCCCCATGGGGAAGATACTAATGATCAATTAATGAGATATGACGTCACTTTGTAAATTAAATTTATTGATGACATTGCATTTACAGGCCCAATATTTGATACATAGATTAAAATGAATTTCAGTTACTTTCCCCATGATTATACAAACCTACTTTCTTTTGCAAATATGCTTGTGAACAAAAATATGTCAGTGAGACAATACTAATCATGTGATTGCTACTAATATGAGCCAGTTCAAATTGTTCAAAGCATTTTGAAAAACATATTTCTTGCCTTGATTTTATAAAAGGAATGTCTGAAGGGAGATATAGCATTTTCACACCATCCAGCATTTTCCATAGGAGGTGGACATCTGCAGCCTTTTTGGTGTGTTCCCATCTTAAGTCAGCCAGATTGTCACAAGAGGACCAGGATGTGAATCTGCTGGGACCCAGGCTTGTGAGGCATTCCATGAACACTTGTGCTTGCAAGAAAAACTTACTTTTTATATAGTACCTTTATAGAACTTTAAAACGTTGCCAGACATAATATCATAACAGTTATGAGATCATAAGAAATAGAAATTGGGCAGCATGATGGCTCAGTTGTTAGCACTGCAGCCTCACAATGCCAGGGACCTGGGTTCATTTCTAGCTTCAGAGTGACTGCCTTGAAAAGATTGCACATTCTCCCCATGCCTGTGTGGGTTTCATTTGGGTGCTCCGGTTTCCTTGCACAGTTCGAAGATGTGCAGGTTAGGTGGATTAGCAAAGGGAAAAATGAGGTTACAGGGATAGAGTAGGGGGGTGGGTCTCAGTGAAATGTTGCTTGGTGGATCGATGTGGAATCAATGGGCTGAATGGCCTGCTTCCACACTGTAGGGATTCTATGGCTCTAGGAACACGAATATTCATCCCATCAAATCTGCTTCAACATTCATCAAGATCATCCTTAATCTCACTGTGGTCTTAATTCCTTTATTGCTTGTCCCCCAAAACCCTTGATTCCCTTGTAGACTAGAGATCAGTCTAGATGTATTCAATGATCCAGTCTCCACTGCTCTCAGTGGAAAATAATTCTGAAGACTAGTGATCCTTTCAGAGAAGAAATTCCCCCTCATCTCTGTAAGAGATGAGACCCCTTATTTTAAAACTGTGGCTCCTCGTTCTCAATTCCTCAATGTGGGGAATTATTCTGTCAGCGACTACTTTGTCTGTGTATATGTAAGCGAGAATATCTAAGGGGGTTAGAGTTTTAAGTAATAGTTATATCTCAACAGTTCAAGTACAATGGGCTTATGCATTAGTCTAAAAATACACAGCCTACAGCAAACATTGATGGGAAACAAATCGGCTTCCTTCAGGCTCAAGTTCTTTTTTTACTATAGAGTTTCGGGACAGCTCCTTACCAATCAGTGGGTCAATGACTTCTCCCAAAACATTCACACCCACAAGGTGTTCAACTACCCAGGAGCCAAACATATAATTATTAGTAGGCACAAGGCCTATGTCATCAATAACTAGTCACCATTACCATAGTCCAGTCAGTTACTTGTTGCTGTCGAAGCTCAATTTGTACACACCTCTTGATATGTCATCTATTGCTGGGAGAAGACATACTCAAAATGTGCCTTTGATAATACAGATGAAGGGAGCTCTGCTTTATTCTGCTAACAATGTCAAGTTAGTATCAGAACTTCCTAATATTGCATACTTGCACTCACACATGGATTAAACGCTCATGGATATTTCAGGCAGCATGTTCTTATCATCCAAGTTCTGCTACTGTGAACAACAGTCATTGTAGTTCCCAGTAATTCATTGTACACAAGGCATGTTGAACAATCTGATAGACTGGGTAATGACCCACTTAAATCCAAAACTTTGTGTTGTACAGCAAAAACAGAACACAATTGGGCAGATTTGACTTTGTTCAAACTTGTAAAACAGCTGATGGTAAAGCAGAATCAGGTTTGAATCTGCCAAATTTTTATCCCTGATTCATCTAGAAACAAAAACCTGTTGACATAGAAAAGATCCTGATGACTTGTTATTGCCCAACTTACACATCACACATATTTTATATAGGTTCATGTTCAGCCTATTAAATACAACCAAGCTTTTGAACAGGAGAAGGTCAGTATAATGATTATTCACATTAAACATGGTTATTCTGGTTTAAACAGTGAATGTCTAAGGGCCCAACAATTTTTCATTTGAGTCTACACTGAGTTACCAGCAAGGTTATAGGAGGAACCAAAACAAAGTGTTTCATGGGAAAGCTTCCCTCTAATGTTTTCAGGTATACATCTAGGGATGATGAGAGCAATGTGAATAAGTAGTAGAGATATTAATTTTCATTTTATTTTGTGCTGTTACAAAAATATTGCTAAATTGTAAATTAGTTTCCAAGTTTAGTTATGATTTGGCATAATTAGATGGAGAACGTAAGTGAATGTTGAAGGATCAAGAGACCATGGATCCATTGCTGATAGTTAGGAAAAAAACCATCTAGTTCACTAATGTCCTTTAGGGAAGGAAATTACCTTCCTTACTTGGTCTGGTCTACATGTGACTCCAGCAATGTGGTTGAATCTTTACTGCCCTCCGGGCAATTAGGGATGGGCTATAAATACTGACCTAGCCAGCGACACCCTCATCCCATGAATGAATTAAAAAATTCAGCAATGGTGATGCTAATACATGCTAAACGAAGATTGTTTGAGTTTCTCTTGCTATGATTATTTGCCTGACATTGTTGTGGCACATGATGTGCTTTGTGGGTTTCTATATATGTTAATCCAAACAGAATATGCCTAATATATTTGAATTTTTGTTGAAACACATAACTTGAAGATTATCAACCTACTGTAACAGTGAATGGCTACAATATCAGAGACATACACACAGGCTGGGTTCTGTGCTTGCTGATGTTACTGTGTGTTACTGACTGAACACACAACAATGACTCCATTACAAAAAAAGTGTGACTGAAAGTGAGGTAAGTAGTGTAGCGCCATCTTGTCTGGAATCTATGCCATAACACAACAGCGCAAATGCTGCTGGCTTCAAGGAGTTATAATTTCTTTAAAACTGTTATTAGAATCACTACAGATAGTTTCACTCTTAACAATGAGAATCTATTCTTTGTGCTTTTGTACTGTTGATTAACTTGGAGCTAATATTTGAAGAACATATTTGAGCTTTATTATTGGATAATTAGACTGTTTAATCAGTTGTTTATAGCAATTGTAAATGATACTACAATTAATTTCTCTAATTCTGTCTGTCTCTTCTCACTAATTACAGTTGCTTCCAAAGTCTTGAAGCAAGGGATATTAATTGATCTCACTGTCAATCTTTGTTTGACCAATGTCACAGCTGCTGCTCACTGATCAGAATTGAAACCCCAACATATCTCTCTCATTGAAGTGTCCTTTAAAACAGTCAAATATTAATCATTTCATTTAAATACATGGTGGACAGAAATAAGATAGAAGGGATGGTTAGGGGTGTAGGTAATTAATAAGCCAAGTTTGGCAAGGTACGGCAAAAAGCTTGCCAGGCTTCATAACAGGAAATCCACCAAAAATCTCCATGCAACTTGGACTTAGCCAAATATAAGATTCAGCCCATGAGAATCACTTGTAAGGAAGCAGGGAAAGCAGAGTAACTGATAGAAATGCAATTTGGAACGCGTTAAGCTTACAACAACTTTGGATTTTATAAATTTCAGATGATAGACCTAGAAACCTCCAAAGACATATGTGCACAATAATGGCCTGGTAGCTGTGGCTATATTTCTTTTGCAAAGTTTTGAGGGCATCTCATTGTGTCCCTGCTGCTTTCCTCTTACATTGATGGTGACCACCTCTCCTGGTAGAGCAGCTGGCAGCCCAGGACATTCAGCATTCTCATTCCCACCTGCTATCTTTAATTGAACAGAATTTCCAGAGGCAGCTTCCTAATTCTTTACCTTTATGAAAGCTCCAAGATTCCGCAACCTTCAGGACTCACAGGCCATGGTTGTTAAGGTCTATATTTGTCCTCAGTGTTGATTATTTTCAAAGATGGTGAGATTCCACTCATCATTCTTCGCTTCAGCAAGCAGGATTGCTTCCAGAACAGTCACCTACTAAGAGCTTTAATCCCCCTTCTAATGAACTGCCTTCCATTAGCTGGTAATTAGGAGTTGTGATTGATTTGTTGATAGGTGGGTGATTAGACTTAGGATTCATTTAGCTTCTTGAGAGGTTCACAATACAGTTGATGAGATGTAGCATTTGAAAATGTACACACTGATGCTGATCTGAGTCACTGAGCTTTTTACAGAAATCTAACTAGGGCTTTGGGGCTGGATCATGACATTAAATTTCATGGTTATCTGGTCTCATTGTTGTGACAAAGCCTCATGTGGATAGATGCCATCTCTCCTCCTGCTCACCTCCTACATCAGGACTTCCAGTCCACTGTCAGAACCCCACTCTCTCACAGATTGTGTCATGACTGTATGTTCTTTAAATCAAAATGAACCTTAAAATAGTTATTGCATTTGTCCCAGTTAAAGTATATTTTCTTTTCAAAAGATGCAGGTTGGCTTTAAATAGTTCAATCTAACTTTAACTCACACTAGTTCTCACAATTTAGTATCACCTACTCACACACTCAACCAAACTCAATGGGCTGGCAACACACCACAGCTATTTCAGTTAGAAGACATTGCAAAATTTGTATGCTGCTTGCATTAGATATGAGCTGTATAGAATGATGCTACATCTCAATCCCCATGTCTGTATCAAGGCTATGTCCTGCTTCAGGGCTTGCAGTCACAAAGAGGATTTTCCAATCTCTTCAGAGACAGCACAAATTCCCTGTAGAGTGCACCAGACCTGATTAAATTCTAGATTAGAGCAAGGCTTCTCTCAAAAAAAGTCTTATCTGCCCTCTTAGTTGGCGCACCTTACTCACAATGAACAATGGCACTCCTATCTAGCTATCATTGCAAAATGTTTATACCCATCACATGCTCATGGATTTGCTTCTGAAATTGCAGTGCCAATGTAATTGCTGCTGTACATCTCTCTAATCCTAAAAGTTGATTCCTAGCACTCATTATGTTGTAGAAAAGTACCTTAGCTTATCAGTCAACACCATCCTTCACCTACTAATACTTTAAAATATATATTTACGTTGTTTCTTTGCCTTTATCTCCATATGTGCACATAGGTCAGCCACAGATCATTCATATGTCACTAAATATATACTTTGTGCCAATAGATAAATTCCTTGTCTAATTATGATCAAATCATCACTCCTTTAAGTCTCCTACTTTTCTTTCCTTCACCAATGCTTCCAATTAATTTACACAAAATACATTTTTATTGAGAAAAACACTGGAAAGTTAGATAAACACCTAATAAAATCAATATAATTCAAAAATGATTCAGAAGCAATTGAAGTTCAAAATATTTCATTACTATTAAATGGATAATCACCTATCATAGAACTTAATTGTAATTTCTGTCATATCTGGGAATGAAAAAGATGTAGCAACAAGCAGAGTAACACAGAAATCTGGGCCAGACATTTTCTTAATTATTAACTGAGTCAATAATTTGACGAGATAGAACAAGTGTTTCAAAGTTGTTATGAACTGATTAAACATCTAGGTATTTGTTTAAACAAAAGGTTAGTTCACGTCATGGTTTTTGAAAATCGATAAGAATTCAAAAATATTGAAAGTGCAGTATTTATAAAAAAACAAAGAACGCAAATGCTGGAAATCTGAAACAAAATCAGAAACTGTGCAAAGTTACCAAGGGAGGGGAGGGGAATATGGAGGATAGACACTAATATCCACTACAGACCAACTGCTACCTGAAAACACATCCCACTTCGCGTTAAGGCTCCATTCCGTTCTCTCAGTTTCTCCATCTCCATCACATCTCTTCTGATGACGCCAACTTCTACAAGGGGGCCTCCAAAATGTCCACATTCTTCCTCAACTGCGGATTCCCCACCACCATGATTGACAGGGCCTTCAGCCATGTCTGACCTCTCTCCTGCACTTCTGCCATCACCCCTTCTCTTGCCACCCACAACACAGAACAGATCTCCTTCATCCTCACCTACCATCCCATCAGCATTCACACTAAAAGGATTATTACTTCCTCATTCCTCACTATACAAAGCCCCAGAGTGCTCTGCACGCTTTGCTCCACCAAACATATTAGTGTCATCTGCAAACTTTGACACACTGCACGTGGTCCCCAACTCCAAATCATCTATGCAAATTGTAAACAATTGTAGTCCTAACACTAATCCCTGAGGCACACCACTCATCACTGATTGCCAACCAGAGAAGCACTCATTTATCCCCACTCTTTGCTTGCTGTTAATTAACCCATCCACTATCCATGTTAATACAATGCCATAATGCCATTCACCTTTATCTTCATGCAGCAGCCTTTTGTGCAGTACTTTTTCAAATGTCTTTTGGAAATCTAGATACACCACATCCAATGAGTCCCTGTTGTCCACCGCACTCATAATATCTTCAAAGAATTCCAATAAATTAGTTAAACATGACCTGCCCTTCAAATGAAGCAGTGATTTACTTGTGCTTCATTAAATCTAGTCAGTTGCATTTGCTGGTCATAATGTAGTCTCTTCTACATTAGGGAGACAAAGCACAGACAGGGTGATCACTGTGCAGAACAATTATGTTCTGTTTGCAAAAACGATCCTGAGCTTCCGATTTCCCGCCACTTAAACACACTACCGTGTTTCCTAGCCAACTTTTCTGCCTCGGGTTTATCACAGTGCTCTGGAATAGCTCAGCACAAGCTGAAAGAATAGCATCTTACTTTCCACTCGGGACCCTGCAGTCTTCAGGACTCAATATCGAGTTCAATAATTTTAGGACCTGAATACCTTCTCCCTTACACCAACCCCCACACACCAGACCTTGTCATGATATGGGCTGTTACCACAATGAACCCATTGTCAGCTACTAATGGCCCCCATTAGCTGCTGTTGATTCTTCCAGACTGACTGCAACCCATTCTTTTGTCTGGTCAACTGCTGTTCCCTCTCTCTTTGCAGAGGGATACAAATAACTTCTTCTCCACATCCACGTATCCAGGCCTCTCAGTAGTCTGTAAGTTTCAATGAGGCCTGCTCATCCTTCTAAACTCCATTGAGTACAGACCCAGAGTCCAATATATGCTCCTCATATGACAAGCTCTTCAGCTCCAGAATCATCCTTGTAAACTTCTTCTGAACCCCCTTAATTTCCACACATCCTTCTTTAGATACAAGGCTCAAAAATGCTCACAATATTCCAAATGTAGCCTGAACAAAGCCTTAAACAGCCTCAGCAGTACATCCCTGCTCTTGTATTCTAGCCCTCTTGAAATACATGTTAAATGTTGTGTTTGCTTTACTGCCAGCTGAGCATGCATGTTACCTGTAAGAGAATCTTGAACTAGGACTCCCAACTCCCTTTCAATGTGCTTCAGAATTTCAAAACCTTTCCCATTTAGAAAATAGCTGACGTCTCTATTCTTCCTGCCAAAGTGCATGACCTCATACTTTCCCACATTGTCTTCCACCTGCTGTTTTTTTACTCACTGTCCTAGCCTGTCGAAGTCCTTCTGCAGCCTCCTCACTTCCTTAATACTACTTGTTCCTCCACCTATCTTTCTTCCATCTGCAAATTTAGCAACAATGCCCTCAATTCCTTTGTCCAGATTGTTAATGTGTAACGTGAAAGGCTATGGTCCCAAAGCTGACCTCTGCGGAGCTCCAATAGTCACGAGCTGCCATCCTCAAAAAGGTCCCTTTGTTTCCACTCTCTGTCTTCTGTCTGTCAGCCAATCAACTATCCATGCCCCTAACAGCATGGGATCTTACCTGATTTAGTAGCCTCCTGGCGGTACTTTGTCAAAGGCCAGCTGGAAATCCAAATAATCACATCCACTGGCCCTCCTTTGTCTAACTTGCTTGTTACCTTCTCAAAGAATTCTAAAAGATTTGTCAGGCATGACTTTGATGAAGCTGTGCAGACTCAGCCCCATTTTACCATGCATTTTCAAGTATTCTGCAATGTCATCCTTAGTACTGGATTCTAAAATCTTACCAATAACAGAGGTCAGCCTAACCAGCCTATAAAGTCCTGTTTTTTGCCTCACTCCCTTCTTAAACAGGTGAGTCACATTAGCCATTTTCCAGTCCTCTGGGACTCTCCCTGACTCCAATGGTTCCTGAAAGATCGCCACCAATGCCTCCATTATCTCTTCAGCTATCTTCTTCAGAACTCTGGGGAGTAGTCCATCAGGTCCGGGAGATTTGGCAATGTTTCAGCCATTTTTCAGTTGCATTTTGCATTTTCTGGTGGATAACATCAGCAACAGTCTCTGTGTGGACGTCAGGTGCACTTTAAGACCTTCATATCCCATTTTAACTCACACTATCCTGCTAGACCATTTCCACCCAGACATCCATGTGGAGACCCACCACATTGAACTTTGCCTTCAACTGTCCTCCCTGACCCTCGAGTCCCAACATTACACTTTAACGATATCCACTCCTCCTCTATACTGTGCCAATGTAGGCCACAGTGCTGGTCACAATCTTTCTCCCTGTAGCCTAATATATCCACCAATGTTATTCCATTTATACTCCCACATATCTTGAGATTCTTCTCCATCACCGTCCTTGTTCCCACTTCATCATACGCATGTTTCACCTCTACAACCTTGACTCCCTCACAACTTTTGGATGTAATCCTGACAATGTCTCCACAGGGTTCCCTCGCACTTTCCTGAATGATCAACTGGCAGACCCCCAGAACCGTATTCACCCCAGACTTCTGATCAACTTCAAGGACCAGCCGCTGGACATGACCGACAAGACCCTAATCTGCTGTCTCTGTAGTCCTCCATCTGGCGGTACATGATTCCTATGAATGCTGATGCTGGCTTTCAGGACTTACCATTGATCACTGCGTGGACTTTAGTTAGACAGATCCCTGACTATGACCAGTCTAAGTGTTACAGAGAAAGGAGGTTAAATGAAAGAAATCCCTGATATTCACTTTATAAGTAACAAGTAGCAATTTATTTACTTAACCCTAACAGTGAACAGATTAACAAAATTATTAACAAACTGAGCAATTCCCCCTCAACTACTAACTATTCCATAACTGAACTAAATTCTACCGGTATGCTGTTCCAATAAACACAAGTCTCACTTAAAAAAAAAACTCAACTAAAAAGAAAATAAATTAAAACTTAGTCTCTCAAAGCTGACACAGAGGTTTGTGGAATTGCAGATAGTGATGAGGACCGTCAGAGGATACAGCAGGATATAGATCAGTTGGTGATTTGGGCAGAGAGATGGCAAATGGAGTTTAATCCAGAAAAATGTGAGATAATGCATTTTGAAGGTCTAATCCACATTGAAAATAGACAGTAAATGGCAGAACACTTAAGAGTACTGATAGGCAGAGGGATCTGAAGGTGACAACACAGATGTAGAAGGTAGTCAACAAGGTATACAGCATGCTTGCATTCATCACGTGGCGCATTAAGTTTAAAAATTGGCGGGTAATGTTGCGACTTTGTAGAACCTTAGTAAGGCCGCATTTGGAATATTGTGCTCAATTCTGCTCGCAACACTACCAGAATGATATGGTGGCTTTGGAGAGGGTACAGAAAAGATTTACCAGGATGGTGCCTTCTATGGAGGGCATTAGCTATGAAGAGAGGTTGGAGAAACTTGGATTGTTCTCACTGGAAGGTTGAGGGGTGACCTGATAGAGGTCTATAAGATTATGCAGGACATGGACAGAGTGGATAATCAGAAGCCTTTTCCCAGGATGGAAGAGTCAGTTACTAGGGGACATAGGTTTAAGGTGCAAGGGGCAAGGTCTAAAGGTGATGTACGAGGCAAGTTTCTTTACACACAGGGTAGTGGGTGCCTGGAACTGGCTGCCAGGGGAGGTAGTGGAAACGGATATGATAGTGACATTTAAAGGGTGTCTTGACAAATGCATGAATAGGATGGGAATAGAGGGATACGGTCCCTGGAAGGGTAGGGGGTTTTAGTTGTGGCAGTCAGCACGTCGATGCAGGCTTGGAGAGTTGAAGGGCCAGTTCCTGTACTGCAATTTTCTTTGTTGTTTGTTACTTCTTTGTAAGGTGGGGCAAAAATCCCCATCAGTTTATGGACATACCCTGGACTTAAAACTCTGAAGGCAGAAGTTGTGGAAATTACATTGGATTAAATTCACTGAACTTTTGGGACTCCAAAAATCATGGGCTGCAACTGAACCAGCAAAAGGCTGGTTGTGACAGACTGGGTAATATGCAAGCCCAGGGGCAGCATTCTGGAACAGGTGTTAGCTTGCAGAAACTAAAGGAAGATCCCCACTCATGCCCCAGTTTAAACAATAGAAGCCAGACTGCAGGAAACAAACACCTTCAACAATTCAGACCCTTTGGAGCCTAAAGGGGTATAAAACCATACTATTTTCAAGCCAGTGGTCAGGCACAGAAATACCGAACATTCCACACCATTGTACTACTGCAAACTTGTTCCACCTATGGATGTAAAAACATTCACAACACGATTCAAACCTGAATGAATGCCCAGACAAGGGAAATACTGGACATTCCAAAACCATCAAAACCATTCACCTCACCGAAAAACCATTCACACCTACTCCAGTGATAAGGATGACCATTCAGCCCCGAGAGGAGGAACAATAGCTCAACAGATTTGGCGGGAAATAAGGGGGCCTGCCGTTGGGTACAACTGGAGACCTCAAGCCCTGCACGGAAGGAAGAGAAGGAAAGAGAAAGAGAGTGAATGTGTGTGTGATACCAGCCTTGTGATACCAGCAACGTGCCCTGATTCCAACATGGTGTGTGCTCTGAGGTGGGCTTCACGAGGAGAGTTTGAGAGTCTGAGCAAGCAGCAGGCCCCACTCATGAAGGAAAGGAGCACTCGCAACTACTGAACACTAGCATCTAACTACAAACCTCTACTCGACATCGGGAGGCAACCAAAGGCATCTAGAGATACAAGACGCCAACCAGGGCAACACCAGCAACATCCACCACCATCCAAGATAACACCTGCTCTCAAGGACTGCCAGAAAAGAAAGAAACCCCGAGGTACTCAACGGTCTGGTGCCACGTGTCTGAACGCATCAGCGGACACCACTAGACTGACTGTTACCGGTACTTATGGTGCTTCGCGGAGTCCCAGCTACCCCAAGAGACTAGATAAGAGCCAGTCAAAATTGCGTTTTCACACCAGGGTGAGCCTAAGGTCATTGAGACCCTCTAACCCAGCTTGGCTTGTCTTAGATAGAGGAAGGTGGGGTTTGGGGCTAACGCTGTAGGACACCCCTCAGGAAGGGAAGTGGAATAGGACTCCGGGTCAGCAGGTATTCTCTTTCTCTCTGTCTCTTATCTGATTAGCGTAAGTAACAGCCACCCACTGTATCTGTTTACTCACTGTATCAAGTCTTGGCTGCAAGGCTTAACTGGGGATCGAGTTAACTGGAAGACAGGGTCTCAGTCAGAGATAGGTTGGCTTTGATATTCACTTCCTTGTTATGTGTAAATATATTCAATTTGCTTGTTTTTCAATAAAATCAGAGTTTTCTTTGTCTCAGAAGCATCTGCCTTCTGTGTTTTCCACACACCACATTCCATACTTAAACCAGTGTCAGAACCAAGGAGCTGGTGAACATTAAACCAGGCAGCACTTCCTACAAAGTCGACACACCTTTCTTCTGTTGTTCTCAAGTCATAAGCTTCTTTTTTCCGCTGATGTGGCTGTCAGGGATGTTTTCTCTGTTAAGTCTTCTGTGAGGACTCTTAGCTAGAAGTGCCGTGGTACCTTGTATGGATAGATGGTGCTTTCTTAGAGATCTTAGTGATTTCTTGTGAGAGCAGGGTGCTTATTTCTTAGATACTGGTTCGTTCTCACACCGATTTTTAAAAACCCTCTCCTTACATACCTTGGATGACATAACAACTTTCTTACAATAGCATTGGTCCAAGGTTGTCAAAACTATCAGATTCATCCACTTCACCAACACCTTCCACCCCAACATTAAGTTCACCTGAACCATCTCTAATACCTCTCTCTCCTTCCTGGACCTCTCTGTCTCCATCTCTGGCAACCACCTAGAAACCATTTCAAGCCCACCGACTCCCACAGCTACCGAGAATACACCTCCTCCCACCCACCTTCCTGCAAAAATGCCATACCCTATTGCCAATTCCTTCGCCTCCGCCGCATCGGCTCCCAGGATGAGACATTCAACTCCCGTACATCTCAGATGTCCTCGTTTTTCAAGGACTGCAACTTCGTCCCCTGTGGTCGAGAACGCCCTCGACCGTGTCTCCCGCATTTCCCGCAACTCATCCCTCACACCCCATACCCGTAATAAGAACCAAAAAAGAATCCCCCTCGTCCTCACGTACCACCCCATCAACCTCCGGATCCAACGCATCATCCTCTGACACTTCCGCCATCTGCAATCCGACCCCACTACCAAAGACATTTTTCCCTCCCCACCCTTATCTGCTTTCCAGAGGGACCACTCTCTCCGTGACTCCCTTGTCCGCTCCACACTCCCCTCCAGCCCCACCACACCCAGCACTTTTCCCTGCAACCGCAGGAAGTGCTACACCTCCCCCCACATCTCCTCCCTCACCCCCATCCCAGGCCCCAAGAAGACTTTCCACATCAAGCAGATGTTCACCTGCACATCTGCTAATGTGGTATATTGCATCTGCTGTACCCATTGTGGCCTCCTCTACATCGGGGAAACCAAGCGGAGGCTTGGGGACCGCTTTGCAGAACACCTACACTTGGTTCGCACTAAACAACTGCACCTCCCAGTCGCGAACCATTTCAACTCCCCCTCCCATTCCTCAGACGACATGTCCATCCTGGGCCTCCTGCAGTGCCACAACGATGCCACCCGAAGGTTGCAGGAACAGCAACTCATATTCCGCTTGGGAACCCTGCAGCCCAATGGTATCAATGTGGACTTCACAAGCTTCAAAATCTCCCCTCCTCCAACCACATCCCAAAACCAGCCCAGCTCGTCCCCGCCTCCCTAACCTGTCCTTCCTCCCACCTATCCCCTCCTCCCACTTCAAACCCCACCCCCATCTCCTACCTACTAACCTCATCCCACCCCCTTGACCTGTCCATCCTCCCTGGACTTACCTATCTCCTCCCTAACTCCCCACCTACACTCACCTTTACTGGCTCCATCCTCACCTCTTTGACCTGTCTGTCTCCTCTCCACCTATCTTCTCCTCTATCCATCTTCTATCTGCCTCCCCCTCTCTCCCTATTTATTTCAGAACCCCCTTCCCCTCCCCCATTGCTGAAGAAGGGTCTAAGCCCAAAACATCAGCCTTCCTGCTCCTCTGATGCTGCTTGGCCTGCTGTGTTCATCCAGCTCTACACCTTGTTATCTCAGATTCTCCAGCAGCTGCAGTTCCTACTATCTCGGAAACAGATTTAAATTCAACTGGCTTTCAATCGCTAAGTGCTTGGTTTAAATTAATTGGCTAATTCCAGCTTGTTGCCAAAACGTCAAAACAAAGCCTAAGGTTTCCAATCGCACAGCAAATTGATACATGTTTTAATTTTAGAACTGGCTGTATATCTTCAGCTACATACAGACACTTTTTTTTGTGTATAAATCTCTTAAGTTTAGAAAAGCACTTTGTCTCTTAAAGGAACCACACTCTTCTCCCTTTTTTTTTAAACAAACAAATTCCGGCTTCCTGCCTTCCAATTCACTGTTTCTTTACACAACTTTGTTACATAAGCAAATGAATGACCACAGCCAAGTCTTTGGATTCTGTGCAGATTGTTCCCAGTACTGACTGCCAGTACCAGACCCACTGACCACCAGTAGCCTCCTTTGACTGAGGACTAGCCCCACCAACTTTCCAATATGGCCATTTGGTTGAATTCACGTATTTGCTGCACTGGCAATTTGAACATGTTGTTGGTCTCAGCGTGTCATGAAGCAAGACATTCGCTCCTCCAGGAAGGTCCCTACTGACAAGCAGCCTATCTGTGTGTCTGTGTGTCTGTGCAAAACAGCACCTCAGTACAGTAACACATGTAATTTTTAGATGCTGGTTGAAACACCAAACAACTAACAGGCACAGCACAGCAAGATAATGCATGAATGCTGTGAACAAGGAGGTAGGTACTAAGTGAGCAAGTGAAATAGCAGGTGAGTAGCCTTGAGATGCAGCCTGGAGCAATCTGTGAGCTGGCTTTCTCTCCCAGCATGCAAAGTGTCTCTCTTGCAGAATTTCAATGTAATTGTTGGCGAGCCCCGCAGTGCTTCCTGAACCATCTACAAGTGATTCGCAGAAATGCTATGAGCATTGTGAGGCTTGGCAATTATTGGATGCCAATACTTGTGGTTAAGGTTCACATAGCTACAGCCCATGGATACAATCCTGAGATGGCTGCTTCTGCTGAGCAATGTGGAGGCACTTCACAAAGAGGAGCTAAAGTCACCAGGTACCCACTCTTACTTACATGTTGAGAATTCTCAAAATCTAGCTTGTTAGGTGCATTTGATTGGATAGAATCTGATTGTTAATTAGGTTAAATGTCAGTTAATAGGATATATAACAAGCAGTAATTCCCCTTAAGAGGCAGCTTGCTGCTGCCAAATAAGAAACCTTGATGTCTGGCAGATGCATGAAGATACAGTGAGTGTCTTTTGATGTCGAGATCACTGGATCTCTTGCATGATGCATCCATAAATCCTGCCATAGCCCACATCATTCAGACCCTACAAGATTCCGCCAATGAATTCTATTGACTTCTAACATCCTTATTTGATCGTATTTTCACCTTCAATGATCCATGTACCCACATACAAAGGTCTATATGCTCCTCTACACTATTTAAAATTCTACACTGTATTGGTTTAAAAATGTGCTCCAACCATGTGTTCATAAAAAAGTGCTGATACACATGGGCAGCTGATTAACTCAAATGTCAGGCTGCCTGAACTGATGGATGGAGATACTGTACGATGCTGTGTAGCTAGGTCATAGTTGAGACATAACAGTCAGCCACAAATGTGGCTAACACGATTGGTCTTGAGCTTCCATGTCGTGAATTTTCTGAGCTTAACTGGTTTTAAAATTGAAGGTGAAACTAGAATAGACCAAACACTCCGATGACAGTGAGTCAACATCAGTTTGATTGTTTGATTTTGAATTTATTGGCCTAATGTTGACAAACGTTGATAAAGTATTTGCTCTGTGTAGTTCCATACTTCCAGACATCAGTAAATTGCAAAATACATGCAGAACAGAATTCTGAAAATATTCATTCTTCCATTGTTTTCCCTCATAAAAATGTGTGTTTTGTGACAGCATGTCTGTGATGCCGGTATCCCCAGAATGAAAGATGCATTAAATTAATATGACACCATAAGGAATTACAATTAGTATCAAAGGTCAGATGGCTGAATAATTTACCCATATTCTTACATTCCTGCATGCAGCAAAGTTTTTCATTTCATGTTTATATTCATTCATACTAATTCTAATTCACCGCATAATATTCTCAACCAGGACATTAACCTGTCTTTGTGTTTTACAGATGCAGTGTAACCTGCTGTGTATTTATAACATTTTCTGGTTTTGTTTCAAGGTCGCATCTTTTTGCCACCTTTTCATTCCTTGTTCTACAGGAAAAGATGCCTTTGTGACTACTTGCACTGGATTATAAAATGATCTGTACACTTGGGTTTATGCTTTCATACAAGTAACAAATGAGAAAAAAATCTGTCCCTGTCTGACAGCCTAGAGTCATCAGCAAATCTATTGAGTTATTAGAATGGCTCTTATTTTATATACTTTATGAACAAAAACACAATACTCCAAGGCCCCATAACAGATTGCTTTCAGCCTCTTTAGTCTATAATAATTTCTATAACTAGAGAAATTTTAATTGAATCAGCAAATTTGGTTTGCAATCCAAATGCCTTTGTCAATCTTTAAATTCCTAGATGTGGGACTTTATTAATTTTTTTTTGGTTATCAGGTAAAACAATTCAAATACTAAACTTTAGGTGACAATTAAATTACCTCCCGAACAAATTCCAGTTTATTGGCGAGCTTGTCCAATTTGGGGTGAAATTCAACTTTTGACTTCAATGGACAGGATAGTGGACCATTCTGAACAAGAGTCATTGGACTCCAAATGTTATTATGCTTCTATTCCTACAGATTCTGTGAAACCTGCTGATTTTCTCCAGAACTTTTTATTGATTTTAAAGCACTCTGGACTACTCTTTTATACTTTTTTATAGATGAACTGCTGATGTTAGACTAACTGGCCTACAATTTCTTATGCTCATTAGCAATATTGCATTAGTGATCCAGTAATTTCCAGGTGTTCAATATGTGGGCTGATTAAAAACTTACAAATTATCTCACATATTGATACTTTTATGAATGCTGATGTGTTTTTCACCAGATCCATGTGGTTTGAGGGCATTTAGGCACCGATTTTCTTCTCCATCAGTTGGACATTAAGTGTGAGTGGGAAGAATGCTGACAGGAAAACTGAATGGGGCTGTTCAGAATCTCCTACAATCCCCTTAAACAATAAACTTCCACAGGAGACCTCCATTGTCAGATTATTTCTTTGCAACTAATATAAATTGTCATTGCAGTGCAGAACCAAGATTATGCTGCAACATTGAGGGCCCTTTGGATGAGAAGTTACACTGACGTAATTTTAAAAAAAATGTGTAATGCGGGTGTTGTGGGCTGGGCCAGCATTTCTTACCCATCCATAGTTGCCCTTGAAAAGGTAATGGTGAGCTGCTTTTTTGACTTCTGCAGCCTATGTGCCATTAGACCCATAATGTCGTTAGGGAGGGAATTCCAGGATTTTGACCCAGCAACATCAAAAGGTGATACATTTCCAAGTCAGAATGATGACTGGCTTGGAGAGAAATGCCCAGCCAGTGATGCCCACGTCCCCCAAGAGTGAATTTAAAAGAAACATTACCTTGGTATTTACCCAGTGAAGTTTCATGTGTCTAGCCCAGGTCTCCTCTCTGAGCTCAGGGATATTCACATAGGGTCCTGGCAGCAGGGAACCAGCTCATCAGAAGTTCAATCTTCCCAGGCATTTTCCACTTTGTGGACACATGTAAAGATTTCTAAAGGGTTCTTTAATATACATCCAATTGTCAATTATCTGGACAGTTGAAAATTTGAGCAAAATTTGCTGTTTGGTGGTTTAGTGCAAAAAATTCTAACTATTTCTCTGTCAGTTTATGACCAGTACAAATAGGGATCATCCATTAGAGATGAAGAGAACTTTTTTTTCTCTCAGGGGTTCAGGAATCTTTGAAAATTTCTTCTTTAGAGAATGGTGGACACAGGCCATCAAATATTTTTGAGGCAGAGTTGGATAGATTCTTGACTACGAAAGGAGTCAAAGTTTTTTGGGTGCAGGCAAAAATGCAGAGCTGAGGTCACAATCAGATATTACTGAATGGTGGAGCAGGATCAAGAGACCAATGAGCAATTGCTCTAAATTTGTGTGCTTATGTATTTGTATTATTTATTAGGTATTATTGCATTTTCCCATGAACAGTCATATGTTGCATTTATATTATTGCAATCGCATCAGAGTGAAGAGGCTTATATCAAACTAAGTGGCTGCAGCGTACGTTCTGAATTGCACGCCAGTCCTTTGCTCCCCCACACATGTCCTTTCATTCCCTCAATGGCAGAAGCAGCCTCAGATGTTCAATCGGTCCCTGGATATATGCATTATTCTTATTAGTGTGCATGGCAGGTTCAGGTTCTAGGCCACGACTAATTAGTTAAAACATCAATGTAATAAACAAATAACATTTTCGTCTATACTTTCTAATCAGGTTCCAGGTTTCAAATTTCGGGTTCCTGATCTGATGCCTCAACTAAATTTCTCATGTTGAACTACCTTGAAATACAAATGCCCTCTTTGGGTTAGAGGTGGGTTCAGAGTAAAAATGGTGGCAAGCATAATCGAAGACAGAAAATGCCTGCAGAATGTGACCAGAAACACAGACATGAGCCTTGAGGTGGGCTGCTTTACAGAAGAGAAGAGGTGGAACCGCAGGGAGCCAGCAGCTTTGCTGAGCACAGTAGCCAAATGTTCAAATGCAAGATGAACACATGACCTGGCACAAAATCTCCCATCTCTTAAAAGTTTCTCAACATTTGGTAAAAAGTTTAACTTCTGTTTTCTTGGAACCCAAAAGCAATGCACTAATGCACAAAAGACATTGATTTTGGTAACTTCAAATTTGAAAACTGCCTTCTAGAGATAACCAGACTTTCATCTATACTTATTTTGTTAGCACCATACAGTACAGTAAAATCCCTCCATTCATGTTTTCCCCATTCAGGAAATTTACTTAGCTAAATATGCAGCATATTGTTCAGTGCAACATCAGTTTTTGCTTACCTGGAATTGTATTGGATACGTTATCAACTAGGAGAGTTCTTTCAGTTATATCATTAATTCAGATGCCTAAGTATATTATTGTTTTACTCTCAGACATGAAAACAATTGATCTCTGACCCCAGACTAGCACATATTATTTAGCTTTCTGGGGCCGAACAATTCTGTTTTCTCATGGTAACTGAGAATCAGGATGCACTGCACTTCTATTAGACAGCAGATCACCACAGAGGCATTTTAATGTTAATGTTAAGTGAATTTTAACCAAAAATAAATTTCTTAATTGTTTCTTTCTATTTAAAGTGAGCCTTTCCAGTCAGCCTTGTGTTTATTAGCAACAGTTCGCTTTGAGCCCACACCTGAGATTGAGTCATTGAAGTTATTAATGTATTCCAACAATATCCCTTTTATTATTGAAACAAAGTTTTAAATATCAGATTTTTAGGTGGAACTATCAGGTCTGGCATGAGCAGGGGCAATTGTTGTGTCTCATGGGGGAGGTGGGGGCTGGATCCCATGGAGGCAAGTTGGGTGTCAAGGGCAGGTGTAGTTGAGGTATGTGTGGCAAGCTGGAGGGTTAGTTTAATAGTTATCCAGGAATTAGACTCGCTGTTTAAATGTCTGACATTTTCTGAGTTTCTATATACACATCAGCAGTAGAACCTTTTAAATCCTTTAATTTTAATAGATACTTTCAGAGGGTTCCTGACAAAAGGGAACTACCCATTGGAATCTTCAATTTTCTGAATAATTCCCTTACTATATCAGGGATTCTGCAGGGCCTATAATATACAACACAGGTAGCTAACATTTTTCTCTCATGCTTGTGTTGGTAACTTCTAATGATTTAAAAACAGTTGATAAATGTTCCAATTTGATTGAGGTTTAATGTCATTATTGAGTTAAAACCTGCTTGTTTGAAGCTGAAAATGAAAGAAAGTGGGAGCACCCCAGGTAAAAATTCTGAAGGTGTTAAAGAAATCTACTTCACAAATGGAACAACTCAAATCTGGGAGTTTTGTGTTCACTGAACTAGGCACTGATTATGGAATGAAATCTATCAACTTCTATGTAACAAATTAGTAAATAGATTATAGTCAGTCTCACAACTTCAGATAGTTAAATTGCATTAGTATTCATGGTTAGACATGAGACCTGTTACATTACAATGTCTTTATCCTCTTAATGTCTTCAACTGAATAGCATGAACTTTGATGAGAACTATCTGATCAAAACTCATCTCATCTCGCTTAGTGTTCTTATCCAATATAGAGGATATGGAGTCGTTGTTTACCACAGTGTCACAAGAGTATTAACATTGCAATAGGTTGGTGACTCTTCAATCCAGTAAAATTACTGAAGGAGCATAGCACAGAAATAAAAGGAAGTAAAAGGTCACACAGGGTATTGATACTGAAAAGTGCACCCAACTTCATAGAAATGATAAATTAGATGTTATTCACTTACCATTTAAAACAGAAACCAGCTTAATAGGCAAGCCAATAAGTTCTTCATACATCAAAATATTTTCTGTTTAATCACTTACAGTTTACTATATGTAAAGCTTGGTGGCTGACCCATTTTACTGGACAAACTTTTGTCAGTGAGAGCTTGTGATTTAACCCTTGACAAATGCATTCAGCAAATGCAGTGTTCAATTTTTCTGTGTTTGATTATGTGACTCTGGTAACTGATACATGCTCACAGCATTTGATTGATGAAGCCTGGGCATGGAAGCAGGGAAAAGCAAATAAGCTAGAGAAAGAGTTGGATATCTATGGTGAAGTATGGAATACACAATTTTAAGGAGGTGTGAATAAAACCTGTTGCCAAAATTCTGACAATACTATGGCTTTACGAGGTGTAGTTTGTCCTTTTTCAAAAAGAGATGTTTCAAGGCAAAGGTACTGAGCTGTCTATTGAAAACTCAAAGTAGACAGCTTGTGAGACCTTGTGTTTTTTTTAAAGTTGTAACAATAGAAACAGTCTGAATGGGTGTGGTCAAACTCCCACAGAACTAGGATTTTTAGTTTTCACTTTCAGCAGTTGCTGCTGGGGTCTTGAAGAAGTGTAAGCTGTTGTTTTCTCTCTTGGTTACAGCTAAAAACCAGAGCTTCGCTTCCTGCTGCTGGAGTTGCATGTGAGACAATCTGTTTTTCTGAATTTGACTTTGCCAAGGGGCTGTTTAAGTGATGTTACTGTATTGAAACAGTTAATTAGTGATAGTTACTGTATCCATTATTTGGTTAAGCATTTCAATAGAGTTGCAGCAAAGCACTTCTTTTCTTTATATTTCATAGAATCCCCTCAATTCAGAAACAGGCCATTTGGCCCAATAAAGTCCATACTGTCCCTCCAAAGATCATGCCACCCAGACCTATCCCCCTTCCCTTTCCCTGTAACCCTGCATTTTCCATGTCTAATCTACCTAATTTACATACACATGGACACTATGGGCAATTTATCATGGCCAATCCACCTAACCTGCACATCTTTGGACTGTGGGAGGAAACCAGAGCACCTGGAGGGAACCCACACAGTCACGAGGAGAATGTGCAAACTCCACACAGACAGTCACTGAGGGTGGAATCGAACCCAGGTCCCTAGTGCTATGAGGCAGCAGTACTAACCACTGAGCCACCGTGCCTTTTGTTGTATTTTAACTACAGTGTTTGAATAAAGTGTGTTTTGCTTTAAATCTGGTAGTTTAACCAGTCGAACCGCATCTGGAATGCAACACCTTACACTTACCTTTAAAATAAGACAAGTTAGGATCTAAATTATCTTCTGAATATATTTTGAGTTCTGGTCCGTAACAACATAAAAATTAGCATTATCTATAGCATTTTACTGAAATTGAAAATATAAAACAGCAAAGTAAGGCTGAATCTTATATGGGCTATGGTGAAAAATGTGACAGAATTGCATGAGGAATCCAATGAGGTCTATTTTGAGGCTGTGATCAACTACTGCGTCTTTTGACTAACTTTTGGCTTTAAGGTAAGATTCTTGCTAGGGGGAAACGAGTTGACTATTAAAGACAATTATTGCTTATTGGCAACCTTCTGAACTACAGATCTCACCTCATTAATATGCAGTTTCTATTGTGTTATGACACAGGGATTGAAGCCAAATCAAATCAGCCTCACTATCACTGGATTCTTAACTCGATAAAATTACAACACTTACTGGCCTTCAAAATTGCTTAATTGTTTGTAACAATATATAACATATATTGTAACATATAACAGACCTTGGACACCAAGTCTATAACTTAAACTAGAATTAAGAATTTATTATTAATAATGTAACTTTATCAGAGCACAGATAAACAACAAGGCAATCTCATTAATACGTTTTATCTAAGCCAAATCTTCTTTGAATACAAATCCCAATCACACAACAATAGACAGAAACAGTTAAGGGAGAAATTAAAATAAACCATTAAAAAAATTGCAATATTCCAGTTCAATAACTGCTTCATTGATGAATTCCAGGCGTTCATAGGTTGTATTACACATACATAGGACTGTATATCTTGCTTGAATTCTGAAGTCATTGATCAATGCAAACAGCGTCCACAGACCATTGGAAACTTCTGCTTATTTCTTACAACTGAGATACTTTCCTCAGACCTTTCAGCAAGCAAAATAACAAAAAAAGCTTCTAAATCCACAGCCTCCAAAGAAAAACTGCCTCCTGGTCAAAATCTGATCAGTACTAGTTAACTCTTTCTCTTCTCTTTCCTTTTCAAAATGTTCTGTGATCGGTTGGCCAGTTTCAGTCCTCCCTTGATTGACTAATTCAACATCCAACCAACTATCAGTCTGTGAGCACAACAACACCTTGGTGCTGAATAATTTACAGAGTTTTTAGATCAGGAATTAAACTGCATTACTTTTCCAGGCCAGCTCCCAACAGCAAGCATCAATATTTTGTTCTCTTTAAAAGAAGTTGCTGTGTAAATTTCAATTCTCAACTGCAGCTCACAGGTCTAGACCAAACATGAGAAAAATAAAAGTAGTAATGTTCTCAACAATTATACCATCTACCATGAGCAAACTAGTTGAGGAAAAGTCAGAGCATCTTGCTGGTGATTTCAGCTCACCACTTGCTCCAAAGAACCTCCATGTTGAACACCAGGTACCAACATTTCAGATGGCACTGTGTGGGCACTGGCCACATGCACCAACAGCATGGTACATCTTCATTCTGCTTCCATTACACTTCTGAGGTTCAGTGCACTGGCAGGTCTTATTGTAATGATGCTACAAGGACACAGTGTACTCAAGGACTGAACCAGGCTTCATCTCCGGGCTGTTCACTTGCTCTACGGGTGCTCACTCATCCTAAGCCTTAAGCTTCACTGCCTTGCCATTTAGCACAGACACAGAAGAAGGGAACTTGTCATGGTACTGAAAAAAGTTCAACTAGTTCTAAGAGAACAAACCTTTGTTAATTAACCAATAAAGGATCAATTGACAGACGATTTCATTGGGCTTCCTAAACGCATGGTGTAACTCAGAAAGAAGCAAGAACTATTGAAATTACCAATATTGTCATAAGATAATTATTTCATACAATCAATGGAAAGGGGTGGCACGGTGTCTCAGTAGTTAGCACTGCTGCCTCACAGCACCAGGGACCCAGGTTCAATTCCACCCTCAGGTGACTATCTGTGTGGAGTTTGCACATTCTCCCCATGTCTGCATGGGTCTCCTCCAGGTGCTCCGGTCCCCTCCCACAGTCCAAAGATGTGCAGGTTAGGTGAATTGGCCATGCTAAATTGCTCGTAGTGTTCAGAGATGTGTAGATTAGGTGGGTTACAGGGGGATGGGTCTGGGTGGGATGCTCCGAAGTTCAATGTGGACTTGTTGGGCTAAAGGGCCTGTTTCCACACTAGGGATTCGACATAAAAAAAAAGAATTTACAGAGTGGTAGAAATGCTTTCTATTCATATCATCACTGAAGAACTTTTTTTTTAAAAAAAGCCACAATTTCCACATACAGCAAATAGTAAGTACAAGAATATGAGTACAACCCACTAATGCTCATTGAAGAATCTCTGATTGTAATTGTTCAGACAACAAAACAGACCACTACACAAATTATTAAGAAAAAATGGGTACATTTCTGACTGGCAGTCAGTGGCCAGTCGTGTACCACAGGGAGCAATGCATGAACATTAGTTACTCACAATATATACTAATAATTTAGATAAGGGAACTAAATGTTAAATCTCCAAGTTTGTATGTAACACCAAACTAAATGGGAGGGTGAATTGAGAGGATGGTGCAGAGATGCTTCAATGTGATTTTGACATTTTGAATGAGTGGGCAAATGCACAACAGATGAAATATTATGTGGATAAATGTGAGGTTATCCACTTTGGTAGCAAAAATGGGAAGGCAGATTATTAATTGAATCGCGATAGATTGGAAAAGGGAAAGATACAATTTTTTTTTAAAGTTATGACAAAACTTCCTTGTGACTACTTTCCATGCCCCAGCAAATAATGGCAAGCATCTGGTATGCCTTCTGCACCACCCTGTCTACCTGTGCTGACAACTTCAGGCGTCTATGGACTTTTACACCAAGGTACCTTTGTTTCTCAGTACTCCTCAGGGACCAAACATTCACTGTGAATATCCTTCCCTTACTATACCTCCCAACGTGCAACACCTTACACTTATTGGGATTAAATTCCATCTGCCATTGCTCTGCTGATTTGTCAGTTGATCAATATCACACTGTACCCTGAGACCATCCCCCTCACTATCAACACCATCACCAGTTTTTGTATCATCTGAAAACTTACTGATTATACCTCCTAGATTCACATCCAAGTCGTTAATGTACATAACAAACTACAAGAGTTGCAACACTCATCCCTGGAGTACACCATTTGTCACAGGCTTCCAATCACAAAACAACCCTCCACCATCTCCCCTTGCTTCCTATTTGTAATCCAACCTTGGATTCAGTTTGCCAATTTGCCTTGGATTCCTTGGGCTCCTAACTTTTGGCCTAGCCTTCTATGTGGGACCTTGTTAAAGGTCTTTCTAAAGTCCATATAAACCACATCAACAGCATAGCCTCATCAACATATTTAGTCACCTTTTCAGCAAATTCAATTTAATTAGTTAGACTATATCTGATCAATCCCTGTCTTTCCAAATGTTGATTATTCCTGTGTCTCAGAATTTTTTTTCCAATAATTTCCCTACCATTGACATCAGACTAAGTGGTCTTGAGTTTCCTGGCTCATCCCTGCTGTGCTTCTTGAACAAAGGATCTACAATAGCTACCCTCCAGGCATCTGGTACTTCACCTGTGGCCAGCAGAGTATTAAATGTCTCCACTAGGGCCCCAGAAATCTCCTCAAAATGGTAGGGGCTCTTCCAACACAGTGGTAGTGTCCCTACTTCTGAACCAGGAAGTCCAGTTTCAAATACCACCTGCTCCAGGTTGATTAAAGATATCTATAAGGTAATGCTTCTGAATTAAGCTCCACTCAGTCTGCTGGTATCACATAGTCTTGGTTGGAGAATCAGTCTGATAGAAGATCCCAATGGAGACAGGCGTGTCAACCTTGTCTCCAGTTGGTCTTAGTGTCTATGTCTAACTAGGCAGCGTAACTTGCTATTATGTAATAAACTACTTTTCTTGTGATGACTCACTGGTGGTACAATCATCTACAACTGATAAGGGGAGTCAGATTAGTTTAGTTGGCTGGATGGCTGGCTTATGAAGTAATGTGATGCCAATATAGTGGGTTCAATTCCCACACTGGCTGAGGTTACCATGAAGGACTCTTCTTCTCAACCTCCCCCTCAGCTGAGGTGTAATGGCCCTTAGGTTAACTCACCACCATTTCTTTGGTAAGACTATGGCAGCTTGACCACTGATAACCAGATAAGGTCTTAAAATCAGTAAAGAAAGAAGGATTAGTGGCAGCATCCCACCAGGTTGCTGGTGGTTGTTTCCACAGACATACAACCATTGATTTTAATCAGAAACATTGAGTTAATACCCTAGCAACACATTCCAGACAACAATTCCGTCCCCAAACGTTCCACAAAGCATCTGCTAGCCTCTGTCCTGTAAAACACTCCAACATTTTAACTTGCTGTGGTTGTAAAGTTATTTCAAATTAACTAAATAAGTTATGTCAATTTAAGAGGTGCAATTTTAAAGTTGAGTAGCATTTGGATTCAGTCTTCTGGCACACAAATTTAGTGCAAAGCAGTTAAATATATTTCTGAAGCACTAAAGAAACTTCTGAACTATTACTTATTGCACAATAGTTGCACCACCCTATATGTAGAATTTATAGTTAAAAATAGCACAATGCCATAAAATCTCACTATGGGCTAAGTTAGCCAAAATAGATTCAGCAACCTAGGTGCATGTACGCATTTGATTTTGAATTTCATGATTTTACTTGGAGTTAGTAAGCAATAACATTTCTCTTCCAAGATATTTTCTAATCAACCTGTCCAGAAATGGTATTACATGACTCTGGAGCAGGTGGGACTTGAACCCTCCTGGTTCAGAGTTAGGAACACTGCCACTGTGCCATAAGAACCACTAAAATTCCTCTTTCACAAGAAATGTAGTTTATTGCATGATGGCAATACATATGAATCACCACCAGTAAATCACCCATGTATTCCAATTGAATAATCTACGTGCAAGGCCTGTTATCGATAATGCAAACCATCAAGAGTGAGAGTGAATTAGGGAGAAAGGGAGGGGGCTCAATCAAAATGGACTTGGAAAAGGACAAAGAAAATTCCTCTTCATTTTTAAAAAATTTTCAAATCAACATGAACAGAGATGGTATTACACACGTCTGGAGTAGGTAAGACGTGAACGCAGGCTTCCTGGCTCAGATATAGGAACACAGGCACTGTGCCACAAGAATCACAAAATATTATTTTTTTTAAATATCCCGAAGGGCTGTTACACTCAATGAAACGATTTTCATTCCCCTTCACCACATCACCCATGATACTTTTTCCAATCTATTAACTACCACCAATAAATAACTTGTGCTTCCAACTGAATAATTTACATGCAAAGCCTGTTAAGGGTAATGCAAATCATCAAAGGTGAGGGAGAGGTAGGGTGCAAAAAAGAACCTTCTTTCAATTTTTAAATTGTTTTTAACCCATTTTTCCTAATCAACCTGTTCAGAGATATTATTATATGTCTCTGGAGCAGGTGGGACTTGAACCTGCACATTCTGGTCCAAGGGTAGGGACATTACTACTGTGCCACAAATGGACCCCTTCAGAGATGTTATTACAGACCTTTGGAGCAGATGGGACTTGAACCTGAGCCTACCTGGTTCAGAGGTAGGGACACTACTACTGTGCCTTAAGACGGCCTATCTCTTTCAAAAAAAATCCTCTTTAAAGTTAAAGTCACCATAGTCCAATCAGACCAGAGGGCTGCTCTCTCGTTAGAGAGAGACAATTGGTAGTGGTTTAACCTGAGGTCACTACATGTCAGGCAAGGGGGAGGTTGAGAAGGAGAGTCCTTCATATTAATCTCAGGAATTGAATCCACACTATCGGCATAGCTATGCTTTGTCAACCAGCCATCTAGCCAAGTGAGTTAACCAACTCCATCAGTAAAGCTGTAAACTGTATGAGTCAAGAGATTTCTCTGGGAAGTGAAGACAGACAGAAATTCTTTTCTAGTGGTCACAGATAACTGAAATGTTAACAGAATAAAGCTCATTCACACTGGCAAAAGCTTCTGGCTGTTTCCAGGAAGCTGTACAGTCCATATGTTTTCAGGCATTACACCCTCTTACCTGCAGGAACATTGTAATGACTTTACAAAACCAACTGCTCCAGCACCTTCCAACATCTGTTGGAATCTATCAAAATATTTGCTCTTCTGAACAGGGTATTGGTCCACAACCTACATCTTTCCTGTCCAACTGTTGCTCCATTAGAGGACCTGGCCATCACCAGCATTTCCTCACCTCCTCATCCTTATTGTTAACAGATCTACCAACTTCTCCTGTTTTTTTTAATCATTTTTAATACATGATTATTGTGATGTAATGTGAATCAACCTTTCTGTATCAGAAAGAAAAAAACAACACTTCAATCTCATTTTGATGCAATTAATCGTTCAATATTTTAGAATCATAAGATTTTATTTCTTTTACATTTTCTCTTATGTTTCTTTTGTATCTCTTTTTCATATTCTAGTTATTCTCTTCCTCACAATATTTCACTTTCTGAACCTGATTTGACTTTAATTCACTATTCTTCTTTATTTGTCCTCTGCTACATTGTCAATGCTTAGGATTTTAGAAGCAAGGCCTAGTTTGTTGAACAAAATGATAATGATTGGTTTTCTAGAACAGCACGTTAAGGATCCGATTACGGAACAGCCGATTTTGAATCAGAATTATGTAATGAGAAAAGGCAAATTAAGAATCTTGGAGGAAAATAAGTTTTAGAAATAAATAACCACATTATGATTAAATTTTACATTGTGTTTTGAAAGTGAGGTAGTTCAATCTGAATCAAGGGTGTCAAATTTAAGTGCCAACCACTGAGCCACGGTGCCTCCCTGTCCATTGTTCTGCCCCATAAGGTTGAACAAGATTTAAAGAAAAAGCTTATAAAGTGGCTTGTAATAGTATTAACTCTAAGATTGGAAAATTTTTGTAGTATAGTAAGAGAGTACGAAGAAACTGATAAGAACAGAATATGAATGCAAACTAACAAAAAATATAAAAATGAGTTCTGAGGAAGGGTCACCGGACCCGAAACGTTAACTCTGTTTTCTCCTCCACAGATGCTGCCAGACCTGCTGAGCTTTTCCAGCAACTTTGTTTTTGTTCCAGATTTACATACATCCGCAGTTCTTTTGGTTTTTATATAAAAATGAGTATCGTAAAAGCTTCTAAAGGTAGGTAAAAAGGAAACGTTTCACTAAGACTTTATACAAAAGCTGAATGATTACTTTGTGTCAGTTTTTATTAACGATGAAATGAGTAATCTCCTGGAATTAGAAATCCAAGTGATTAGGGAGAATAATGAGTTGAATGAAATTAATATTAGTAAGAAGAGGTTGTATTGGAGAAATTGATGGGGTTGCTAACTTAGTTAATCTACAGGCCTTGACAGTTTACATCTCAATTTGTTAAACGAGATGGCTACAGAGAAAGTTGACGCACTGGTAATCATCTCAAACAGGAAGATAATGGTGTAGTGGTGATGAGACTGGCCTAATAATCTAATGTATCAGCCTGACATGCTAAAGGTGGCAGCAATTAGTTTCATAGTGCCAGGGACCTGGGTTCGATTTCAGCCTTGGGTGACTATGGAGTTTGCACATTCTCTCCACGTCTGTGTGAGTTTCCATTGGGTGCTCCGGTTTACTCTCATAGTCCAAAGATTAGGTTTGGTGGATTGGCCATGCTAAATTGTCCGTAGTATCCAAGGATATCTAGGCTAGGTGAATTACCATGATAAATTTGGAGTTACGAGGATAGGGTATGGGGCTGGGTCTGGGCGGGATGCTCCTTGGAGGGCTAATGTAGACTTGATAGACCAAATGGCCCTTTCAGCATTGTTCAAATGATGCAAATTTCAAGCTGGAATATGTCACCAGTATTTAAGAGAGGACCGAAGGCGAAAAAAAGGAACTGCAGATAAGTCACCCTCCTCTCAGAAGTAGGGAAATTGATACAATGTTTTTTATTCTCTCATGCAATGTAGACATTGTTGGTTGGCTAGCATTTATTGCCCATCTCTAGTCATTCTTGAGAAAGTGGTGAACCACTGCAGTCCATGCACTGTATGTAGACCCACAATGCCATTAGGCAGAGAATTCCAGAATTTTCACCCCCTGATGGCGAAGAAACTATGACATATTTCCAAGTCAGGATGGTGAGAGACTTCAAAGGCAATTTGCAGGAGCTGGTGTTCCCATGTACCTCCTGACCTTTCCCTTCTATTTGAAGTGGTTGTAGGTTTTGAATTTGCTGTCAACGATCTTAGGTGAATTTCTTCAGTGAATCTTGTAGACAGGACACACTACAGCTCCAGAGCATCAGTGGTGGAGGGAGTTGTTACTTGTGGATGTTGGTGCAAATCAAGTGGGCTGCTTTGTCCTGGATAGTGTCAAGCTTCTTGAGTGTATTTTGGAGCTGCACTCATTCAGAAAAGTGGGGACTATTCCATCTCTTGACTTGTGCCATGTAGATGGTTGACAGACTTGGGGAGTCAGGATGTGAGTGCCTCTGACCTGCTCTTAAGGCCATTGTATTTACATGGTGAGTCCACTTAAGTTTTTTGTCAATGGTAACCCCCGCCAGGATGTTCATAGTGAAGGATTCAGCAATAGTAACACCATTGAATGTCAAGCAGAGGCAGGTAAAGTGTCTCTTACTGGAAATGGTCATTGCCTAGCATTTGTGTGGCATGGATGTTACTTGCCACTTATCAGACCAAATCTGGATAACACCAGATCTGGTTGCATTTGAACAAGGACTGCTTCAGTATCTGAGGTATCATGAATGGTGTTAAACATTGTTCACTGACAATTGCACAATCCTACTTCTGACCTTATGATGGAGCAAAGATCATTGACGAAGGAGGGGATTCTGAGGACTGGATTTACATGTATTTGAAAAAACAAGGACTGATTACAGATAGTCCACATGGCTTTGTGCATGAGAAATCGTGCCTCACTAACTTGATTGAGTTTTTTGAAGTGACAAAGAAAACTGATGAAGGCAGAGTGGTGGACGTTGTGTATATGGGCTTCAGCAAGGCATTTGACACAGTTCTGCATGTAGACTGGTTAGCAAGGTTAGATCACATGGAATCGAGGGAGAGCTAACCACTTAGACACAAAATTGGCTTGAAGGTAGGAGACAGAAGGTGATGGTGGAGGGTTGCTTTTTGGACTGGACTTGTTACCAGTGGGGTGTCACAAGGATTGGTGCTGGGCCTATTGTTTTTTTGCGTCATCCATATAAATGATTTGTTGTTAGTTAGTTTGCAGATGTTACCAAAATTGGTGGTGTAGTGGATGACGAAGAAGGTTACCTCAGAGTATAACAAGACCTTGATCCGATGGGCAATGACCCGAGCAGTGGCAGATGGAATTTAATTTAGATAAATGTGAGATGCTACATTTTGGAAAGGCAAATTACGGTAGGACTTATACACTTCATGTTAGGGTCCTGGGGAGTATTGCCAAATACAGAGACCTTGGGGTACAGCTTTATAGTTCCTTGGAAGTGGAGTCACAGGTAGACAGGATAGTAAAGAAGGTGTTTGATACATTTGCCTGGAATACTGTGTTCAATTCTGATCTGCCTGCTATAGCAAAAATTACTACAGTTAAAGGATTTAGACAAGATTTACAAGGATGTTGCTGGGGTTCGAGGGTTTGATCTATAGGGAAAGACTGAATTCACTGGGGCTATTTTCCCTAGTGCATTGGAGGCTGAAGGGTGACCTTACAGAGGCTTATAAAATCATCAAGGGCATGAATAGCCAAAGTCTTTTTCCCAGGGTAGTGGAGTCCAAAACTAGTGGGCATAGGTTTAAAGTGAGAGGGGAAACATTTAAAAGGGACCTAAGGGGCGACTTTTGCAAGCAAAAGGGAGTGCACGTATGGAATGATCTGCCAGAGAAAGTGGTGGAGGCTGGTACAATTACAACATTTAAAAGTCATCTGGATGGGTACATGAATAAGAAGGGTTTAGAATGATATGGGCCAAATCCTGGCAAATGGGACTAGATTTAGTTAGGATATCTGGTTGACATGGACGAGTTGAACAAAGGGTCTGTTTCTGTGCTGTACATCCCTATGAGTCTGTGACCATGACTAGTCCTGCACCAATCTGACACAACTACCTCAGTCATGGCTAGCTTCCAACACCTGATTAACTTCCATTCAACCTGGCTAGCCCCTGAGTCACTTAGCCACCTCATCCATGTCCCAACCTCCTCATCTGTCACTCTACTGCACTGCTGCTCAACCCACCTACTATCCTACCACCTTTCTCACCTCTCACACAACTCACTTGTCAATGTCGCAATGATGTCATGGATTTGCAGATTGCTGAGAATAAACACCACAGTGTGGGAGTGACAGAACACTCTGGAGTCTGGAATCTCCACCAGCCCAGATTTCAACATGGACATGACACGTGAAGTAGATAGACCTTACCTAATATGAGAATAATACCAGAACGTATTACATTCACGATTATTGTATGTTGCTGTATTTAGTATTACTCAGTGTTACTTTGAAGTCTAAACCTTCGTTTTGCCTTCTTCTCACCCAATGTATAAAGCAACCAAACTCATAGCACAGCATGAAACCATATGATAAAAGGCCACCTGTCACTCCACCCATCTGACGACTCATCCACTTGCCACTCTACCCACTTCCTCACTCACCCCACAGGCCAGTAAATATTCATCACAGCTGTGGATACTGATAAGAACTGGGTGTTGTATTTGCATGGTGGGACTACAGTAATAATTAGACAGCTTATATCACAAAGTATCAATCCAATCTGATATTTCACTTTGGCACTCTTCTGATTATATCACAAATCTTGGCTGCTACTACAATATAGTAAGTATATTATAAAAGTAGTAATAATCAAACTCCTCTTTTGCTCAGTGCAAACCCAGCTGTCCATCTTTTATCTATTACCAAACATCCTGCTTTCGACGGAGCGGAATTTTCCAGCAGATGCAATGACATTGGACACCAATGCAAATTGACGGCAGCATGATAAAAAGTGAGAGAGAAGACCAGCTATTTACATTTAGACCAAATGTACTTTTCAGATCAAAAGATAAAAGCATCAATGTGAGCATTACCTATATTTCACAAAATGATTGTGGAGAATATTTTGAATGAAGAACTGCTCCCCAGCAAAGCAGGAACCACCAAGATCTCAACTTCATCTAAAAACAATTTTAATCTAAACAGGATTTATATTCAGAATGTTACCACTTTAATTCTTAGCATATGACAACTTACAGAAAGTGTCCAGGTGACAACATGAGGTACAAATAGGATGAAAACTTACTTGAAGTGAGTTCATGGTTTTTTGGAATATTTCAATCAGTTTAAGACATTAAGGCTGAATCTTAAAGGCGAAATCTTAACTTTTATGGCTAAATGTGAGTTTCATCGTGTTTTCTGGTTGGTTTATTTGCTGTATTTTTCCAAAACTCACCTAGATACTTAACAACATACATCATCCTTATGGCATCCCTCAGATCTGATTCTGTCTCCATCTTATCACTGATGGCCTCCCATCCACCTCTTCCCATACTCATACAAATTTAGTCAAAGTGAGGCTACTCAGGTCCACACTTATCATTCGTCTCACTCTGACCTCTGTGTATCCGACTTTCTCTTTGCACATCATTGGTTTCATAACTCTGTTCAGCCTTCCCGCTTCTTCCACCTTTAAAGATCTTCTCAAAATCATTTTCTCAAACAATTTTTACATAAGATGGAATCTTTCCAAACTTGATGTGAAACAAGGTGAGAAATTTGGGAAAAGTAAGTAAGATGTCCAACCAGGACATTCCCGATGCGAAAATCATAAAGTCCAATTTTCAAACCAAGTGTTGAACGATAATGCTGAGATTCTCACTAGTATGTAGCAAAAGCCTATTTGCATGGATTATTGTTCATTATCATCCTCATTACCACCTAATCTATCTCATTAACAAATAAAAACCAAAAGAACTGCAGATGCTGTAAATCAGGAACAAAAACAAAGTTGCTGGAAAAGCTCAGCGGGTCTGGCAGCATCTATGGAGGAGAAAACAGAGTTAACGTTTCGGGTCCAGTGACGTTAACTCTGTTTTCTCCTCCACAGATGCTGCCAGACCTGCTGAGCTTTTCCAGCAACTTTGTTTCTGTATCTTATTAACATGCAGTTTCCCATTCTCCCACCAAGCAGAAAAAAATGCATATCGAGAATTCCTGAAATTAAAGTCAGCGCAGGTATCTGACGACTTCAACTGACCACTTGCTCCTCTGGACTTCCATTTAGACACCAGGAACAAAAGTCTCAAGGATGGTCCATGGAGAGCAATTGCACAAGCACCACAACCAAGGACTTTGGCATCCATCACGAGCCAGCCTCATCACATCATCATGGCAACCTCTGATCCACTTACAATACACCCCTGCAATTCAATGTGGAACCTTGTAGAACGCTAGCACCTTCATTGCAATGTTGCTGCCAAGACGGCACGGTGGCTCAGTGGTTAGCACTGCTGTCTCACAGTACCAGTGACCCGGGTTTGATTCCAGCCTTGGGCGACTGTCTGTGTGGAGTTTGCACATTCTCCCTGTATCTGCGTGGGTTTCCTCCAGGTGCTCTGCTTTCCTCACACAGTCTAAAAATGTGCAGGTTAGGTGGACTGGCCATGCTAAATTGTCCATTGTGCGCAGGAATTTTTAGGTTAGGTGGGTTTGACATGGGAAATGCAGGCGTAGGGGAATGCTTCTGAGTGGAATGCTCTTCAGAGGGCGGTGTGAACTTGTTGGGCCGAATGGCCTGTTTCCGCACTGTAAGGATTCTATAATGAAGATGCTTCATATGCAGGGACAAGCACCCAGCTCCTGATTTGGACTACGGAGCATCTCAGGCTGCATGCTAATTCTCCTGATGCTCACTTTGTGAGCCTTGCCTTTTGGCATTTTGCCCCCTCAACTCGAGCTTAAAGTCTTACAGTACTTCTATGCTGACTAGGGTTTGGTGCAGATGCAAAGCCAGACAGCTTATCCTGGTTGTCAGCAGTCAGCATTCAAGATGGCAGACATGTTTCTGTGTGGCTACATCAATGTTTTTCCTGTACCATGTGCCAGATACATATATGCCAAGCACACTGTATGCCAAGCAAATAGCCATGTCTCAAAGTCTAAAGAGAGCAGTCCTCAGTCAAGTCAAGGGGGACATCCTTCCATCAGAGGGTGTTGACATGCTAAGTCAAAAGTAGCCTCTGATATCAGTCCAGGAGCTCGGTCACAGTCAGTTCATTATTTAGGGTTGTCAGGATCAGAGGATCCTTACCTCTATAGTCCTTGAAGTGCGCACTGTCTGTCCGGTGCAACCAAACATGGTGGGAGCACTAGAGTTGTAGGAAGACAGTCTAATAGCTGTTAAAGTATTAGGGGTCTCATTCTTCATCATTCAGGCTCAGCAGGTCAAGACTGTCGTATACAATCATTTCTATCCTGAGGGTACATCCACATAAAATCAAAGGATTGTAGGGAGATGGGGAGAGTGGTGGTTGGCAAGGGGGTCAACAGGATCTAATGCTGCCACACTAGTGGTATTTGCAGCTACAGGACCCAGATATAGTTACTGTACTTCCCCAGAGACAATGCACGCTTCTTGACTTTAACTCCAACTGGGCTGAAGGGTCAGGCAGGATGGAGATTGAAAACCCTTGTATATTGTGAGAAGCAGCAGCTCCAAGGTTGGCGGGGGGTTGCTGTCAGTGGTTTGTCTTCTGGCTAGATGCCTATTGAGAGGAAGGGTACCTAGAATGAAGTCCTTCTCCCCCAATGACTTTTACCTTGTTGTTGGTGAGCACCAATGGCTACAGAAAACAAGTGCAGGTCTGTGTGTAACTCCAGCTAACTCTGAGCATGCTAGACGTGACTCTTCATGGCAGCCACCAATCTGTCTATGGAGGTAGCCAGACACTTGTATTCCTGAGTCACAGTATCAACTATGATGAAATGCTCAATCATCTTTCTGCAGTCATGTGGCTTTCGTGTTTACCATTGCCACTGACAAACCTGCCTGCTGCTCCTGTGTCTGCTTGTGCATGTTAATGAAGGCATGAATAGTTGACACCATGGGGTTTTCTCCCGCCTGGAACTGAGCAGTTCCCTGAGTGCCAGCAACCTGGGGCGTTTTTCCTCGACCAACTCTGGAAACGTGATGGTGATGTCCTCAACAGAATGTGCTCCTGACACTAATCTGATTAAAACACCCTCCAAGGTGTCAGCCTCTGAACTGGAGGCGAAGTGGGGGGGAAAGAGTCTGGTGGGGGAGGGAATGAGGGGGGCATGGGCATGAGGCAGATTTGCAGGTGCATCCTCTGAAGCGTCCATGTTCTCTTCCTCAGAGGCAGATGAAGGAATGGCTTGCAGCACTGCCAGCGAGCCTGTGCAGTCTAGCATGCAGGGTTATTAATATAGGGGTGGTTGGGTTGGGTAAGAGCAAGTGGCAAAAGATGCTGCAAGCAATGAGCGTGGTAGTGCATGATGCTTAGTGAAGGTGAATTCAACAGCAGAGATAGAATAGGTGTGAGGTAGCAGAGAGAAGATGGTCGCTCTTACTCTGGTGAGGTAAAAAAGATCACTGATTATTCTTCTGCACTGCTGGCACTTTTTCATGATGGCTGATACCGCACTGATTCAGGTAGCAAGTTCAGAACAGGGTGGAATTGTGCAATATTGTGGTCTCCTATGCCTATCCTGGGATAAGTGAATAGCCCTCCTCTGCATCACCCCTTCCATGGGAACTCTAGATCATTGTCTGCTTAGCGTGACCAATTTCGCCTTGTCTATCAAGCCTGGAGCAAATGTTTGCACTACAGCTTCAGGTTGACAGTACTCGGTTGAGTGTACAACAGCCTTTTAAACACAAGAGATCCAAGGATATCCCCACATGAAGATTACTTCTGCCTACAGAAAATGGCAAAATTAGGCTAGCATTGGATGAACAGGGCACCATAGGGGTATGGTACCTATTTAGTGAGGCAAGTTTAGGTTGACCACAAAAGAAGTTGCTCAGCTTCACAAGAGGATCCTTCCATGAAACTCAGCGGAAATGATATTTTTCTGGCGATTTCTGGTAAAGTTCAACTCACAATTCTTCTTATCACTTCTTTGACAACATGCAGTTTTTCTTCTATCAATTTGTTTCTACCCCTCTTGAGGTGTTTTTTTTGTTAAGGCATGCTATCAATGAAAATTGTTATTGCTGTACAATCATAAATTCCTCAACCTGAAAACAAAATTAGTGCCCTGGCTATGAACTCACATCTCTTGCCATTGATTCTACACCTCTCCCCACTCTTGCTGAAACCTTAATATGCATGGGTCGCACTGGAGAGATAATTTCCCCAAATTTTCTATGCCAACCTGTCACACTCTCTCCTAAAACACATTAAAAATTCAGCTTCCTATCACTCATCCTATTTAACTCTCTGCTTAGCTATCACCCAGATTCTTACTGATCTACACTAGCTACACAGCTTTCACTAGATTTAACATCATCCTCTTCAAATCCCTTAATAGCTACATCTGTCATAAACTCCCTCTAACCTAATATCATCTCTTGTAGCATTCAGATTCCAGTGTATTCACTGTTCCTTCATGCACTGTTTGGCAGATTGCAAACAATGGCCTCAAAGCTACTTTCTGAACTTCCTCTCACTCATCAAATTTTTGAAAGGGAGAAGGTTTCTTAAATTGATGCCTACAATCAGCAATTTGTCTTATAAGATTGGATGGACTGAGCTTGTTTCCACTGGAGTGAACTGATGTATGATTTCATTGAAGTGTTTAAGATCCTGGTTAATCTTGGCAAGGTGGATGTGGAAAGGATGTTTCTTTTATGGGTGAGTCTAAAACCTGAGAGCACTGTTTTAAAATTAGGGGTTACCATTTAGAACAGATGAGATTTTTTTCTCTGAAAGGGTTAAGCAACTTTGGAACTCTCTGCCTCAACAGGCAATGGAGACTAAGTCATTTAGCAATTTTTAAGGTTGATAGGTTGTTAGAATGAAAGGTTATCGGGAGCAAATTGAAATGTGGAACAGATCAGGCATAATCTTATTGAATGGCTGAGCAGGCACAAGGGGCTGTGTATATGAATTTGTATGTATAGTAATTATTCTGGCTATTTCCCAGAAATGTTACCGCAATACAGAAGTTCAAGAGGTGCTATGTTGCAATGGAGCTATGTTAAACATTGGAAACTCCAAAATGGGTTCCTGACTACCTGTAAGCCATATAATTGCATATTAATTCATGAAAATTGTAAGCAATATATGAATAGTTGAGACTTGTGGTTAACTATATAGTTATGACTTGTCAGTTTTAATGAGAGAATCATTTGATTATTATCAGTTCCTTCAGCACACTGTACATCAAAACTAAGTTTTCTTGTTACAATTTCACTAGCCCACACAACCATAAGACGTAAAAACAGAAGTAGGCCAATCAGCTCATCAAGTCTGCTTTGCCCTTTAGTGAGATCACGGCTGATCTGATAATCCACAACTCCACTTACCTGCCTTAACTCTTAATTCCCTTATTGGTTAAAAATCTGTCTATCTCAGCCTTGAATATACTTACCAGCTCAGCTTTGACAGTCCTCTCTGGTAACGGACTCTACAAATTCACTTTTCTTTGACAGAAGAAATTCCTCCTCATCGGTTTTAAAATGTGCGTCACTTATTCTGAGATTATGCCCTCGGTCCTAGACACTCCCACAAGGGAAACAACCTTTCTGCATGTACCCTGTCAAGTCCCTTAAAAGTCTGTTTCAATAAGGTTGCAGCTCATTAGTTTAAATTCCAATGTCTACAGGCCTAAACTACTCAACCTCTTCTCATAAAACAGTCCTTCTTTGTCAGATATCAGCCTAGCAAACTTCCTCCAATGCCTGTGCATCTTTCTTAGATACGGATCCAAAAACAATACTCTAGCTGTGTTCTGACCACTGCTAACCACTGTTACTTGTTGAACCTTTTGTGGTTCTGTAGCTTTTTACAGTCTTTCCGAATTTAGATAATATTCAACTCCTCTATTCTTCCCACCAACAAGCATAACCTCAATTTTCCCACATTACATTCCAGTCTGCATTGGCCTGCTCACTTAACCTATATCTTTCTATATCCTTCTGCAGACTCTGCCATCCTTGGCACTTGTCTTCACATCATTCTCATGTCATTCACAAACTTGGCAACAGTGTGTTCACTTTCCTCATCCAAATTAATATGTATTATAAATACTTGTGCCCACAGCACTGATCCCCTTGGCACACTAGTTACAGGTTGCTATCCTGATTATCCCTTATCCTACAGTCCTTTTCCTGGTTAACTCATAGTGTAAATTGTAAAATCACTAATCATGACTGGTGATTAATAATGGTGAAAATACATTTCCAGTTTTGGAACACTGGAAACTGCGCAAAGATTTTTTCCTGAGAGCTCATTAGAAAATATTTTGTTTTATTTTATATGGATAACCAGGCAATGTAAATTGTTTTTGTGAGAGTCCTAGATCTGCACCAATTTGTATTTCTGTAGTTAAATCTTTATAATTATATTGCTTTCAAAGACGCGTTCATATTTTCGTGCAATGATCTCTTTATTGAGTTATACTTTAAAGTAAAATTGAGCTGATAACATGGATATTACTTCTGTGCACCATGTGCAATCAAATCATATACACACTCTTCTTAAACATGATTTAATTACATAAAGTGTATAAAGGAAATGTTCCCCCATGGATGTTATTGATTATGTAATAGCTTAGGCAGATTGTAAATGATAGGACTATTAGGCATGTAATATATTCATTCAAGAAAGTACAGTTCAGTACAGGCATCAGATAAATAAAGAGTTTACATTCATATAAAACCTTTCACTGTCTCAAGATGGTGCAAATCACTTCAAAACACAGTAATTACTTTTTAAAGCCCAGTGTCTGTTGTAATGGAGGGTAATGCAGCAGAAAACTTAGTGCAAGTCCCACATACACATGCAATTATTACTTACTGTTACAGTACTGAAAGCAACCATTCACTCATCCTGTTTGCAATGGCACTATGAAGGAGGAATTCACTGACTCCCTAACCTAACCTAAGACCTTCTACATTCGTTCTTTCAGATGATAATCCAATTCCCTCTTCAAATCCTCAATTTACCTACATACCTCAAATTTCAGGCATTTAAATCTAAATACTATTTGCCTCCTCAAAAGGTTTTGGAAACAGAATCCTTAAATGCTTTTAAGGCAGAAGTACATAGATTCTTGATAAGCAGGGGTAAAAGATTAACAGTGGGGAGCTTATCAGCAGTGAGAGAAGTTTTGCAGCAAGGTAAATCGTGAACAGTGTTGGGGTGATGATACAGCCCTGCTTGACACCAGTCCGAATGGGGAATGGGTCCGTGTGGAGCCATTTGTCGGTACTATGACTTCCATGTCATTGTGGAGCAGGTGAAGGATGGTGACAAACTTCATGGTGCAACCAAAGCGTCGAAGGATGCTCCATAATGCCTCCTGATTGACGGTGTCAAAGGCCTTTGTAAGATCAAAGAAGTTCATGTACAAGGGTAGGTTCTTTCTCTGCATTTCTCCTGCAGCTGTTGTGTGGTGAAAATCATGTCCATAATGCCCCTACATGGCCGAAAGCCACACTACAATTTCAGGAGGAGTTCATCAGCCACAGGGAGGAGACAGTTGAGGAGGCCCTTGGTGATGACTTTTCCAATGTTGACAGCAGGGAGATTCCCCTGTAGTTACCACGGTCAGATTTGCTCGCTTTTTTGAAAGTGCTCACAATTGTGACATCTAAGTGTTCTCAAGGATGCACTCCTCTTTTTCAGATAAGGCAGACAAGGGCATGTAGCTGCAGAAGGAGCTCTTTGCCTCTGCACTTCAGTGTTGTAGTTGTGTTCAGTCAGTTGCTGCTACCATCAATTTTGAGCCACCCTTTTCCTTGAGAGAGGGAAGTGTGTCAGTGAAAGCAGCGCTGGTTTCATCAGTTCCCATCCAACTATATCTTACGTACGCTTCCCTTTTCTTTTTGACCAAGGTTATAACATGCCTGGTCATCCAAGGTTCATGTAACTTGCCAAATCTATCCTTCATTCTCACAGGAACATTCCACTCCTGAATTCTTATCAACTGCTGTTTGAAATACTCTCACATGTCCGATGTGGATTTAACCTCAAAAAGCAGCCTCCAATCAACAATCTCCTGTTCTTGCCAATATTGTTGTAGTTTACCTTTCCCCAGTTTAATGCCTTCACCCGAGGACTGCTGTTATCCCTATCCATAAAACCATAAGACATAGGAGCAGAAATTAGGCCTTTCGGCCCATCAAGTCTGCTCCGCCATTCAATCATGGCTGATAAGTTCCTCAAACCCATTCTCCCGCTTTCTCCCCGTAACCCTTGATCCCCTTGATAATCAAGAATCTATCTATCTCAGTCTTAAATGTGCTCAATGACCTGGCCTCCACAGCCTTCTGTGGCAGTGAATTCCATTGATTCACCACTCTCTGGCTGAAGAAGTTTCTCCTTATCTCCATTCTAAAACGGTCTTCCCTTTACTCTAAGGCTGTGCCCTCGGGTCCTAGTCTCTCCTACCAATGGAAGCATCTTCCCAACATCCACTCTGTCCAGGCCATTCAGTATTCTGTAAGTTTCAATTAGATCCCCCCTCATCCTTCTAAACTTCAATGAGTATAGTCCCAGAGTCTTCAAACGTTCCTCATATGTTAAGCTTTCCATTCCTGGGACCAATCTCGTGAACCTCCTCTGAACCCTCTCCAGGGTCAGTACATTCTTCCTGAGATATGGGGGCCAAAACTACATGCCATACTCCAAATGTGGCCTGACCAGAGCTTTATAAAGCCTCAGTAGTACATCCCTGCTTTTATATTCAAGTCCTCTCAAAATAAATGCCAACATTGCATTTGCCTTCCTGACTACCGACTCAAACTACAAGTTTACCTTGAGAGAATCCTGAACTACAACTCCCAAGTCTCTTTGCACTTCAGACTTCTGAATTTTCTCCCCATTTAGAAAATAGTCCATGCTTTCATTCTTCTTACCAAAGTGCATGACCTCACATTTTCCCACATTGTACTCCATCTGCCACTTCTTTGCCCATTCTCCTAACCTGTCCAAATCCTTCTGCAGCCTCCCCACCTCCTCAATACTACCTGTCCCTTCACCTATCTTTGTATCCATGAGTATCTTAAGCTAACAGTACTCTATTCCTGAAATACTCCCCCACTGAAACTTCACTGACCTGGTGGGGCTCATTTCCCAACACTAGGTCCAGCATAACCCCTTCCCTGGTTGGACTGTTTACATAATGTATCAAGAAACCCTCCTGAGTGGTTCTTACAAATTCTGCCCAATTCAAGCACAAAGCGAGTCCCAGTCAATATAATGGAAGTTAAAATCACCTACAACAACCACCCTGCTGTTTTAGAGATAGTAGGAACTGCAGATGCTGGACAATCTGAGATAACAAGGTGTAGAGCTGGATGAACACAGCAGGCCAAGCAGCATCAGAGGAGCAGGAAAGCTGACATTTCAGGCCTAGACCCTTCTTCAGAAATGGGGGAGGGGAAGGGGGTTCTGAAATAAATAGGGAGAGAGGGGGAGGCGGATAGAAGATGGATAGAGGAGAAGATAGGTGGAGAGGAGACAGACAGGTCAAAGAGGCGGGGATGGAGCCAGTAAAGGTGAGTGTAGGTGGGGAGTTAGGGAGGGGATAGGTCAGTCCAGGGAGGATGGACAGATCAAGGGGGCGGGATGAGGCTAGTAGGTAGGAGATGGGGGTGGGGCTTGAAGTGGGAGGAGGGGATAGGTGGGAGGAAGGACAGGTTAGGGAGGTGGGGACAAGCCGGGCTGGTTTTGGGATGTGGTAGGGGGAGGGGAGATTTTGAAGCTTGTGAAGTCCACATTGATACCCTGCTGTTTTTACATCTTTCCAAAATCTATCTTTATATTTTCTCCTCTATCTCCTGCTGGCTGTTGGGGGCCCTGTAGTATAGTCCCAATCCTACGATTTTACGTTTCCTACTCATGAGGTCTACCCATATTGCCTCACTGCACAAGTCCTCTGATGTATCTTCTCTCAGGACAGTTAGGACGTACTCCTTTCTCAGTAATGCAACTCACCCACCTCTTTTACATTCCTTTCAATCACATCAAAAACATCTAAATCCTAGGACATTCAGCTGCTAGTCCATTCCCTCTTTCAGCCAAGTCTCCATAATCACAAAATGTCACAGATCCAAGTACTAACCAAAGCTCTGAGTTAATCTACCTTGCCTATTGTACTCCTTGCATTGAAACACATACACTTCAGACTACACCCCATTGTCTTTTCAGCAGCATTTCCTTACTCTTCTTAGTCATGTTTGCTTTGGTTTCTACCTCTCCCTCAATTTCTACATCTGCCGCCCTCCTCCTCTGTTTCCCATCTCCCTGCCACACAACACACTATCCTGGACTCCCGTTTGCAGCCACAGGAACACTTATCTAATCCCTTTAGAATTGAATCCCCTTTAACTGTAGATTTCTATGCCTAATTCTCCCTCTCTCTTCAGCACAACCAACCATGGTGCCATGAATTTGGCTGCTCCTGTTATCCCTGCGAGGCCATTCCCTGAACAGTATATCTGTTTTGCTGGCAAATAACTACAGAAGATTCCTGCACTGCCTGCTTAGCCATCTTGCTCTGCCTGGTGATCACCCATTCCCTTCCTGCCTACGGAGTCTGACTCTGTGGTGTGACTATCTCTCTATACGTGCTATCCACAATACTGTCCACCTAGCGAATGCTCCACTGCATCCCCAACTCCAAACCTTGGGCTTCCAGGAGCTGTAGCTGGAGACACTTCTTGCACACATTCAGGTCCCAGGCACTGGAAACGTGCCTGGCTTCCCACATTGAACAAGAGGAACAGACTACAGGTTGTTCTGTAATGTGATAGTTGCGTTCCTGTGTGACGCCATTGAAAATCGTGTTATAGGAAAATCGCTATAGAGAATCGCTATACCTGTACATCAGAAAGTTCACATTATCCAAACAGCATCCACTATTCATCAATTGTGTTACAGCCAATTTGCATTAATGAAACATGCATTATAGCAGAACTACCTGTCTGATTTGGAACTCTGCTGCCATGTCTCACTCCTTTAAGCTAATTAATCCTTACAATGAAAAATATTTTTAGCACTAAACTGAAGCTTCTGATGCTCTATGCTCCAAGAACGATTTCTCTAAACTTACCTGTTATTCACTAACGACACTTTCCAGAAGCTGTTTAGGCTCATGTTCCTTTACCAGCTGGAACTTTCACTGCAAACTTTCTTCTCACAATGTTCCGTTTCCTCCCTTCTGAACGTTGCCTCTCCTTTTTTTTGGTTGCACCAAGGTGGGATAGAAACACTACAATAATGTAATGTTTGGGCCTAACTGTTCCTTAACAGCAGGTCCTTCCATGGTACCCTTCAAACCCACACTGACGGCAAAGTCCATTCCCAGAATGCAAACAAGCGATGTCTCAGCAACCTCCAGTTGGATCTCAGCACCCTCTGGTTGAGTGAGTGTACCTTTAGCAACAGTGCTAATGGCGTGACAATAAGGTGAAGCCAAGAATATGAGGTATGAGTCAGGGCTGATATGGATTGTTGATAGACACGTGGTGGCTTGTGATGAATAGTCGTGTGGGAGGATTAATAATATAGTTGGTGGGATTTGGCATATAAGGATGCATTCACTGACCTCGACCACTCACATAAGGTCATTAAAACTCTTCTGGGAATGCACCAGTTCCTTTTACGTTAGGGCCTTTGGTATTGACTGCAACAGCTACCTCCTATCAATGTCTTCCCAGTATGTATCTGGAGGGTGTCTTCAGGGAACAAGACTGCTTTGCGCGCACCTTCTAACCAAGGTCTCCAGTGAAGCATGGAATAAACTTTATATTTTAGTGTGCCATCTCTGTATGCTTTTGCTGAGCTTCAACTCTTCTGGAACCAGTTTTAGTTCTTGCTGCATCTAAATGCAACTTGCTGTGACTTTAACTAGTGCAGGTTAGCTTTAAGTGGTTTAAAACTGAAAAGTGCTACATGGGGTCTCCCACTGCTACAGTATAATTAGTATGCAGCACAAAGTTTCTATTCTGCCTGCACCTGTTTAAACGGACTTCAGTTACTTGTACAGGTATTTCTCCTATAAACGCGATAGTTGCATTCTTGTGTGACCTTGTGTTATCGAAAATCACATCATAGGGAAATTGCCATAGAAAATCGCTATACTTGTACAGCAGAAAGTTTGCGTTATCCAAACAGCATCAACTATTCATCAATCGTGTTAAAGCCAATTTGTGTTAACAAAACACTTGTTATAGCAGAAATACCTGGGGAGGTGATGGCCTAGTGGTATTATTGCTGGACTACTAATCCAGAGAGCCAGATAATGTCCTGAGGACCCAGGTTCAAATCCTTCCACAGCAGATGGTGGGATTAGAATTCAATAAACATCTGGAATTAAGAATCTAATGATAACTGTGAATTGATTGTCAGGAAAAACTCATTTGTTCACTAATGTCCTTTAGGGAAGGAAACTGCCATCCTTACCTGGTTTGGTCTACATGTAACTCCAGACCTGCAGCAATGTGATTGACTCCTAACTGCCCTCTGGGCAATAAATGCTGCCTAGCCAGTGATGCCCTCATCCTGTGAATGAATAAAAGAAAAAATAACCTCACAAACATGTTCCTAATTTGCACTCCCAGCCTTTTTATTAAACCTACAGCAGGTACTAATGCTTTGGCCAGAGACAAACGAACTGCAGATGCTGGAATCCAAGGTAGATAAACTGGAGGCTGGAAGAACACAGCAAGCAAGGCAGCATCTGGAGAAAAGGAGAAGTAAATGTTTCGGGTATTACCCTTCTTGCTGTGTTCTTCCAGCCTCCTGTGTGTCTACTAACACTTGGCCATTTGAACCTTCATATTCTGTCGAATAAGTATGAACAGAATTATGTTTTTACGAACAATCATCGTCAAGGGTAAAAAGTTGAAGTTAATATAAAAGAAAAAGCTGCCTAATTCTGAAGATTTCAATGATACCAAACCAGTACTGCAATCCTAACTGGTAACACTGGGTTTACAGCATAGAGGCAACGGAATATTTTGTGGAAGGATTGTGAAAGACTGAATTAAGGAATTAACTGTACAGGGGTTTTAGGCTCTGCTAACATTTAAAAAACTTTCATAAGTTTCCATGCTTCGATAGCTGCATTTTAAATAAGGACGTTTTGCTATCATTTTACAAAAACTCACTCAAATTGCCTGAAGGACTTAAACAAATTGGAGCAGTGTTTCAAGTGAAAAAGAAACATTCTAGAGAAAGAAAAAAAATCAGGAGTAAGCTCTTCTGTGTTTTTTGTACTTCAAAGGGGTGCCTGAGAATTCTAAATGAAGTCTCCATTAACAATTATTCACCGTCCCAGCCTGATCGTTGTCAACTCTTTGTCTGTCCCACTGCGCTTCTCTCTCTTTAGGCTCTATCCTATTGTTTACTCCTTGCCCCATCTCCCTCCCCTTTTTTCTGCATATAAACTGATGTTTTCCCAGTCACCATCAGTTCTGAGGAAGAGTCACTGGATAGGTGTTGCCAGACCTGCTGAGCTTTTCCAGCAACTTTGTTTTTGATTCTAAATAAAGTACTGTTCTAGGTTAAGAGATAACAAGTTGTAGAGCTGGATGGACACAGCAGGCCAAGCAGCATCAGAAGAGCAGGAAGGCTGACGTTTCGGGCCTAGACTCTTCTTCAGGTTAGTTGGTTAACTTTCAGAGTCACAATGAGAAACAAAAGGTAAATAAAAATATGCAACAGAAGCGGCAAGGAGGTAGATTGTGATACCGGTCAGTGATTTTACACCACTGTTGCCATTTTTGACCTCAGTGCTTCAGCTAATGCCCTCTCTTGAACACATACGGCTGAACATGAGCCCTGCAGCATGAATCACTCACCTGCAGGGCTATTTTGAAAAGTCATTTGTAGCTTTGAGGTTTGTAGCTTATTGATTTTTACTGGTTCTGTCTGAGTTGTAGAAGTATTGTGAGTTTTCTAGTGTTGCTTAAGATTCGTAAATCAACTGGGACTAGCATTGCACATAGAGAAGGCCTTGAGTTCTCACTTCATAGTTTCTGGTTGGATTTGTTCCTGTCAATAGTTACCGAACCTTCAGACAGCAGCTATGTTGTGCATTTATGTGAAGGGTGCTACATGTCACTGTATGGTTTGGTGCTGTGTCAATGTCAGAGGTGGTGCATGTGCCTGCAGTCTACATTGGAGTGCATGTGGCAAACACATGACATTGTAATGTGTGAATGGGAAAAAGGAGGCATGGTTAGTGGAGAGAGGGTGGACTCCAAACATTCAAGAGGTACGCCCATAGTCAATCCAGGAGCTGGACTGTGTTTAGTCCGAGAATCAAACAAGATCAGTTAGGTTGTTGGTCCCATTTAAATTTGGGGCTCAGATTCTTTCCAATCCAGGGATTGGGGCATGGATAGTAATGGAAATCTTCTGAATTTGGCATGAGATTTGGTAGTTGGTTAGTCACAGAAAAGTCCAGCTGGGTGATGGGCCACATTCAATTGGGGCTGAGGTACAGCGATCCTGAGAGGGTTCTAGGGTTTCATCCAGGGTCTTGTCCAGAAAGTGGGCAGTTCAGGTCTAGGGATTGGTCTGGTCTTGTTGGCTAGCTGAGGGCATAGTTACATTCATAGAAGGCAGTTGTATATAGTAACATGGAACATGTTAGAATTTGGTGGGGGAGTGCAAGATCTTAAAAGGAAGGAGTGGTGACCAAGGAACCTGAAAACACATATAAATTTCTGGGGAAGGTAGAAGGTGACTTGGTACTTGTTTTGTGAAGTAAAATGGAGACATTAATAGGAACTTAAAAGGGGTTAGCAGAAATGGTGGACTGTCATATATCAACAGAGATCATGAAATGATGGGCATGGTAGAGAATGGGAGGAGGGCATTTTAGCGTGTGAAGCTGAAAGTCAGCGCTGCAAATACAATATCTTTATCTAAAGATCAAAAGCATAATTTATATAAGGAACAATTTTTCGTGGAGAGGGGCAGAGTTGAAGCCTGGATTGTGTGGCCACCTGAAGGGGCAGCACAATAATCAACAGTCCAGTGGTTTTACGGTATTGATCATCTATCTTTGATTCCCACTTGAGCAGCAAGTCAACAACTCTAGGCATCAAACTTGAACCAGCCCTCATGAAGTCATATACTGTGACCTGATTGATGCCAAGATATCTCAGGTTTGCACCAAGGTCTACAGCGGGGGAGATTCATTCAATACCTGGTCTTTCATATTATCTAATAGACTGCCATCTTGGCTTTTCTGCTGAAATTTCCTGATGTACAAGGTGAAGGGTGGTTGGCAAAGTATGTGGGGAAGGCCAAGTTTTGATGTCAGTTTCACATGCCAAATCTAGGTTAAATGGTTTTTACAGGAGCTTACGTGAGGGTTAGCTGACTATTATGCCTGAGAAGGGGCAATGGCCCATGCCAGAAGGAAATTCAACAATGCACTGTGCCATGTACCTACGATGTTGCTAAAAGCTTCACGTGGTATAAATTCTGGCTGGGGAGATGGCCAGGTCTCAAACATTCCCACATGATGGAAGTTTGTAGGGTATCCTAGGAAAAGTAATGTCAGGATTATTTCTGTGCTACGTGCCAGTAAGGCTAAGAAAAGGATGATAGCACAGTTAAATACGTGGTGGAATAGTGAGTATAGGAGGGAGGGCTTCAGGTATGTGGATCATTGGGATGTCTACTGGGACATGTGGGACCTGCACAGGAAGGATGGAATACACCTAAACTGGAGAGGCACCAGTTGGTAGATAGGTTTTGTAATGCCACTCAGGAGGCTTTGCACTAGTGTGGCAGGGGTGGGGGCAGGGGTGGGGGTGGGGGTGGGGGTGGGGGGGGTGGTGGGGAGGGGAGGTGGGGGGGTGGGGGTGGTGGGCGCAGGAACCAGAACAGTAGGTCAGGAAGTAAAATGAAGAGGAGTAGTCTGAGACTAAGGCCAGTAAGACTAAGAGGAAGAACAGACAAGGGGAGGCTACTGAACACAACAGGACTGGTGGTCTGAAGTATTTTTTTTAATGCAAGGAGTACGATAGGTAAGGCAGATGAACTTAAAGCTTAGATTAACACATATATCTAGGATATTGTAGCTATGACAGAGACTTGGTTGAGAGAATGACAAGATTGGCAGCTTAACATTCCAAGATTTAGATGTTTCAGGCATGACAGAGAGGGATGTAAAAGAGGTGGATAGTTGTGTTACTGATAAGAGAGAATATCACAGCTGTGCTGAGGGAGGACATCTTGGACAGCTTAAACTGCTAAGCCATATGGGTAGAGCTCAGGAAATAGGAAGGGTGCAATCACTTTGGTGAGATTGTACTACAGGCTTCCCAACAGCTAGCCAGAGGTAGAAGAATAGATATGTGGGCAGATTACATAAAAATTTGAAAACAACAGGGTTGGCGTCTTGGGTGATTTTAATTTCCCGTTAATTGACTGGGACTAACTTAGTGCCAGGGCTTGAATGGGAGACAATTTGTTACATATGTCCTGGATGGTTTTTTGAAACAATATATAAATACTCCAACTAGAGAAGGGCAATATCAGAACTTGTATTGGGAAATGAGCTTGGCATGGTGATCAAACTTTCACTGAGGGAGCATTTTGGGAACACCCACCATATTCTGTAAGTTTTAAGTTACTTATGGATAAGGATAAGAGCAGCCCTTGGGTGAAAGTACTAAATTGATGGAAGGCTAACTACCACAATATTAGGCAAGAACTGGGGAGGCTAAAACCACATTTGGCATTGAGGAATCATAGAATCCCTACAGTGTGGAAACAGGCCCTTTGGCCCAACAAGTCCATACTGACCCAGACCCATCCACCTATAACCCACACACCCCTGAACACTATGGGCAATTTAGCACAGCCAACCCACCTAGCATACACATCTTTGGACTGTGTGAGGAAACTGGAGCACCTGACAGAAACAGGGAAAATTTGCAAACTCCACATAGGCAGTCGCCCGAGGCTGGAATTGAACCTGGGTCCCTAGCACTGTGAGGCTGTAGTGCTAATCACTGAGCCACCATGCCACCCCAATCTTTTAAAGGTGGAATGGCTAGAGTTCAGGACCAGTATGTTCCTGTGAAAATGAAAGTTAAGGATAACAAGATTCAAGAATCTTGGATGACAAGAGAAACTGAGAGCTCAATCAAAAGGATAAAGGAGGCATACGTAATGTTTAGGAAATTGAAGACAAACAGATCCTTTGAAGAATACAAAGATAGCAGGAAAGACTTCAAACAAGGAATTAGGAGCGTTAAAAGAGGCCATGAAATGTACTGACAAACAGGATTAAAGAAAATCCCAAGGCATTCTATACATATATAAGGAGCAAAAGGGCAGCTAGGGAAAGGGTAGGTCCATGCAAGGACAAAAAAAGAGAATTTATGCATGGAGCCGGAGGAAGTGGGTGAAGTCCATAATTAATACTTTGCATCGGTATCCACAAGGGAGAAAGACATGTGGATGGTGAGTCTTGGAAGGAGTAATTTGGCATGTCAATATGAAAAAGGAAGAGACTTGGTGTTTTAAAAAGCATTAAGGTAGACAAGTTTCCAGGAGTTGATGGGATCATACCCAAAATGCTGAGGGAGGAAGGTAAGGAAATTGTCTGGGCCTTGTATGAAATCTCTGCATCCTCTTTAGTTACAGTTGATGTCCCAGAGAACTGGAGAGTACCAACGTTGTTCCATTGTTTAAGAAGAACAATGGGGATAATCTGAGAAAATTACAGGCCGATGAGCCTTACGTCAGTGATAGGGAACTTATTGAAAAGGATTGTTCTGGATAGGATTTACTCACATTTGGAAATCTATGGACTTATTAGTGATATGCAACATAGCTTTGTGCAAAGAAGGTCATTTCTCACTCTTGATTGAGGTTTTTGTGGATGTGACAAAGATGATTGATGAGGGAAGGGTGGTAGATGTTGTCTATATGGGCCTTAGCAAGGCCTTTAACAAGGCCCATCATGGCAGGCTAATACATAAGGTGAAGTCACATGGGATCCACGGTGAACTGGCAAGATGGAAACAGAACTGCCTTAGTCATAGAAGTCAGAGAGCAATGATGGAAGAGTATTTTTCAGACTGGAGATCTGTGACTAGTGGTTTTCCGCATGGATCAGAGTTGGGACTCCTGTTGTTTGTAATATATGTAAATGATTGAGGAGAATGAAGGTGGCATGATTCATAAGTGTGCTGAAGACATAAGATTAGGGGAATTGTGGATAGTGAGGAAGATTGCCAGAGGATACAGCAGGATGTAGTTAGGCTGAGGCTTGGGTGGAAAAATGGCAGGTAGAATTTAATTCGGACAAATGAGAAGTGATGCATTTTGAAAGATTTAATGCAGGAGGGAAGTATACACTAAATGGTAGAACCCTCAGTGGCATTAACACACAGAGGGATCTAGGTATACAGGTCCACAGTTCCCTGAAAATGGTAACACAATAGGATAAGGTGGTCAAGAAGCATATAGCATGCTTGTCTTCAACAATCGGGCATACAGTATGAAAATTGGCAAGTCATGTTGCAGCTGTACAGAACTTTAGTTAGGCCACATTTGGAATAGTGTGTACAGTTCTGGTTGCCACACCTCAAAAAAAATGTGGAGGCTTTGGAGATCATACAGAAATGGTTTACTGGGATGTTGCCTGGCTTGGAGGGTATTAGCTCTGAGGAGAGATTGGACAAACTTATTTTGTTTTCACTTGAACCTTGAAGGATGAGGAGCAACCTGATAAAAGTTTACAAAATTATAACAGGCACGGATAGAATGGATAGTTGGAGTACTTTTCCCCAGGGTAGAAATGTCAGTTACTAGGGGACGTAGGTTTAAGGTAAAAGTGAGTAAGTTTACAGGAGATGTGAGAGGCAAATTTTTAAACACAGAGCATGATAAGTACCTGGAATACATTGCCAGAGAGCATGGTGGAGGCTGATAAAATAGCTTGACAGATATATGAATATTGAGATTGGTTGGCTCGCCAAGCTGGTTCGTTGTTCCGCAGATGTTTCATTGCCATGCTGGGTAACATCATCAGCGCAGCCTCCAATGAAGCGTTGTTGTGTTTCCCTAACTGTCATTTAAACTCTGCTGTCCATTGAGCTGGATTACCTCACTTTTGGTTTATATATACACACCATTGTGAAGGAAAACCGGAAGTGAGGTAATCCAGCTCAACGGACAGCAGAGTTTAAATGACAGGCAGGAAAACACAACAGCGCTTCATCGGTGGCTGCGCTGATGATGTTACCCAGCATGGCAATGAAACGTCTGCGGAACAAATCAGCTCGGCGAGCCAACCAACCACAACATCTTAGAGATATATGAATAGGCAGGATATGGACTGCATAGAGGCAAAAGGTTTTTAGTTTAGAAAGATATCTTGTGTTGGCACAGCCTTGGTGGACTGAATGGTCTGTTCCTAGGTGTACTGTTTGTTTAAGGTTGGCAATTGTAGAGCATGCCAGGAATATGGCTGTATGTTTTCACTGTCTCCATAGATTTCCCAAAACCAAAGGAATGGTGGCACAGGCATAATACAGCTCCAATGGAATTGGTATCAAAGGTTATTGAGGCAGGATCAACAGGAGCAGCCACCTCCCATGGTGCACCAACCTCCAGAGGGAGAACAACCAGCCTTCTATATCATGAGCCTGATGTTTGCACCATAGCAGTCAGTTCTATATTAAATATTACCTCACATAACTGAGGGCCCCCTCTCATTTGGTCACCTCTGCTGCATGTGTTGCAGGGGAACACAGCGAGCTTAGAAGACGCACAATTTGCTGGCCCTTGTTTTCTCTAGACCCTCTACTCAGCTCTTCATTTCTGCTTGCGGCTAAATAAGTTAGTTAATAGTAGTATCTTATTAAAAGTGTTGAATAAGAAGAATGATCTGAACTTAAGAACCAGCAAGAATGACAAAATGATAAAAAGGGAAATGTAAAGTATGAGAAGAAGCTAACCAGTAATATAAAACCAGATAGCAAGAGTTTACAAATGCAGTGGAAGTCCAATCTTATGAGGATCAACTTACCTTACTTATAACATGGGTGCCTCATGGTCGAACATGACTTCTTCTTGACATTACTACCCTTCCTTGGCTTCAGTCCATACACTTTCCTCTTTGTACCAACACAACTTGTCCTTGGCCTGATCTGACTACCCCTTTAATACCAGCTCAACCCAACTCCCTCCTCAGCCCTATCTGATTCACCCCCTCACCTCTGTCCTGACTCTTCCCTCAGCTGTGGTCAACCTGATTCATTCTTTGGCTCAATCCAACTCTTGATTCATGGTTTAATTATAATGTGGTCTCATTTTTTGGACAGAGACAACCATGTTGTAGTGGACTTCTACTGCATTTAAATAGGTAATAAGCAACTAAAGTGTGCATCGGTCTTCTACAGAGTGAGTCTGGGGATTAATCATGAAAAACAAGGAAATGGAAGAGATGTCTGAACAGGTAATTTTGTATCTGTCTTCACTGCAAAAACCTTTGCAAGTATACTTGAAAATCAAAACTGAATGGCAGATAGGTACTTAACATATTCACCGTCACTGAGGGAATGTTCTGGGAAAACAATTAAAGGCTAACAAGTCCCCAAGACTGGATGGCCTACATTCTGGGATATTAAAAGAAGTGGCTGCAGAGATCGTAGAAGCATATAATCTGTTATAATTGGTTTATTTAATACAATAGGTTATAATTTACCAAATTCCCTTAGTTTGTGGGTAGGTCTCAGCAGATTGAAAAATATCTAACATAAATCTTTATACAAGAGAGACAGGAGCCAGAAAGCAGGTAAAGGTAAAATGGCTGTAGTCCTACTAAACCCTGTCTGTCATTAGACATGGTGACCTGAGGGTCACCATGCCTCAGGCAAAGGGAAGAGGTTGAGAAGGAGAATCCTTCATGGTAACCTCAACTGGTGTAGGGATTGAACACACTTTTGGCATTACTTTGCGTTGCAAACCAGCCATCCAGGTAATTAAGCTAACCTACACTATCAACCATGATCTTATTGAAAGCTGGAGCAGGCCCCAGGGCTGAATGGGCTACCTGTGCCCCTACATTCTATGCCCTGCATGTTGTAGATTGTACATACTATTACGACTGAGCATTGGCAATGGAATGGGTGAAAGTTTGCGAATGTGGTGAAATTCAAGTGGCGTGCTTTGTCCTCGAAGGTGTCAGACTTCTTGAATGTTGTTGGAGCTGCACTCATTCAAGCAAGTGGGGAGTATTCCATCACATTCCTGACTTGTTCCTTTATGGATGGTGGACAAGCTTTGAGATGTTAGGAGATGAGCTACTTCATGCAGGATTCCTGGCCTCTGACCTGCTCTTATAATCATAGCAACTATGAGGCTAATCCAGTTTTGTTTCTGGTCAATGGTAATCCCCGGGATGCTCATTATGGAAGATTCCGTAATAGTAATGCCATTGAATGGCAGGGGATGGTGATTAGATTCTCTCTTGTTGGAGACAGTCATTGCCTAGCAAGTTGAATGTCCTGTGTATTATCGTTTGTCAGCCGAAGCTTGACCTGTTTACTAAATGGCTTACTGTTTCTCCTAATATTCTTGTGTTCCTAAAAAAATGATGTTGCCTTTTGTTGATTTGCAAAAATCCATGAATTCAATATCAAAGTAGAATTTGAACTTTCTAATGAAAGCAACAAACTGGAACAATTGTAAGTGCTAGTTTGCGTTACATCACAATTCTGTGCTGAATGAATTTTGACTGCTTGATGAAAGACTCATGACACCAGGTTATATTCCTGTTTTTTATTCTACGTAGGATCCACAACCTGAACTCCCAATTCTACTCAGCTTTATTGGACACTAAAAACCGTAAGTACAGTAAACTTACTGGTGCCTACCACCCAAAACGGGCTTCCTCCACCCCCCAAATCCCCAGCCGTACCCAGGACCTTCCCCACAATGGGTCCGCCGCCATTGGCCATGAGGCCACTATCGGAGAACCCACAGATGACGTCACATCCGCCACCGCCGGGTTCCCCACTTCCGGGACAGCAAGCACCATCGCTGCCGTTGCCACCGACACTGAAGTCGCGACCACCCTCACCGCTACTGCCGCCGCCTACCCCGCTCCTCCTACCTCCGACGCCGGTCCGCCCATCACCGACGCGGACGCAACTCCACCCACCGCCGGCGCAACTCCGCCCACCGCCGACACCGGCACAACTCCGCCCACCGCCGCCGACGCTCCGCCCACAGCCGACGCCGACGCAGCTCCGCCCACAGCCGACGCCGACACAGCTCCGCCCACAGCCGACGCCGACGTAGCTCCGCCCACCACCTCCACAGCCAGCAGCTCCAGAGGAGACAGCAGCACCCAGCCCTGCCGAGTCTTCACCATCCCCCCAGACCTACCTCTTACTGAGGACGAACGGTCAGTCCTCAGTAAAGGGCTCACCTTTGTCCCCCTCCACCCACAGATCAACGAATACCGCTCACGCTTGGACATAGAGCAGTTTTTCCGCCGCCTCCGCCTCCACGCTTACTTCTTTAACCGTGAACCTAACCCTCCCTCTACTGACCCCTTCTCCCGCTTCCAACACACCCCCTCCTCCTGGACACCACCCCAAGGCCTCCTACCCTCCCTCGACCTCTTCATCTCCAACTGCCGTCGAGACATCAATCGCCTCAACCTCTCCACCCCTCTCACCCACTCCAACCTCTCCCCCGCAGAACGTGCAGCCCTCCGCTCCAATCCCAACCTCACCATAAAACCCGCGGACAAGGGAGGTGCAGTTGTAGTATGGCGCACTGACCTCTACATCGCCGAGGCCGGACGCCAACTCTCCGACACCTCCTCCTACCGCCCCCTTGATCATGACCCCACCCCTGAGCACCAAACCATCATCTCGCAAACCATCCACAACCTCATCACCTCAGGTGACCTCCCACCCACGGCCTCCAACCTCATCGTTCCCCAACCTCGCAATGCCCGCTTCTATCTCCTTCCCAAAATCCACAAACCTGAATGCCCTGGTCGACCCATTGTCTCCGCCTGCTCCTGCCCCACCGAACTGATCTCCAACTATCTCGACTCCATTTTCTCCCCCTTGGTCCAGGAACTCCCTACCTATGTCCGTGACACCACCCACGCCCTCCACCTCCTCCAGAACTTCCAATTCCCCGGTCCCCAACACCTCATCTTTACCATGGACGTCCAGTCCCTCTACACCTGCATTCCCCATGCAGATGGCCTTAAGGCCCTCCGCTTCTTCCTGTCCCGCAGGCCCGACCAGTCCCCCTCCACTGACACCCTCATCCGCTTAGCCGAACTCGTCCTCACACTCAACAACTTCTCTTTCAATTCCTCCCACTTCCTACAGACAAAGGGGGTAGCCATGCGTACCCGCATGGGCCCAAGCTACGCCTGCCTCTTTGTAGGTTACGTGGAACAATCCCTCTTCCGTACCTACACCGGCCCTAAACCCCACCTCTTCCTCCGTTACATTGATGACTGTATCGGTGCCGCCTCGTGCTCCCACGAGGAGCTCGAACAGTTCATACACTTCACTAACACCTTCCACCCCAACCTTAAATTTACCTGGACCATCTCTAACACCTCTCTCCCCTTCCTGGACCTCTCTGTCTCCATATCGGGCAACCACCTCGAAACCAATATTCATTTCAAGCCCACCGACTCCCACAGCTACCTAGAATACTCCTCCTCCCACCCACCTTCCTGCAAAAATGCTATCCCCTATTCCCAATTCCTTCGCCTCCGCC
>NC_063343.1:17198327-17271984 GCF_021869965.1 Rhincodon typus | reverse complement strand
TGTCTCGGATTCTCCAGCATCTGCAGTTCCTACTATCTCAGGTTCTATTCCAACAGGTTTATTTGAAATCACAAGCTTTTAAAGCACAGCCCCTTCATCAGGTGCAGTAAGAGAGAAGAGCACACACACAGACTTTATAGGCAGAGAGATCAAGGGCAGAGAGATCAAAAGGTCATACAGCGGTTTGAATGGAGTGTCAAACAATAAGTCTCTGCAAGTTACCAAGAGTACTAGGGGGTATGAGTAAAGTGTCAACAGTTGAATGAGAAGCAAACGGATGACATATAATCCAAATAATTGAGGCAGAGAGATAATTACAAAAAACTACGAATAAAGCGGTACTGGAGACAAACTAAATGGCTGTGCTCTGAAAGCTTGTGATTTCAAATCAAGCTGTTGTATTATAACCTGGTGTCATGTGACTTCTAACTTTGTCCACCGCAGTCCAACACCGGCACATCCACATCATGGTAAAAGACTCACCGAAAACACTATTTCAGACTAACTGGAAATCTTGTCTTTTCCTTGAATTATAAATAGTCAGTAGAATAATTTCTCACTTCACCTGTGAAAATGTGAGTTTCCTTAGAAATTTAGAAGAATCTAATTGGTCATAGTTTAACATTAGCAACAGAAATATATGTTCAAAGTGCTACTAGTATCCTGGAGGTCCATGATGAAACTGCATCTTCTAAATTAAAGCAGGGCATTGTGATACTTGGGAAATGTATGTTATACCTAAGAATGGTGAACAATCTGATGATTTTCATTCCAAATGGTTTATTAATGGTAAGTGCTTCAAAGATGATACATCATATCATGAGCATAAATTAAATTTCAATTAAGTAAATATGATCTGAACAAATTTAAGTTAACAACTTACAAGGTAAGCCTAATGCACTCAGAAGATAATTGCCATAGTGTACTGCACTAAGGAGGTGATTGTCACAATTTAGTGCATAAAGGAAATGGCTGCCTCTGATCACCGTGCTTAGTAACAACATTCACTATTTTCTTTCCCTTGTTAGAATTGAAAACACTTTTAAAAAGACTTTTTTTAAACAACTGAAATCTAAGACAGAATTTAGATTATTTTACATATTCTTCCAAAAGCCTTAATTTTTTTCAGGAGTTGCACTACACCTTTGGAATTCCAGTCTGGTATACTCCTGTGGCATATGGCAATGAACCAGCTGTGTCAGGCCTCCATGCAAGATTCTTTAGTTAGCCTTGGTACATGGTACACCTGGTATCATTCCCATAGATTTCCCAGACCAATGCCTCGCATCACTGCAACCCAGAAGAGGTGTCTAAAATAAATAAATTAAAAGCTGAACTGTGACACACAATTTATTGAAGAAGAGAAAGCTACTCACTTCATATACAGAACAAATCTTTTCCCTCACACAGTTTAAAATTGAATAGAATTAACTAGATTTGAAGTATTTTCATTGCATTTGAAGTAACAGTATCCAAAATGATGGGGATTACTGGATTTGTCATTTAATTTCACTTTGTCAAGAAAAACTTTATTCTGCCATTTGAAACCATAGCGGAACATGATAATGCATTTTCAGGAGATGTTGGGAAAGATTTTCTGAAAAAAAGGCACAACAGTATTGAAAACAGGAACTGTTCTTTCTGGATTGCACATTTATGCTGATGACAGGGTGGGGCACGGGGTTGGAGGGAAGGAGTGAACAATTGGGTCCCTCTTTACCTATCCACTCATTCTAATCCCACCTTCCCTCTCCCCATCCTCTACCCACCACCAGAATAAATCACTACAATTTTCCTAGTTGCTTTCAGTTCTGAAGAAAGACTTGAAACATTAACTCTGTCTTCTCTTCATAGATGCTGCCAGACCTACTGAGTTTCTTCACCAATTTCTATATGTGGCCAGGATGTCTCCTCTTATGGGAGAATATAAAACTAGGGATCACTGTTTAAAAATCAGAGGTCACTTATTTAAAACAGAAAATGAAGAAAGATTTTTTTTCCCCAGTGGCCCATGAGTCTTTAGAATTCTCTTCCTGAGAAAGTGTTGGAAGCAGATTCCTTGAACATTAAGGAACAAGAAAACAGATTCTTCTTAAGCAAAGCATTGAAAGTTAACAAGGATAGATGGAAATGTGAATTTGTGGTTAAAATCTTATTGATGGTGAAGCAGGCTTGAGAAGAGGAAAGGTTTACCCCTGCTCCTAATTCACATGCTTTTATGTAAAAGAAAAACTCAAGACTTGGGTAACCATTCTCATTAAAATGGAATTCATTTCAGGATATCTTCCATTGTCTTACTTTTGTACAAAATCTAGAACCTGTAGATTTTTGAAAATTGCACAAAATTGATTTATTCTTCAATTATCCAAATTGATTGCAATGCACTCTCAGCCTTGTATTTTAGAATTAGTTCAATGATTGCTTATTAAGCTGAAGGAAAATATTGATTCGTTAGAGATCCCTACTCAAACCCTAGGCATTCAAGCCCCAACATAAGTTTGAGTGCAATGTTTTGATCAGCTTCGAGACTGAATGTAACTGTATGATTTATGTTTGAAATTAATGAAATGATGACATCTTTAAATTACATTTGACTGAGGTTACTTCAACTTTTGATGTCAGCATAAAATGGACAAAACGGTTCAATCAACCACCCAATTTTGTATTCTTTTGCAGGTAGTAGAAAATAGTCAGGTGAGTTATCTAATAGTAGCTAATCCAATATGAAGATGTATATTTTTCACCATCAGCATAAGTTAAAAGTACCATCATGGTAAAACTGACGAAGTTCTTTCAGTTGTAATTAATCTGTATAAAAGCTCTTCATAAAGTTAACTTATCCTGCTTTACATTCCAGGAATTCCAGAAAACAAGAAGAATGTCATATGTGTTGCCCATCTCATGGCTGTTTGCTCGTTATCTTCACACTTGCTCACTTAGTGCCTACCTGTATGATCACAGCATCCGTGCCTTGCCTTGCCAATTAGTGCAGTCACAGATGAAGCAGCTTGCCTTGCTATTCAGCAGTCCTCAGTTAAGGGGTATACATCTTGCAGTCTGCTACACTACTCTTATTAAACTGTACTCTTTGCCAGGAACTTGTGACAAACACACCTTGTGCAGCAAGCAAGCAGCTATGTCTCAAAGTCTTGGGGACTGAAGTCCATGGAGCTTCTCTTACCCATTCAGGGGATTGACACAATCAGGGTGTTCTTGGTCAGGGGTCCATGCTTCCACAATCCAGGCGGTGGGTCAAGGTTGGTTGTTTGGATTCATAATGGCCAGTCCAAGAGGTAAGACTAACATGACTGGGGAGATGTATGGGCATTCACGGATCTGGGCAGTTCTTATCCAATGCTGTCCAGTTAGGTCACTCAAGGGGGGTGATTCATGGTCAGTCCATTTGATCCATTTACAGCAACTAAGGGGAAAGGGGTCAAAGAGAATAAAGGGGTACCACTGCCATAAGAAGAGTCAAGAATCTATTTTTCAGGATTGGGGACTGCAGGCTGGGAGGAAGGAGGGATGACAATTGTGGAGGACACAGCTACCTCTGGATTGTCCAGAGAGGAGAATTCTGAGGGAAATGTGTATGGTTGCTCCTCGAGCCCGCCTCTTGGCACTCTCCTGTCTGCTCGTGAGGATGGGATACCTGGAGTACATGCCATGTTCCCTGACACCCCATCACCACGCCTTCAGTTCTGAGAATAGATGGAGGGGTGATTCAGTGCAGAGGCTGGGATCTCGCCAGCAGATTCTGAGGCTGCTGAGCCCAGCTCTCCATGACAGTGCCAACTGTCAATGGAAGCAAACTGAGTAACATGATTCACTGCATGACTGAATGGAGAAACACATTCCTCAAAACTGAAGAATATCACTGGACCCAAAACATTTCTCGCCACAGACGCTGCCAGTCATGCTGAGCTTTTCCAGCAATTTCTGTTTTTGTTTCTAATTTTAGACCTATGTCGAGTAGTTGTCCTCTAGATCACATGTGGTGAAGGTGAATGACCAGATAATACTACTGGAACCGCACAGCAGGAGAAGTTGTTCCTTCGCTACAGGCAACTAATGAGGAAAATGTGATCTCATCATCGACCATCAGCTCCCAAGGTTCACCATTGCAACATTGAGAATGGACCCACAACAATAGATGTCATTGCAACAATAGTGCAGGAATGACATTCCCTGGAAAAGGAACATTACCCTAGGAACAAGCAGCGATTATCAGCCAACAAAAATACAAATGGTTGTCAATAGTATACCTGCATGAGTTAAAAGACGACATATGCAAGGCATTGTCAAGACTGACAGAAGCACAACTGAGGAGAGAGTCAACTCAGTCTGTTAATTAGTTGTAATTATGGTATTCTTTGTGTTCATGTACATGAAGTAACTTGTAGCTGCAAATGGTAGTACAACGCACACACACACACACGCGCGCGCGCGCGCACACACACACACACACACACGAGACAAAAACAGAAATGGCTGGGAAATCTGAGCAGGTCTGGGAACATATATGGACGTCCAATTCTGAAGAGTCACAGGACCTGAAAAATTAACTGCTTTGTCTCCATAGTTTTGCATGACCTGCTGAGTTCTCTCAGCAATTTCTGTTTTGGTTGCATAGTTTCTGTATTTTCCTGTATACAGACCATGCTGTAGAAATTCAAGCTATATTTATTGCTGCTTGCCAACTTAAAAAAAAAAGTTTGTAATACAAGATGTTACAGAATTGATAATTATAGTAATTTTACAGTTTTTAGAATACAATGCTTTTACATTTGCACTAAAATGGGTGTGTGTACAAGGAGAACAGGAGTTATTTCACTATTATCCAATTTCCAGACACTGCTTGATGCACACCCACTGGTAAATTCTTTGCCTTCCATGTGTTATTACATTTGGATCACAAGAAACTATATTCTATGTTCATTTCTATTTACAGTCTAAAAAACATAAGGGTTTATTTCTCAAGCACTTAATGATCAGCATGCATTGTACCATTTGCAGAAAGCCACATGGTTATTAAGTGCTCGTTTCAAAAGGTAGCAAAGAAAACCAAGATAAACATCAATGTTGTCTTGTGATTAGAAAATAACATTGAAACCAACATTCAACTTAATTGTGCTATATTCATATAAATTGATAAAGAAAGTTCACGATTCATTCTACCAACAGAGTGAGGAGCATAGCAATTACTTGCCTTCCTCAGCCTTTCTTTCATTTACCACTTAAGGCTTGCAAAACCTACACTATTTGCTTCTTGACTTGTGTAATTTTGTCTCTTTCAATTTTAATCGAGATCCTATAGGATGGAATCTGTCCTATCCATCCTGGTATCCTATAGGGTGGAATCTATTCTACATATTCTAGGATCCTGTAGGATGGCCTCTACTGTGGCAAGTTTGGTGGTGCGGTGGCACTCAATCATTACTCAATTAGGACCAACATTCTGTCACTCATGATATTAACCCAGCATTGGTCTGTGACTTGCCATGCAGGTAGCATGACAACAAACCATAGCATGTTTGCTTGTAGATTCTTGGGGTGGGTTCATTTGGAGTGGAAATGTGTGGAGGTTCCTTGTTCAAAGGCACTGTGTATGGTTGAGGAACCTGGCATTGGGATTCGAAAGGAAGCCACTGTAAGTCACCCGTCCACTCTTCCCGACTCCAATTCCTCCTTCCTTCATGGCATTCACCCATTGCAAAGGCTATGGGCCCTGACAACATTCCAGCAATAGTCCTGAAGACTTCTGCTCTAGAACTTGCTGCTCCTCTAGCCAAGCTGTTCCAGTACAGTTACAACACTGTCAGGTAGATGCCAATGTGGAAAATTGCCAAGTATGTCCTGTGCCTAAAAAGTAGGACAAATCCAACCCAGCCAATTACCGACCCCTCAGTCTACTGTCCATCATCTGTAAAGGTGACGGAAGGTGACATTAGTGTTATCAAGCAGCACCTGCTCAGCAATAGCCTGCTCAGTGATGCCCAGTTTGGGTTCTGCCAGGGCCACCCAGCTCCTGACCTCATTACAGCCTTGTTTCAAACATGGGCAAAAGAGATGAATTCCAGATGTGAGTTGAGTGATAGCTCTTGACATCAAGGCTGCATTTGACCGAGCGTGGCATCAAGGGGTCATGGCGGAACTGAAATCAGTCAGGGGGGGCAAACTCTCCGATGGTTAGAGTCATATCTGACACAAAGGAAGATGGTTGTGGTTGTTGGATGTCAGTCATCTCAGCTCCAGGGCATCTCTGCAGGAGTTCCTCAGGGTAGTGTCCTAGGCCCAATCATCTTCAGCTGCTTCACAAATGACCTTCCATTCATCATAAGGCCTTAGTGGGGATGTTCGTTGATTGCACAATGTTCAGCACCAATTGCGATTCCTCAGACACTGAAGCAGTCAGTCAACGTCCAAATGCAACAAGTTCTGGACAATATCCAGACTTGGGCTGACAAGGGGCAAGTAACATTCACACCGCACAAATGCCAGGCTATGACTACCACCACTAAGAGACAATCTAACCACCACCCCTTGACTTTCAATGGTGCAACAATCACGGAATTCCTGACTATCAACATCCTAGGAGTTATCCTTGATCAGAAAGTCAACTGGACTCATCACATAAAAACAGTGGCCACAGGAGCAGGTCAGAGGCTAGGAATACTGTGGTGAGTAACTCACCTCCTGACTCCTGAAAACCTAACCATCACCTCCAAGGCACAAGTCAGGAGTGTGATGGAATACTCCTCACTTGCCTGGATGAGTGCAGCGCCAACAACACTCAAGAAGCTGGACACCATCCAGGACAAAGCAGTCCGCTTGATTGGCACAACATCTACAAGCATCCACTCACTCCACCACTGGCACTCCGTAACACTGCAGCTACTATCTACGGGATGCACTGCAGAAATTCACAAAAGATCCTCAGACAGAACCTTCCAAACCCACGACCAGTTCCATCTAGAAGGATAAGGGCAGCAGATATATGGGAACACCACCACCTTCATGTTCCTCTCTAAGCCATTCACCATCCTGACTTGGAAATATATCTGCGTTCCTTCACTGTCGCTGGGTCAAAATTCTGGAATTCCCTCCCTAATGGCATTGAGAGTCAACCCACAGCACGTGGACTGCAGCAGTTCAAGATGGCAGCTCACCATTACCTTCTCAAGGGTAACTAGGGATGGGAAATAAATTCTGGCCAGCTGGCCAGCCAGCAATGCCCACGTCCCACAAAATGAACAAATGAAAAAAACCCCAATCCCCTCCAATTGGCTAAAACACCTTTTGAACTGTGGGCTCAAGTGGCTGTAGAAAAGACTGCAGGAAAGCTACCTGTTCCCGTTTAGACAAAGGGATTCAGCAGGAGGAACTTCTTTCCTTAGGATATTGTTCATGGGTGGGTCTTACTGCTGGCCTGGTAAGTGACTGACAGGCACAATGTGCAACATATGACTTCTCAAAAAGAGGCAATAACAGGTTCTCCGAAATAAAAACAGAAATTGCTGGAAAAGCTCAGCAGGTCTGGCAACATTGTTGAAGAGAAATTGGAGTTACTGTTTTGGGTTCAGTGACCTTCCTCAGAACCTTGTTTCTGTTTTTGTTTCTGATTTACAGCATATGCAGTTCTTTTGGTTTTTGATGAAAGGTTTTCACTGGTTTTTCCACCAGCAGCAGAAAACCCCACATAACCTTCACTTCAGTTTTGAGAAGGTAATATTAAGTTGTAAAATACAAGATCTGATCTCCCTGTCAAACAAAATAATGTGGTTAAACTTTAAAGTGTGCAGAAAAATTTTACAGGGATGTTTCCAGGACTGGAGGGTTTAAGTTATAGGGAGAGGTTAAATAGGTTGGGGGTATTTTCCCTGGAGCATCAAAAGCTGAGCAGTGACCTTATAGAGGTTTATAAAATCATGAGGTGCATGGATAGGGTGAATAGCCAAGGTCTTTTTCCCAGGACTGGGGAGTCCAAGACTAGAGGGTGTACATAAAAGGTGAGAGGGGAAAGATTGAAAAGAGACTGAAGGGGCAATTTTTCATGTAGATGATGGTGCACGAATGGAATAAACTACCAGAGGAAGTGGTGGAGGCTGGTACAATTACATTTGAAAAGGTACCTGGATAGGTACATGGATAGGAAGAATTTAGAGGGATATGGGCCAAATGCTGGCAAATGGGACTACATTAAATTAGGATATCTGATCAGCATGGATGAGTTGGACCGAAGAGTCTGTTTCTGTGCTTTACAACTCTATGATCAAAAACCCATCAAGGTCAGTTTGATTTTTGTATTAAATTTTAAATATTGCTACAAAAATAAGTCAGAATGGATGAAATCAAGCTTGTTGCCACTAACTTAAAACATTAATTAGCTACTTTGTTATTAGAGGCCAGTTGTGTTTCCTTTCAGTCTCATAAATAGTGCTGCATGTTGATACATATTACTATAATGGCGTAAGAACAGAACAAAGAACATAGAACATTACTGCGCAGTACAGGCCCTTCGGCCCTCGATGTTGCGCCGACCTGTGAAACCAATCTGAACCCCATCTAACCTAAACTATTCCAATATCATCCATATGTTTATCCAATGACCATTTAAATGCCCTTAAAGTTGGCGAGTCTACTACTTTTGCAGGCAGGGCATTCCACGCCCTTACTACTCTCTGAGTAAAGAACCTACCTCTGACATCTGTCCTATATCTATCACCCCTCAATTTAAAGCTATGTCCCCTCGTGCTAGCCACCACCATCCGAGGAAAAAGGTTCCCACTGTCCACCCTATCTAATCCTCTGATCATCTTGTACGTCTCTATTAAGTCACCTCTTAACCTTCTTCTCTCTAACAAAAACAGCCTCAAGTCCCTCAGCCTTTCCTCATAAGACCTTCCCTCCATACCAGGCAACATCCTGGTAAATCTCCTCTGCACCCTTTCCAATGCTTCCACATCCTTCCTATAATGCGGTGACCAGAACTGTACGCAATACTCCGAGTGCGGCCGCACCAGAGTTTTGTACAGCTGCAACATGATAATAGCCCAGCAATCTGCCCAAGGTGAGTTCTGAGGAGGGTGCAAAATTACTGTAGTGTGATTTGGACAGATTGCGCGAGTGGCAAATGCATGGCAGATCTTCTATAATGTGAATAAATGCTAGGTTGTCCAATTTGGTAGCAAAAGCAGGAAGGTAGGTCCTTATCGGAATGGTGATAGATTGGTCTCATTATACCTCCTCCTTTCTCAGAGTGTTCTCATACACTATTTGCTGAAAGTAAGCATGTAAGTACAGCAGGTGTTGAAGAATTCAAAATGTTATGTTAGCCTTCATAGTGAGCAGATTTAAGGGCAGGAACAAGGATGTCTTACTGCATTAGTGAAACCATACTTTCAGTATTGTGCGCAGTTTTGATCTCCTTATCTGAGGAAGGATTTTCTAGTTATGGTGGGAGTGCAACACAGGTTTACCAGACTGATTCCTGAGATGACAAGAGTAACATATGAAAAGAGACTGGATGGGTTAGTGTTATACTTACCAGAGTTCAGAAGAATAGGATCTTATAAAAACGTATAAAATTCTAAGACGCCTAGACAGCGTAAAAACAGGAAGGATGTTCATGATTACTGGAGAGACCAGAAACAGGGGTCACAGTATCAAAAACGCAATTTAAAATTGAGATGAGGCGAAATCTCTTCATGCAGACAGTGGTGAGCCTGTGGACTTCTCTATCACAGAAAGTGTTTGTGACCAAAACATTGAATGTTTTCATAAAGGAATTAGATATAGTTTGGGGTGGTTAAAGGGGTCAAAAGATGGGGAGAGAAAAAGTGGGAACAGGGTACTGAGTTGGATGATCAACAACAATCATTTGAATGGTGGAGCAGGCTCAAAGGGTTGAATAGCTACTGCTGCTGTTATTTCTATGTTTCTATGAACCAGCTGAGCTTTAACATTCCAACTCAGTGAGAAGCAACCTGAGTCATTGTTTATTTTCCATTGTTAGAAGTTGGAAGGACATTGGTGAATTTGTCACCAAAAGACAAACTTTCTGCATAGAGATTTAAGGCAATTGGGTATGGTCTTCCTTCTAGGGCAGGAAACTAACCAGTCAGGCTTGTTTTCCAGTTCTGATCCCATCCACAGAGGAGAAAAAAAAACAGTCACAGTCATCAATTTTCACAAAGATGGATTACTAATTGCTGAGGCCAGGATAAGAGACCATTACCACCTCCCACAGCTGCTGAAGGGAGTTAAATTCCGTTAGTATGGGTCCAATTATTATTACCATAGATGCCATTTCATTACATTATCTGCTGTTTGAAAGATGTTTCAGAGTGTCAGAGGCAGTAAACCTGGCAATATCCTGACTCGCGGATGTGAGCATGGAGAGGCTCCTCAAGACCCTAAGAGACTAGTCTATGTCCTGGAGGCTGGAAGGAGGATAGGCCCAGTTAGACGAAGCAGACCTGAGCTAAAGTTGCTGGTACAGACAGCAAACAGAGTTCAGTGGGCTGAAACTGGGTCCAGTTTAAGAAGGTGTTCAAATTTTAGGACAGGTGGGGCAAAGCCAATCCCTCAGGTCAAACTTCTGGGTATTTCCCTTCAGCAAGTATACCATTTAGATGCATACCTAGGAGAAATGCGTGCCCAGGGCACGTACTAACTCCTCAAAATGGCTCAAAGCTGCAAGCTCTGATACATGCAGCCTTTAATGAACAGGAGTACCCTTCACTGGCCAAAGAGGACAGCAGAACCACAACTCTATCCCCTTTGTTCTGGAAGGGAAATGAGCACATAATGCCCACTCAATGGCCCAGACGAGAGGTGAGATTCCATCCCTGAATGTTATCGTCACATTGGAGGATGGAACTGTGGACATTGCCAAGGTGGCTCACTAGTTAGATGTTCGCTAAGGTGGAAAAAGCAACTGTGGTGCATTATGCTCCATTCCATCTGTCAGCTTACCAAAGATTGAGCTATAGGACCCGAAGCGTCAGCTTTCCTGCTCCTCTGATGCTGCTTGGCCTGCTGTGTTCATCCAGCTCTGCACCTTGTTATCTTAAAAATTACCATTTGGTTTTTTTGAGGCATCAGGGAGTACCATACATTTGGAAGCAAGAAATGAGGCAGAAAAGATGAAAAAAATCTTGAAACAAAATCTGGAAAAGATCTTTTGTTTTTTTTTAGAAACCAATTTTCTAGGGCACTTTTAAGCAAATCAATTGTCTATAACATAACATGCATCGTCCAACAAAATGGGATTTCTTTTACCAAGGGTTAAAATCTGTAACCACTGTAAAAGTTTTACATTTTAACTCCTTTAAATTGTTTGTATATATTTTTTGGTTTCAAGACTAGCTGTGATTCTCATTAATTATTAATGGTGAATCTACAAAGCATAGGCACTTATGTGCCAAACCAACACTAAAAACACATGATACCATTGGACGAATGTGACATACTGTTCCAGAACATGCATTAACATTCAATAGAAGAGAGTTCTGAAGTAATGAATTGCCATTGTGTAGGCAGCAACACTGTCATTCACTGGCACAAAATCTTTACAATTTGGGAGCTTTATTTAGATACATTAGTTGTGCACATTAACATTAGATAACAAAAAGGTTAAAAGAAAAAAAAGTGTTTTTTTCCAATTTAGCAAAATTTGACCTTTGTTTCTGTCATAACTTAATTTTAAATAAACATTTGTTGAATTACTCAGTCATTCAGAAATTGCTGTTTTATTTGCTATTCAGCAAGATAAATGTGACTCAAGCAAAAGATATACTTTGTAATAAATATTAACATCAAAAGTCATCACTTAAAATGGTCACAAGTAAAGTACTCAGCTCGACTGTTTCACAAAACACAATGAACATAGAACATAGAACAGTACAGCACAGTACAGGCCCTTCGGCCCACGATGTTGTGCCAAACTTTTATGCTAAACCTCAGTCTATCTAACCTCCACCCCTACCTTATACTATCATCCATATGCCTATCTAATAGCCGCTTAAATGCCCCTAATGAGGCCGACTCCACTACCCTCTCCGGCAATGCATTCCACGCCCCCACCACTCTGAGTAAAGAATCTACCTCTGACGACTCCCTTTTATCTACCTCCACTCACTTTAAAACTATGAATTTTTATCACTGTATTCAAACTGATATTAGATTGAGTAAAGATGTATCAACTACAAATGAAAACAAATTCGGGAAGTAATACTACGAAAATAGCATATACTGACAAATAACATTATGCAGGCAGAAGTTGGCACCTAATTAATAAATGTATAGTTTCAACTAAATGACGTGCAATCAAATTACTTTTGTGCACTCTGAGGATCATACAGAATTGCTCATTGGTAACCATACTTGTTTGTTGCAAATTTGTAGGCAGCGCCACTCTCCATATTCTTTTCTCTAAATATGCCATTTATGTCTCAGTGGGTGAAGCAGAGCCTCCTCAGTTTTTGTTGTGGCTCTCCTTCAGAAGATTAATTCATCCCACTGCTTGGTGAACAAAATTTTTATAAGTTAAGTACCTACTTAGCTGCTGGAAAGCATGAAATAACCATTATTATAGATGCGTTCTGATTAGCTAACTTGCGTTTATTCTTGTAATGAATTCAGTTTTCACAGTAATCTGCAATAGAAGCTCATTCACCAACTTTTTTTAAGCGAAGACTCCTTGGAAAGTAAGGAAATCAGGGCTATTAATGTTTTAAGATAAAAGTATGACCCGTAGTCTTAACGAAAGTTTATTCATTTTAAAAATAAACTTAACAAATGCAAGTAATCATAAACCCCACTGAGTTCAATAACACTAATTTCACAGCTTACTTACTGGTGAAGGTGGTGATGAAAATGAGCCATTTTATGATAGCAATTAAGGTATAAAACTCTTTTTAGTAGAATTGCTAACAGCTGTTATATGTCTATTAGTATTTTTTGGAGCCTGGAGAGATAGTAAGGAGTTTGCAAGCTGCAGTTGGCAATTTGTTTCACAGCAGGAAAAGTTTTTCAATTGAGGCTAAATGACTCATGGCTTTGGTACAAACTTTTGTAGGTTAGAGCATGAGCAGATGAAGTTGTGCCTATTGAAATTATTGATATGAAATTTGTTTCTTCATTAGAACATTAAAAAAAAAGTGCTGTAAACTGGTTTGTCGCTTTTCTATGTGTTAGCCAGTTTAAAATACACTATGAAAACTGGGTTCTCTTGGATTGGACTTCTTAAGATTTATTTTTACTTCAGCAGAACACTCATTGGTTGGAAAAGAAATTTGCTTTTAGTTTCATTTTGGGCAATTCTGCAGAAGTCCTGGCTAGAGCTGAATGTGTGAAGCAGTTGCTCCACAGAAAGGGAGGAAATGGTTTAGAATTGATAAAATAGATTATCTTATCTATGGAGTTCAGCTTAAAAGTTCCAGAACAGAAGTGCTTGGTTAAAGCCCAGGAGGGGTTATTTGAAGCTAAGAAAATTTGAGCTCAGTTATTGATATTTTTAATCAAATCAAACAAATCATGTCTAAAGCAGGTGTGCCTTGAACCCAGACCTTATGACCCAGAGATAGGGACACTACCACTGTACAAAACAGCCCTTAAATCAAGGAAGAGAATATCAGATTCCAACAATCAGGACTTAAATCGTAGCTAAATCAAAAAACTTTCATGGGATAGAAAAGGGCATTCTCTCTGGCTTTGGAGTACTATAATGAGATGCTGTTCTGATTTACAGGATTGTGTCTTTACCATGTGTTTTGAAATCTTTCAAATGCACATTATATGTAAATAGTTTGGTTTACTCTATTTGATGCACATTATAGAAGGGATAAGATAGAAGTGAAGTGGATGGAGAGGAGATTTACTGGGTCGTTACCTGGTTCAGAGAATTTTAGTTATGAAAAAAATTGGATAGACTAGGATTGTTCTCTTTGGAGCAGAAGACACTGAGGGAGGCCATGATTGAGATTAATAAAATTATGGGAGGCATACATAGGGCAGACAATAACAGGCTTTTCTTTTTGGTGGAGGGGTCAATGATCAGACAGCATAGAATTAAGGTAAGAGGCAGTAGTTTTAGAGGGAATGTGAGGAGAATACTTTTTGGGAATCTGGGACTTAGTGTCTGGCACAAGCTGAAACTCATGACATTTAAGGTAGCATTTAGATGTATATTCCTGTTGCCAAGGCAATGTAAGGCTATGGGCCACATTCTAGTAAGTGGGATTAGAATAGTTAGGATATTGTTTTTGACCAGTACAGACTGGGTGGGCCAAATGGCTGTTTTCTGTTGACTTCTAAGACTCTACTTTAGCTTTATTTCTTTTATACAGTAAAGTTCTGTTTCATTGTTAAAACCAAATCTACATGTATTTCAGTGAAAGATCACCTCAAAACTAAAAAAAAACAGAATATAATCAAGCCAGATTTCAGTTTGAAATCTGACTTGTACAGTAATAACATCAACTATTCACGTAACTGACTGACTGATATAGTGCACTGAATTAACTACATAGAGACAGTGACTGAAGGAGGCAGGTACCTTTATACCAGTATGTTCCATATCACTGTCTTAAAGCTACATGTCTGTGGGGTCTGGCACCTGTGAAATAATACGAAACTATAAAGAGAAATAATTAATGGATGGCTAATGTTAGTACTTAATAGGACTAATCAAACCAAAACTATCCAAAAGACTCAAGCGGAAAGGCAGGAGGAACATTGTATGACTCAGTGAGCAGGGGGTGTGTAATGGCAGGCTATTTGGTAACAAGGCCTGGTGCATGGGGAAGGGGGCTGGGACATGAGAGAGTTTAGGCCCTAAAATTATTGAACTCAATATTGAGTCCGGAGGACTGTAGGGTCCCCAAGTGGAAAATGAGGTGTTGTTCCTCCGGTTTGTGTTGGGCTTCACTGGAACACTGCAGCAAGCCAGAGACAGAGATGTTGGCCAGGGAGGAGGGTGGTGCATTGAAGTGGCAGCAACAGGTAGGTCAAGGTCTTTTTTGCGAGCAGAACGTAGATGTTCTGTGAAACAATCGCCAAGTCTACGTTACATTTCCCCAATGTAGAGGAGACCACATTGTGAGCAGAGAATGCAGTGGACTAGATTCTGGGAAGTGTAGGTGAAGTGTGGCTTCACCTGGAAGGTATGTTTGGGCCCTTGGATACTGGGGAGGGAGGAGGTAAATGGGCAGGTGTTGCACCTTCGCTGGTTACAGGGGAAGGTGCCGTAGGGCTGTGGGGAAGTGTTGGGGGTGAAGAAAGTGTGGACCAGGGTGTCCCTGAGGGAACGGTCCCTGCGGAAGGCGGACAAGGGAGGAGGGGAATAAGTGTCTGGTGGTGGCATCTCGCTGGAGGTGGCGGAAATGGTGTCTGATGATCTTCTGGATGTGGATGCTGGTGGGATGGTAGGTAAGGATATGGGGAACCCTATTGTTGTTGCAGGAGGGAAGAGAAGGGGTGTGGGCGGAAGTGTGGGAGATGGGTCGGACGTGTCCACACACCAGACCTTGTTACCACATAACCTGCCATTATACACCCCCTGTTGTTAGTCACTAATTATCCCCATTAATAACTATTCACCCTCCCAGCCTGATCGTTAGCAACTCCTTTGTCTGTCCAACTATATCTCTCTCTCTGTTTCTGGGCTCTATCCTATCGGTTACTCCCTACCCCACCCACCTCCCTATTTTCTGCATATAAACTGATGTTTTCCCAGCCACCATCAGTTCTAAGGAAGGGTCACCGGACCCGAAATGTTAACTCTGTTTTTTCCTTCACAGATGCTGCCAGACCTGCTGGGTTTCTCCAGCAACTTTGCTTTTGTTCCGGATTTACAGCATCCGCAGTTCTTTTGGTTTCTACCAGGAAATAATTGTGCTGATGAAGATGAGAAAGAGGAATAGTAAAATGGTATAAAATCTGAGATAGAAGAAATAGACAGAGGCAGAACTGTTGGTTAATGATTGAGAGAAGTGTTATCCCTCCATTTTTTGGTGTTATATTCTTGGGCCCACACAAAATGACCAATTGCTTTGAATATTTTGCACACATCTCTATCCCCATCCAGCTCTTAATTAAGGTATATCCCTGAACAGAAACATCTCTGGTTCCAAAAAGTAAGATTGATGCAGTTATGCTTCAAAGAAAAACAGGCATCTTTGATTAAAGATTAGGACGAGGATTTTCTTTTTGTGAAATACTTTGAGGGCAAACTCAAACACTGAATTCAGCATCAGTGAATCCAATTTTGTATTTGAAAATATTGTTTGGACCTAAGATTAAAGAAAGTGTAGACATGAATGGTATGGATGATATTCAAACATCTTAGTTGATATAAATGGCAAGATAGGTTCAGAGCTGAAAGGAGACAGAACTTGAATCAAACTGAATGACTAAACTGTGAGCTCATCAGTTGAGATACAACAAGGAATTAGAGAAGCAGAAATGTAGAACACTTCTCATAAAACCAACTGAGTACATACAAGCAGCACAAAGACATGAAGTTACACACAGTTTAGACTGAAAATAGACGTAAATATATATATATATATATAAACTTCAAGGGACTGAAATAGTGTGAAGCATCTGTTTAATTTGCAAAATAACTCAGTTTCTTTAAGCAGGAGAATGAAGAAAACCTTAAAAATATTGATCTCAGAACAGGAGAGATGAATTGAAATATAATCCACAGGAAGGCATTGACGGATTTAACAATTAAGCTGTATTTGTTTTTAGCCTTTAAATAAACAAAAGAGAGTGTGTGATATAATCTTATGATGTTAGAGGAGCAAGTATTAAAGGTTAATAGTTCCACAGAATGCATTCTTTAAATTTTAAAACTAAATGTTGGAATAAATAAAGGACATTAAATTTAATCTGAGGTAAATACAACTTGAGGATGCATTAACTAATATTAAACTGTTCACTTAAGTACTTATTTGGAATCCAATAGGATTGTTCTGGTATTATGATCAGCAGGTCTATTTCTAAAGATTCACTTGCGATTGCAGGTCATGGATTTAAAAATATCATGTAGCTTGACATTATAGTGACGCAAGTTGTTTGAACAGGAGTTTAGAAAGTAGAAGGTTATTTGTAAAGACCGTATAAATTATAAATGCATGATAAACAATTACTAACTACATTACTGAGAACTAGACATTTTGTACCACTGGGTCATGATAAAGTGTACACTTTTGAAAATATATGCTACTTTTTAAAGCCGAAAAGAGAATGATATATGACAATATGACATTATTTATGATTTACATGTAACAGAGGATACTGCACATTAAAGTTAGAATCTGACTACTCTTTTTGCTGCAAACACTATCTCAGGTTTTACTTCCTTGAGGATAGGAAGAAATAAAAGTTTGGTGCGCAATATCACTATTAATATTGCTGATGCACGGTCTAGCCCTTCACAACTTTTCCATTTAGAAAATAAACCGAATACATCTCTTGAAATTTCAATTTCTGCCACTTGTTACTTGTATCAATATTATTCTGAAACTTCGACAAACCCACCATCCCTTTTACTAGTTGCAGGGATGAAACTACACTCAACCCTTACTCTTTTAGATCTGGTTTCATGCTCACAGTGCTGATCACAGTTCTGGGACTCTTAGAATAGCCAATAGACTGCTCTCAAGCTTATCCTGAACTTTAGTCCAAAATCCAACACTTGCCACATAAAAGACAGGGAGTAGTTGAACATAATGGATATCAGATAGAACGTGCAATATAAAAATCAGCTGATTCAAAGTTTACAGCCACATAGCGGATAAGCAGTTTGCAAAAACATTTAAGAGTTTGCTAAATTTACTGTCTGACACAAGTCATATTTTATGATGCTCACGAGAATGAATACATGCCTTGCAGTTTCTTGAAAAAGTCACAGTATTAATGCAAATTTTTTTCTTAATTATTTATTTTAGTTATTATCTTCTGTTTGTACTGTCAGTAATTATGTAGCATGTTTAAAAGTGAACTCTGAAGCTCACTCTGACAGAGGCTTGTCTGACAGGGTTTAACAATCGGAGACTCGGTGCATCTAATTGTCAGTGTTAGTGAAGTTAGTGCTATTAAAAATGAATTATTCTAAATTGTGAATGCTACCTTCAACCTTTTAAGGTGACTGATTTTCCAATCTCCACTCCCTTCAAATAAGATGCTAAATTGACATTGGAGTCTTGCAAGCTGAGAATTTGATTTTTCACAGCTCTCCATTTGGTTCCCTATGAAATATCTGCTTGAATTCTCCAGGTACCTTTATCTTACTACCATGTCACAGAAAGAAATCTGACTACAAAATACTGGTGGGTGAGAAAGAAAGATTGAGAAATCAAGGATTTGTGCATAAGTTATATTTTGGAAATTGCTGCTTAGATGTTTCATATGCTATTACACAGTTCTACTCAATCACAATTCTTAATCCAAAACAGTCAATGTTATTCATAGAATCCCTACAGTGTGGAAACAGGCCAATTGGCCCAACAAGTCTATATTGCCCCTCCAAAGAGCATCCCACCCAGATCCATCCCCTTTCCCTGTAGCCATGTATTTCCCATGGCTAATCCACCTAATTTACATGTCCCTGAATACTACAGGCAATTTAGCATGGCCAGTCCACCTTGCCTGCACATCTTTGGACTGTGGGAGAAAACCAGAGCACCCAGTGGAAACCCATGCAGACATGGGGAGAACGTGCAAACTTCACACAGACAGTTGCCCGAGGGTAGAACTGAACCAGAGTCCCTGGCGCTGTGAGGCAGCAGTGCTAACCACTAAGCCACTGTGCTGCCCCTGCATTGTCAAAAGGAGTTTAATATTCCTTGAATAATTGACATACAGTTATCATGGAAATTGCTCAATTACAATGGAGGTACTTTTACTGTGAAGTAATATTAGTCATTTACAATGTCATGTTTGATGACAAGTTCCTTTTACTTTATTAATGTGGTATTCTGTAAAAACATCTAATGAGTAAACCAGTATCATTCTCTTCAAATTGCAATATGGTAGCATTATTACTTGGAGATTCTGGCAACATAGCTATATAGTGAAATATGCTGGACCTCCCATCCCATTTCTAAGATTTTACTTGGCCAAATCCTCAGAAATGCAATAATCCAGATTATTGCTGGACCAATGCAGAGTTGGAGTTGCAGTGGAATGTAAAGGCTTCTCGACGCTTGTGTCTGGTCCTTGTTTGTTTTCGAGCCATCTAATCAAAGATGCATTCCAACATTTCTGTGTGAAGACTTGTGCAATGCATGGATATGCATTGCCAACTATATTTTGACACTATGGGGGTGAGTAAGGATGTAGGGAAGAGGCTCGTAAATGAACTGATGTTTACGGCGGATGAAGAATGGGAAGCTGGCTAATTGAACATTGCCATAGTGAAGTCTGGCATTGATAAAGGTGTGGAGGAGGGTTTTGACAACAGTTGTGCAGATATAGAGACAGATTTTATGAAGAAAAATACAATGTTACAAGAACAGAGCTCTAAATGAAGTTGGTAATAATACATTACTTGGTGTGTATGCAAATAGATGTAATTATGTTAATTGACTGTCTAATAGTTCTATAATTAAAACCACAAAGAGAGTGTTAAGTTTTTCCTTTCTATTATTCTGTGGTACGTTCTTTGAGATCTTCCTAATTTGTCCTTTTAAGCATTGACAGATGCTGTAGCATATTTACTCACATTGGCTTTATAGCTTGCATAGTGAGGAGCTAATACTGTGTGACTGATTATCCTGATTAAAAAAAACAAGTCACAAATATAACAGCAAACTACTGTGATGTTCTTTGTTAGTGTGCGTCACACCGAACAAAACAGCCTCAATATATCAGTGTCTTTCCACACTTATATCAAAAATCCAGTACTTGAGACGCAGAGGGAAGAGGGAAGGAAGAGCTGGATTTTTCGGTCCACATACCAGACACCTGTTGGTGACAAACCAAGAGGACTGAAGAATTTTAAGTGCTCTAGGGTCTGATACAAAGTGGATGAATCAGTAAGTTGGTCTGTGACTTCAGTCTAAAATATCAGCTCACAGCTCAATGCAATACTGAACCAATGCTACTCGAGCTGTCAATTCTTAGGTGAAACATCAAATCAATCTGAATTGAATCATTTATTGTCATGTGTATTTAATGTAAAAATACAGTGAAAAGTGTGTACCTTTGCTGTACACATTCTAAGTTAATGTGAATGGCGCCATATAAGAAAAATAAAGATAACTTGAGTCCAACTTTCCTTCCCACTGTCGCAGTCCTGCTCTGGGCTTTCCAGCCCTCGCCATGCTGCTGCCCATGCCCGCTCTCGGCTGGCTTACCCACCCCATCTCACCGCCATTGCTCCGGCCCACGCTCGATCAGCCGTCGCTGCAGGACATAACCCGTACATTCAGCTCCCGCCAAATGGTTCCCAATTGCAACCCAACTCCTAGTTAAAAGGGTTGGGCGGGGGAAAGAGAGAAGAAGAGGGTCGGGTCGGGTCGGGGGTCGGGGGAAGGAATAAGATAGAAAAACAGCAAGATAGAAAGAAAACAGGCACGTTGAGCGGAGTTCCAAATAAAGCGACTTACTCTGCCGCCACCTTGTTGAAATCTCCCTCTAAAGTGATCAAGTAAGATCATGTTGCCCAAGTGTCACAGCACTGCTGCCTCACAGCACTTCACCTGACGAAGGAGTAGCACTCCAAAAGCTTGTGTTTTCAAATAGTTGTTGGACTATCACCTGGTGTGTGTGACTTCTGACTTTGTCCATCCCAGTCCAACACCAGCACCTCCACATCAAGTGTGGGAGGAAACCCACGCAGACACAGGGAGAATGTGCAAACTCCACACAGACAGACACCAGAGGGTGAAATCAAACCCGGGTCCCAGGCACTGACAGGCAACAGTGCTAACCCCTGAGTCACAGTGCTGCCCCACGGACAATGTGGGAAAATGTGAGGATGAGCACCTTAGCAAGAAGAATAGAAGAGCTGAATAGTATTTCAATGGAGAAAAACTTCAGAAAGCTGTAGCAGAGAAGGATTTGTGGATCCCCATGCATAAATCATAAAAAGCTAGTATAAGAGTTCAGCAGGTAATGGGGAAGGCAAGTAAAATGTTAGCCCTTATTTCAAAGGAAATGGAGTATAATAATAGGGAAATCTCATTAACGCTATAAAAGTTTGACTACACCTAGAATATTATGACCAGTTTTAGTTTTCTTACCTAAGGAAAGATGTACTGAGATTGGAAGCAGTCCAGAGAATGTTGATCCCTGATACTGAGAATTTCACTTGTGGGCAAGTCTAGGACCAGAAGGCATAAATCTCAGAATAAGTGGCCGTCCACTCAAGATAGAAATGAAGAATTTCTTCTGAGGATAGTGATAGAGGGCTGTCAAAGCTGTTTAATTAATATTCAAGGCTGAGCAACAGATTGTAAATAGTATTGGGTTCAAGGGTCATGGGGTAAAAAAAGCAGGAAAGTAGAGTTGAGGGTTATCAGATCAGCTATGATCTCACTGAATAGCGGAGAGGCTCACTGGGCCAAATGGCTTACTTCTGCTCCTATGCCTCATTGGTCTTATCTGCAATAAAATGTAGTTTCCATTACATTGCAAAGGATTAATGCAGATCAGGTGACCACTTTGTGGAACATCTCCGCTGAGCCCACAAGCACAACCTCTGGATTCTGATTGCTTGCTATTGTAATCCACTACTTTTGATCTCAAGCACATTTCTATCCTTGGGACTCTGTACTGTTCCAGTGAGTCTGCACACAGGATCAAGGAACAACATCTCATTTTCCAATCTTCTGTACTCAATACTGAGTTCTACAAATTTCAGACTGAACTCTTTCACCCAATTTCATTCCAATTTTTTTGTCATGTGCCACTGAAAACTGTTTTTCTCATTACTGTTTGAATGGAACTGTTCACCATTCACACTCAGTGGACAAATGTTTTGTTTCTTTGTTACAACTTTGGTTCATTGACATCTATTTTGCTTTTGAATGATTACCTGTCAGCCATTTAAAAAATGTTTGATTGCTTTTGAATAAATTTGTGATTTGTGTACAATAACAATCAAAAAAGCTAACCTACAGGTGCAATCAGTTAAGAATGAAAATAACATGTAGGAAGGAAAATAGAATGTTGGCCTTAATTGTATATTTGTGTTTCACCACCTCAGAAGGTGTCCTGCAGATGTCCTGATCCTGTGCGGATGTGCTGATCCTGTACAGCTGTGATGACTGTGACGATGTCTCCCAGAATTATCATAGAATCCCTACAGTGTGGAAACAGGCCATTTAGCCCAACATCCACACTGCACGTCCGAAGAGCATCCCATCCAGACCCATTCCCCTACCCCTGCATTTCCCAAAGCTAATCCACCTAATTTATGCACCCCTGGACACCATGCCCATGATAAATTGTCTACCTAACCTGCACGTCTTTGGACTATGGAAGGAAACCTGAGCACCCAACGGAAACCAATGCAGACACGGGGAGAATGTGCAAACTCCACACAGAATCGAACATGGGTCCCTGGCACTGTGAGGCAACAGTGCTAACCACTGACCCACCATGCTGCCTAAATTCCACTGTGATGACTCTCAGCTGCCCTCCTTCACCGAGAGTGTCCTGCAGATGTCTCCTGTATATTCTTGTGACCTGTAAATGGTTACAGAGATGCAATACACTATCTTGTTTAATCTACAATACTGTTGTTTGATCAGAAGGTTGCTATGTTCACACATAATAGGCCGCAAAAGCCTTTAAAGAACTAACAGACTTGGAAAATATTGTTGGCAGCCCACATATATTCCAGTAATCAAAGTGAGATTTGAAGATTTAATTTAGTAGCAGCAGCCTCAATGAAGTAGACATTCTGGTAACCAGATATTGTTGATTGCTGAGCACATTGAATCTAAAAAGAAACCCTGTGGCAACACTTAACATGGAAGAATACTTCAAAGTATGACAAAGGAAACAATTTAGACCTGGTATAAGATGGCTGAAATAGAAGAATCTGAAGTTTCAAGGCAGACATCTATGTTCGTACGTGAAGCGGTGAATGTGATAAGCGATTCCAAGTTCAAGTTCAGCCAGGGAGTGAACAGATGTTGGAGATTGCTTGAGTGAAACTAAAAATCCCCAGTACAAATGGGAAACTTTAAACAGTACAGTATTTCAGGCAGACAAGACAGATGAAGAGTAAATGTTTAACATCTCAACTATTTCTCTGTTCTCTACAATAAATTGTCCTGTCTCTACCTGTAATAGGCCTAGAATTTGTTCTTGCCTTTTCATTTTCCTTTCACTTTTCAGTGAATCTTTCACAATTAGCCTTTATGTTCCTCACTAGCTTACATTCAGACTCTTTTCCCTATCTTGATTAGTTTCTAGGTGCTCCTGTGCTGGGTCCTAAATTGTTTCCAACCTTAAGACTTAACCTTATGAGTGGTTACCTTATTAGGCCACTTCTTTTGATTGTATTTAGTCTTAAACTTCTTTCATTAAGTTACCTTTCTCTTTGGATCTTAGTGCCTTAGAAGAATATATATCTATTATAGACTTTGTAGTATTTCTTCAAATGCTAACCTTGCCTGTCTATCATGAAACATTTTTTTCAATCCACCATAGCCAACTTATTCTGCATACCCTCACAGTTTCAAGACTTCTGTGAAACTCTTATCATATTATTCTCACAATTTTCTTAAGGCTCCTTTATAGCAAGGTTATCAATTAGCCCTTTCTTATTACACAATGCCAAATTCAAAACAGGCCAATCCTGAATTGGGTCGTCAACAAACTATTCCAGAAAGCCATATCATGCACACTTCAGGAGTTCATTCTCCATAGCATTAATGCAGATTGGTTAATGCAGTCTAGATGCAAATTGAAGTTGCTATTTAATACTGTATTACCTTCAGTATATGCACCTGCAATTTTCTGATATACAGCATGACTAACATGAGTCCTATAACAACTCCCACTCATGTTTCCTTCTTCTGACTGTTTCTTAGCTCCATCCAAACTGATTTGGCATAGTGATTCTCGAAGCAAAGATCCTCTCTCACTAGCGTACTGATATCATCCCTAATTAGGAGTACTACCACGCCTCCTTTTTCTTTTTGTCCATACCTCCTAAATGTAGAATATGCTTGGATATTCAATTCCCAACATTAGTCAACTTATTACTACATCTGTCATGGCAATGAAATCCTCTGATCGATTTGTGCATTCAAATCATTAACATTTTGTGAATGCTACACAGATCATGCCTTTAATTAAGGCTTTTTAACATTATTCCCCATTTTGTTTCTATTGATAGATGCCATTGCTTTGTCTGTTTTTTTTTCTATTCCTTTTTATTTGTTTTGCTTCTTTTGAATCTGAGCTCACTTTCAAGTTCACCTCTCCCTGCCGAACTACTTTAAACTTCCATAAGATTTATCCCGAGACTAGCGCAATGAAACCTTTACATCTTGGCTCTAAGCAGTGTATTTTCAACCCTGGTTCATTATCTAATAATTTAGTGACAATTGCTCCATAAAGATTTTGAAATTAATGAGATTCTTATTGACATAAATATACTCTTGCCAAAAGGCTGGATCATCTGTTTTGAGGAAAACATGCCTTTCTTCTGTAGTAAACTATTCTGCCTCATTGGAATTGAGTGTAACTATTTGACTGTTTGACTATTTGACCCAACAGTGGATGGCACAATGTTGGATGTAGTACTGGAGAAAGAAGCCAGACAAATGTTTGGTGTGGCAGTGGGGGATCATTTTAGCGATAGCAACTACAACACGGTACGGTTCATATTTGTTCTGAGTAAGGAAGAAGATGGCCTGCAAAAGACGGCTTTGGATTGAGGGAAAGCAGGTTTTATTAAAATAAAACAGGATCTGACCACAGTTGACTGGGAACAGCTCCTTGCAGGTAAGGCTACAGCAGAACAGTGGGGAGCATTCAAAAAAAAGGACCGGACAACAGTACAGGTCCAACACGCACCCTTTAGAGGGAAATGTAGGATCAATAAGTTCAGAGAACCCTGAATGGCTCAGACAATTCAGGATTGGATAAGAAGGAAGAGAAAGGCTTTTCACTAGTCCAAAGGGAGCAATTCAGCTGTGGCCCTAGAAAAATACAGGAAGTGCAGGAGGGAATTAAGAAAGCAATAAGAAGAGTAAAAAGGGGGCATGAAAAAGGAGTTGCAAACACGATTAGGGAGGATCCTAAGATATTTTATAAATACATTAAAGGGAAGAGGTTAACCAGGGAAAGAGCAGGGCCCATTAGAGACCAAGAGGGCAACCTGTGTGGATTGGAAGGGTGTCAAATGAACATTTCTCTTCAGTCTTCACTCTGGAAAAGGAGCATGTAGGTACAGAATTCAGGAAAAGGGACTATGGAGGAGCTTGCACGGTTTGAAATAGGAAGTGGGGAGGTATTGGAGGCTCTGCCGGGCTTATAAACAACAAATCCCCTTGCCCAGATGAAATTGCATCCCAGGCTGCTGTAGGAGAAGAGGCAGGAAATTGCAGGGGCTCTGACAAATTTTTAATTCCTCTCTGGCCACAGGGGAACTTGTCAAAGGACTGTAGGACTGCTAACATGATTCCACTTTTTAAAAAGATGTATGGGAAAAAATGAACCAGGAAATTAGAGACCACTGAGTCTCAGGCCAATGGGAGGGAAGTTATTGGAGAAACTTCTGAGGAAAGAGAATTAGTACCCACTTGAAAAGGCATGAATTAATTAGGGATAGTCAGCCTGGCTTTTTTAGAGGGAGGTCATGCCTAACAAATTTGTTAGAATGTTTGGAAAAAGTGATAGTGTGTGGATGAGGGAATTTCAGCTGTTTTAGTTCAAATGGATTTTAGCAAAGCTTTTGACAAGGTCCCACATGGGAGACTGATTGCGAAGGTTAGAAAACATGGAATGGAGGCAAACTTGGTGAGATAGCTCAGAAACTGGCTTAGTAATAGGACACCAATAGTCATGGTAGAACGTTGTTTGAGTGACTGGAGGCCGGTGTCCAGAGGTCTACCACAAGGTAGAGTATTGGACCCTTATTGTTTGTTGTGTACATAAATGATATAGATGAAAATGTGGGCGCAATGTTAAGCAACCTTACAGACATCACCAAGATTGGTAGGGTGGTTAATAGTAAAGATGGTTATAGATTACAGGAAGATATAGATGGATTGATCAGATGGGCAGACATGTGGCAGATTGTATTGACCCTGATAAGTGCGAGGTGACGCACTTTGGAAGAAGAAACGAGATAAGGGAGTATTTAAATCAATGGCAGGACACTGGGTAGCTTAGATGGACAGAGGGATTTTGGAGTAATTATTCACAGATCCCTGAAGGTGGCAGAGCACATAAATAGGGTAGTTAAAGCGGCTTATGGGACACTTGCTTCCAATCGTGGCATAGAGTATAAGAGCAAGAATGCAATGTTGGAGTTGTACAGAGAGTTGGTTAGGCCTTGGGCTGAAATACTACGTGCAGTTCTGGTCACCTCTGTAAAAAGGAAGGATATGATAGCCCTAGAGGGGTTACAGAAGAAGCCCACCAGGAAGTTGCCTAGGATGGAGAAACTGAGCTATAAAGGAGAGACTTGGTAGGCTTGGATTGTTTACTGAAGACTGAGGGCAGACATGATTGAGGTGTATAAGATTGAGGGGTATGGAGGATGAATACAGACCCCTTGGTTAAGAGGTCAGTCACTAGAGGGCATTGTTTTTGGGTAAGGGGCAGAAGATTCAGAGGAAATTTGGGAAATCTTTTTGACTCAGCAGATAGTGCGTATCTTAAATGTACTGTTTGGGTCAGTAGTAGATGGGGAAACCTTAATCTTTAAGGAAGGTATTTGGATGAGCACTTGAAATATCATAATATTCAAGGATAACAGAAGTGCAGAAAATTGGGATTAGTGCACCTTTAGTGGTAGTTATGTTGGTGCAGACCTGATGGGCCAAACAGCCTTTTCAGTGCTATGAATCTGTGAACCACCACTCCTTGACATTCAACGGTGTTACCAATTATCAACATCCTTTGGATTACCATTGACCAGAAACTCAAGAGGACTCAACCACTAGACAATGGCTACAAGAGAAAGTCAGAGGCTAGGAATACTGCAGCAAATAACTCACTTCCAGACTGTCCAAAGTCCATCATCTACAAGGTACACGTCAACAGTATGATTAAATACTACCTTCTTGCCCAGATGAGTGCAGCTCTAACAACACTTGAGCTTGACACCATCCAGATCCAGCTGCCAGCTTAAATCGGCAATACATCCACAAGCATCCCAACTCCCTCCACCTCTGATACTCAGTCACAGCAGTGTGTCCTATTTACATTACACAATGCAAAAATTCAAAGATCCTTAGAAAATACCTTCTAAATCACAACCACTTCTGTCTAGAAGGTCAAGGGCAGCAGATACCCACCACTTGCAAGTGCCCCTCCAAGCCACTTACCATTTTGACTTGGAAATATATTGTCATTCATTCACTGCCTCTGGGGTCAAAATCCTGGAATTCCCTTCCTAAGGGCATTGGGGATTAACCTACAGCATGTAAACTGCAGTGTTTCAAGAACGTAGCTCACCACTAACTTTAAGGTCAGCTAAGGCCAGGAGATAGATATTGGCCAGCCAGTACCACAAGAGGGTGGATCAGAGGACGGCTGAGAGTCACAGTGGAATTTGGGAGAAATTGCCACAGTCATCACGACAGTATAGGAGACATCCGCACAACACCCTCCATGAGATGGTGAATCAGAGGGCAGCTGAGAGTCACAGTGGAATTCTGGGAGACATTGCCACAGTTATCATGACTGTACAGCAGGTCAGAGAGAACCTGGTGTCAAGGTGTGCATATACCCAAAACACTACATTGGTGTTTCCTAACCCCTCTCCCTCCCTCTTACCAAAAAGGGGTTCTGTGAGGAAGACAACTGGCAAGGTAAAGGTGTACAAGGCAGCAGCCATTAAATCTGTGTGCCAGTGTTAGATTGGAAGTGCTGAGGTGTTTGCTTGAGAGGATACACCGTGAGGAATACAGACCCTTCAGCCCAAGATGTTGTGCTGAACTATTATCCTACTCTAAGATTAAACTACCCTGCATACCCTACATTTTACTATCATGGTTACAGAACATTCTGAAGGGGGGAGGGTGAACAGTCAGAGGTCATTGTCTATCTGTATCATTCATACCGATGTGCACAAAAGGATGTGGTCCTGCAAAATGATTATAGCCGACTAGGAAGAGGTTAAAAGGAACTCAAGGATAGTGATGTCCAGATTACTCCTAGTGCCACGTGCCAGTGAGGATAGAAATAGCAAGATGGCCACACGTTCATCTGGCCTGGGGAGCTGGTGTAGGGGACAGAGTTTTTAGTTCTTGGATCATTGGGAATCTCGTCTAGGGTAGAGGTGACCTGTACAAGAGGAATGGGTTGCACATGAACCAGAGAGGGTCCATATCCTCGCCTGACTGGTAAGACAGATGAGCTCAGAGCATGGCTTGGCTCTGGTGACTGGGATATTACAACCATAACAGAAACGTGGTGGAGAGGACTGGCAGCTCAATGTTCCAGGATACAGAAGTACAAATAAGAGAGGAGGTGGAATTGCCCTTTTGATAAGGGAAGACTTAACAGTGCTTAAAGAGGATATTCTTAAGGGCTCATCAAATGAGACCTTATTAGAAACAAGAGGGGGGATGGTCACTCTGTTGGGATTGTATTATAGACACCCAAATAGCCAGCTGGTATTAGAGGAGCGGCTGTATGGAGAGATTGCAGATACCTGCAGGAATTACCATAGCGTTGCTTGGAGATTTTAATTTCCCTTATATTGACTGGGCCACCTGGAGTGTAAAAGGCCCAGATAGGGTGAAATTTGTCAAATATGTCCAAGAAAGGTTCCTGAATCAATATGTAGAGGGCCCAACACAAGACCTCCTCTTAGGAAACAAGGTCGGGCAAGATACTAAAGTGTCAGTAGGAGAGCACCGAGTCCACTGCCCATAACTCTTAGTTTTAACATAGTTATAGAAAAAACACAGGACAGGTCCATAGGTTAAGGTGGTAAACTGGGAGACTTTTAAAAGTGACATCAAGAATCCAGGGACAGTATGTCCTTGTTAGGGTAGAGGGAAAAGCTGGCAGGTTCAGGGATCCCTGGCTGTTGAGACTCTGAAGAAGGCATACATTGGATTTAAGCTATCGGGCTCAAGTGAATCCTTGGATGACCATAAAAAGTTTTGGAACACACTGTAAGAGGGAAATCATAAGAGAAAAAGAGAGTGTATGAAATTGATCTGGCAGATAAGTTTAAAGATAATCCCTAGAGGTTTTACAGCTATATTAAGAGTAAAAGGGTGGCTAGGGAGAGAATAGGTCCCTTTAAAGATCAGCATGTGTGGAGCCACAGGAGCTGGGTGAAATAAGGGAAACAAGTGGGGATGTTTTGGACCATATACACATTACCAGAGAGGAGGTGTTTGCAGCCTTAGATTGCATTAAGGTGGATAAATCCCCTGCGCCTGATCAAGTCCATCCTCAAATGGAATGTGAGGCTAGGGAAGATATTGCAGAGGTCTTTGCAGAGATTTTTTCTTTATCTTTGGGCACAGGTTAAGTTTTGGAAGACTGGAAGGTGGCAAATGTTGTTTCATTGTTTAAGAAAGGTAGCAAAGACAAGCTAGGGAACTACAGACCAGTAAGCCTAACATCAGTGGTAAGTAAGTAAGTAAGTTATTGGACAGGAGACTGAGGAGCAACCAATATTTGGTCTGATTAGGGATAGTCAGTATGGATTTGTGCATGGGAAGTCATGTCTGACAAATCTTTTAGTTTTTTGAAAAGGTAACCAAGAGGACGGAAGGGTAGAGCAGTGGATGTTGTCAAAGGCCTTACTAAAGTCCATAGACAAGGTCCTAAACAGCAGGCCAGACATGAAAGTTAGGTCACATGGGATCCAGGGAAAGCTAGCTAATTAGATTCAAAATTGGCTCGAAGGTAGGTAGCAGAGGGTGATGGTTTAAGGTTGTTTCCTCGGACTGGAGGCCCATGACTAGTGGTGTGCCACAGGCGTTGGTACTAGGGCATTCGTTATTTGTTTTTTTTTGCACAAGTAATCTGGTTGTGAATGTACAAGGCATGATTAGTAAGTTTGTGGATGATACAAAATTAGGAGGCATCGTTGATAGTAAAGAAGGTTATTAAAAGTTAGAGCGAGCTTGATCTGATGGGGAAGTGGGCTGAGGATTGGCAAATGCACTTCAATATAGATAAGTGTGAGATGTTGCATTTTGGAAAACCAAATGAAAGTAGGACTTATGCAGTTAATGGTAAGGTCCCGAGAGGAGTTGTGGAACAGAGGGACCTCAGAATACACATGCATAATTTGCTGAAAATGGCATCACACGTGGACAGTGTGAGGAAGGCATTTAGCTTGCTGGCCTTCATTAGTTGAGGCATGAGTATAGGAGTTGGGATGTCATGTTACAATTGTATAAGTTGTTGGTGAGGCTGCACTTGGAATATTGTTTACAGTTTTGGTCATCCTGTTATAGGAAAGACATAGTTAAACTGGCAAGTGTGCAAAAAAGATTTACAAGGGTGATGCCAGGACTAGTAGGCCTGAGTTATAGGGAGAGCTTGGCCAGGATAGGACTTTGTTCCTTGGAACATAGGAAAATGAGGGGTGACCTTATGGAGGTATATAAAATCATGAGGGGCATAGACAGGATGAATGCAAATAGCCTTTACCCAGGGAATGGGGAATTGAAAACTAGAGGGCATATGTTTAAGGTGACAGGTGATAGATTTAAGAAGGACCTGAAGGACAACTTCTTCACACAGAGAGAGAGTGGTGAGTGTATGGAATGGGCTGCTGGAGAAAGTGGTTGAGGCAGGTACAATAGCAACATTTAAAAAACATTTGGATAGGTACATGGATAGGAAGGGGTTAGAGGGATATGAACCTAATACAAGCAATTGCAACTAGCTGAGTGAGCACCATGGTCTGGTTTGGGCCAATCAGCCTGTTTCCATGCTGTATTACTCTGACTGCAAGGATGAAAAAAAAATTTCCTTGGGAACAGTCACACCTTAAACACCATTGTGTTGGTTCTGTAACTGTCGTATTGACCTTGCTTTCATTCATGTTGTTGAACTGACAAAAGATGAATAAGTTCCCTGGGAGTGCACAAGCAGATGGGTTTAGCATCTTCTTGTAGACAAATGATACTCTTGCTTCAGTTTGCCTCATTTCTTGAATAGCTTTAGAAGCTTTCAAAAATTCTATCTTTATTCTGTACCTGTTCTCATTAAGAGACAAATACAAATGCAAGTATTTCTTCCCAGAAACGATTGCTTTTGTGTTTTACTGACATTTTAAAGTGATTTTAAAATTACTATATTGTATGGGATCATGTTGATAAGTGCAAACATTCAGAAGTCAGAACTCGCAGTATTAAACAATATAAAAAAAACTATCAAGATTTATAAATGTTTTGTTTTATAAACAAAGAATTATTCAGATCACAGAATCCTGACAGTGTGGAAGCAGGCCATTAGGCCCACCAAGTCCACACCGACCCTCTGAGGAGCAACCCACCCAGACCCAACCCCTACACCATCTGTATATTTTCCCACCCTAAACACTGTAGGCAATTTAGCATAGCTAATCCAACTGATCTGCACATTTTTGGACTGTGGGAAGAAACCGGAGCACCCAGAGAAAACCCTCGCAGACAATGTGCAGACTCCACAGAGACACAGTCACTGAAGGCTGGAATCAAACACGGGTCCCTACCACAGAGAGAGCAGTGCTGATCGCTGAGCCACTGTGCCACCTGAATTATTGGTATATGACAAAACAAAACTCATTGAAGATGCAAAAACTGGTTAAACAATTTTGTTTATGATATGAAAATACAAGTGTTTACCCTACTAACTAACCCAAAACTAACTCTCAGAATGAAGGAAAAAGAACAGATGTCTCTTTCTGCAGAGGTTCACATTGGAACAAAAACAAACAACAACCTTGGCTAATAATCTTAGTTTTTGAACTTAAAACAGATAAGGTTTGAGATTTCTGGGTGGGAGGTTTGCTAGAGCTCTTTAAGAGGGTTTAAACTAGTTTGGCGGGTGGGGGGGAAAGAAGAACCAGAGCTACAGATCAGAGGATGGGGTAGCTGGTGGACAGGCAGATACAGCATGCAGAGAGTCTGTGAGGAAGGACAGACAGTCGATAGGGCAAATTTGCAGTCAGTGTGATGGGTTGAAGTGTGTCTATTTTAATGCAAGAAGTATCAGGAATAAGGGTGGCAAACTTAGAGCATGGATCAGTGTTTGGAGCTATGATGTTGGACACTTGGATATCACAGGGGCAAGAATGGTTGTTGGATATTCCAGAGCTTAGATGTTTCAAAAGAAATAGGGAGGAAGGTGAAAGAGGTAGGGGGAAGTGGCATTGCTAATCAGGGATGGTATCACAGCTGCAGAAAGAAAGAGAGTTCGTTGAGGAGTGTTTGTCTACTGAGTCAGTATGGGTGGAAGTCAGAAACAGGAAGTGAACAGTCAGTTTATTGGGAGTTTTCTATAGACCCTCCCGCAGCACCCCCCCACCCCCCAACCCCTCCATAGCAACAGAGACACCGAGGAACAGATTTTGGAGAGGTGCAGAAGTAACAGGGTTGTTGTCATGGGTGACTTCAACTTTTCTAATATAGACAGGAAACCTCCTTAGTGCAAATAGTTTGGGTGGAGCAGATTTTGTCAGGTGTGTCCAGGAAGGATTTCTGACTCAATACGTAGATAGGCCGACTAGAGGGGAGGCCATTTTGGATTTGGTGCTTGGCAATGAACCAGGTCAGGTGTCAAACCTCTGGAAGAGCATTTCGGTGATAGTGATCACAACTCCCTGACCTTTACTATAGTCATGGAGAGGGATAGGAGCAGATGGTACGGGAAAGTATTTATGTGGGGTAAGGGGGAATTACAATGCTATTAGGCAGCAACTGCGGAGCATAAATTAGGAACAGATGTTCTCAGGGAAATGCATGACAGAAATGTGAAGGTTGTTTAGGGAGCACTTGCTACAAGTGCTGGATAGGTTTGTCCCACTGAGGCAAGGAAGGGATGGTAAGATGAAGGAAGTTTGGACGATAAGACATGTGGAACAGCTAGTAAAGAGGAAGAAGGAAGCTTCCTTAAGGTTGAGGAAGCAAGGATCAGACAGGGCTCTAGGGGCTACAAAGGTAGCCAGGAACGGAACTGAAGAATGGACTTAGCTGAGCTGGAAGGGGGTATGAAAAAGCCTTGGTGGGTAAGATCAAGGAAAACCCCAAGGCGTTCTATACTTATGTGAGGAACAAAAGTATGGCCAGTGTGAGGGTAGGGCCAATCAGGGATAACGGAGGGAACTTGTATGTTGAGTCAGAGAAGGAAGGGGAGGTCCTTAATGAATACTTTACTTCAGTACTCAGTGAGAGGGATCTTGATGTTTGTGAGGACAGCGTGAAACAGGCTGATATGCATGAACAGGTTGATGTTAGGAAGGAGGATGTGTTAGAAATTTTGAAAAAAAAAAATTGAGGATAGATAAGTCCCCTGGGCCAGACGGGATATACCCAAGGTTATATGGGAAGAGATTGCTGCGCCTTTGGCGATGATCTTTGTGTCCTCACTGTCCACTGGAGTAGTACCAGAAGATTGGAGGGTTGCAAATGTCATTCCCTTGTTCAAGGAAGGGAATAGGGATAATCCTGGGAATTACAAACCAGTCAGTCAGTCTTACTTCTGTGGTGGGCAAATTATTGGAGAGGATTCTGAGAGATAGTATTTATGATTATTTGGAAAAGTACAGTATGATTAGAAATAGTCAGCATGGCTTTGAGAGGGGCAGGTCATGCCTCAAGCCTTATTCAATTCCTGGAGGATGTGACAGAACACATTAATGAAGGCAGAGCAGTGGATGTGGTGTATATGGATTTTAGCAAGGCCTTTGATAAGATTCCCCATGGTAGGCTCATTCAGAAAGTAAGGAGGCATGGGATTCAGGGAAAATTGGCTGTCTGGATACAGAATTGGCTGTTCAATAAAAGACAGAGGGTGGTAGTAGATAGAAAGTATTCAACCTGGAGCTCGATAATCAGTGGTGTTCCACAGAGATCTGTTGCAGGACTTCTGCTCTTTGTGATCTTTTTATAAATAACTTAGATGAGGAAGTAGAATGGTGGGTTAGTAAGTTTGCCGATGACACGAAAGTTGGAGGAGTTGTGGAGGGCTGTTGTAGGGTGCAATGGGACATTGACAGAATGCAGAACTGGGCAAAGAAGTGGCAGATGGAATTCAACCCAGAAAAGTGTGAAGTGATTCATTTTGGAAGGTCGAATTTGAATGCAGAATACAGGTTAATGGCAGGATTCTTGGCAGTGTGGAGGAACAGAGCGATCTTGGGGTCCACGTCCATAGATCCCTCAAAGTTGCTACCCAAGTTGATAGGGTTGTTATGAAGACATATGGTGTGTTGGCTTTCATTGGCAGGGGATTGGAGTATAAGAGCCGCGGGGTTATGCTGCAGCTCTATAAAATCCTTGTTAGACCACACTTGGAATATTGTGTTCATTTCTGTTTGGCTCATTATAGGAAGGATGTGGAAGCTTTAGAGAGGGTGCAGTGGAGATTTACCGGGATGCTGCCTGGACTGGAGGGCAGGTCTTATGAGGAAAGGTTGAGGAAACTAGGGCTTTTCTCACTGGAGCGAAGAAGGATGAGACTTGACTTGATAGAGGTGTACAAGATGATGAAAGGCATGGATAGAGTGGATGCCCAGAGACTTTTTCCCCTCAAGGCAGAAATGACTATTATGTGGGAGCACAGTTTTAAGGTGATTGGAGGAAGGTACAGGGGAGATGTCAGAGGTAGGTTCTTTACACAGAGTGGTGGGTGTGTAGAATGTGCTGCCAGCGGTGGTCTTAGAGTGAGATACTTTAGTGACATTTAAGCGACACTTGGATAGGCACATGGAGGATAGTAAAATATAGGGTAGAACATAGAACATAGATCATTACAGCGCAGTACAGGCCCTTCAGCCCTCGATGTTGCGCTGACCTGTGAAACCAATCTGAAGCCCATCTAACCTAAACTATTCCATTATCATCCATATGTTTATCCAATGACCATTTAAATGCCCTTAAAGTTGGCGCGTCTACTACTTTTGCAGGCAGGGCATTCCACGCCCTTACTACTCTCTGAGTAAAGAATCTACCTCTGACATCTGTCCTACATCTATTAGCCCTCAATTTAAAGCTATGTCCCCTCGTGCTAGCCATCACTATCTGAGGAAAAAGGCTCCCATTGTCCACCCTATCTAATCCTCTGATCATCTTGTATGTCTCTATTAAGTCACCTCTTAACCTTCTTCTCTCTAACGAAAACAGCCTCAAGTCCCTCAGCCTTTCCTCATAAGACCTTCCCTCCATACCAGGCAACATCCTGGTAAATCTCCTCTGCACCCTTTCCAATGCTTCTACATCCTTCCTATAATGCGGTGACCAGAACTGTATGCAATACTCCAAGTGCAGCCGCACCAGAGTTTTGTACAGCTGCAACATGATCTCATGGCTCCGAAACTCAATCCCTCTACCAATAAAACCTAACATACCGTACGCCTTCTTAACAACCCTATCAACATGGGTGGCAACTTTCAGTGATCTATGCACATGGACACCGAGATCTCTCTGCTCATCCACACTACCAAGAATCTTACCATTAGCCCAGTACTCTGTATTCCTGTTACTCCTTCCAAAGTGAATCACCTCACACTTTTCCGCATTAAACTCCATTTGCCACCTCTCAGCCCAGCTCTGCAGCTTATCTATGTCCCTCTGTAACCTGTAACATCCTTCCGCACTATCCACAACTCCACCGACTTTGGTGTCATCCGCAAATTTACTAACCCATCCTTCTACGCCCTCATCCAGGTCATTTATAAAAATGACAAACAGCAGTGGCCCCAAAACAGATCCTTGAGGTACACCACTAGTAACTGAACTCCAGGATGAACATTTCCCGTCAACCACCACCCTCTGTCTTCTTACAGCTAGCCAATTTCTGATCTTAGTAGGATAATAGGTTGGCCCAACATTGTGTGCTGAAGGGCCGGTTCCATGACGTGCTGATGGCTGTGATCAAACACTGACAGATGTCTGAGATCTTGGCAGTCATGGCTTCCTTTTAAAAGTACGCCATCAAGAATTCTTCCAGTCTCTCTTCAAACGGAGAAACACTGGATTCATCATATGGGAGAGACACAAGCTGAAATAAGAAGAGACATGAACTGAACAGCTCTTTCTTTTCAGCAAGTTTCCCCAACTGAAAACCAAAACCATCTCCAAACCTGTAAAATGCTTTTCAGACAGAAAGCCATAAAACCCAGTTGTAAAAGAAGTCGGGTGCATTGCCTGTCATGCATTCAATCAATCAAGATCAGCAATTATCTTTAACCATATGGTTTCCAACAAATGCTTTAGCAAAAATAAAATAAAATTTTTATTGTCTTTTCATTGACCTATTTGAAATAAATCCAGAACCCTTCAAACTCAAAGCCATAAACGTTATTAAATATAAATATAAATATAGAGTTTTCATAAGAGTATTTCAATACTCCCAAGTCATCCGAATTCTTTTCTTATACCTTTGGACTCTTACTGCTCTGTAGCCCTGAAATAAAATTTGTCGTCTTTTTCTGGAGTCTCTGCTGTTTATGGTCATCCTAGATCATATTCCCCTTTTAGAGTCTGCCTTCGAACTTTTACTTCAGATCCTGGCTCTGAAGTTTTTTTTGGCCTAACTGCCATGAGGCTTTATGATGAGCTGCGAGTCAATATTGCTATGTTCACGTTGAGATATGGAAATGAAGTATCTCGAGTTGTGGGTATCTGCACATACTGTCCCTGAGAGTGCTTACTCCTTATGTAATAGAACACTCCTCTATTTATATCTGTACATAACAAGCTCTCAAATACAGCTCACTTGTTTGCTGCCTAGGTCCTCGTTACAAATACTCACTCTAGACTGGTGTTTTCTCTTTTACTGTTATTTGATTGATACATCATAATCTTGTAATTGACACATTTAATTTTTCCATAAGAAAGACGACCTAGGGATAGAGGTTGAGCAAAGTGGATCTTCTCTGAATACTAGAACAGTGAGAAGTGGTTTCATTGAAAATGTATAGAATTCTTAGAGGTCTTGAAACTATAGATGCTCAGAATTTGGTTTCCCTGGCTGATTGTGTCCTATTTTATTCACTTATGGGAGATGGGAGTTTATTTTCTATCCTTAGTTACCCTTGAGAAATCAGTAGTGATGTGCCTTTTGTACCGCTGTAGTCCACAGTAGGTAGACCTATAATGCCCTTAGGGAGTCAGTTCAAGGATTTTAACCTACCAATAGTGAAGGAGCAGTAATATATTTCCAAATCAGGATGATAAGTGGCTTGGAGGGGAACTTACAGGTTGTGGAGGTCCTATTTATCTGCTGCCCTCATCCTTCAAGATGGAAATGGTTGCAGGTTTGGAAGGCAGTGTCCAAGGATCCTTGGTGAATTTCTGCAGTGCATTTTGTAGATAGTACACAGTGCTGCTACTGAGTGGTGGTGGAGGAAGGCGAGGGATCATCTCTCAGAATGAGGGGTTGGCTATTGGGACTGACAACGAGTGGAAATTCCTTCGAGTCCAGGAAATTCTCTTTGCAATTGAACTGTGGGTACTATTATGATGCAGACCAGACTCCCTCAATAAATATAAGAAGGTAGCCTCGACCCTAACCTTTTCTTATTGTCAAAGCAAATGTGAGGTTGTGTTCCAGATGCAATTTGATTGGTCAACTTACTCAGCATTAAGCAAAACGCAAATTTATTCAAACATAGTTAAAATACAACAAAAGAAAGAAGAAACTGTAATAATTTAACTATTGGTAAACTTAACAGAATAATAGATACAGTAAATATTACAAATTAACTGTTTCAATATAGTAACTCCCATAAATACACCCTCGGGAAAAAAGACAAATTCAGGAAACAGATGGTCTTACACACAATTTCCGTTGCTATCAGACAACCCCCAGCTTTTGGCTGTAACCGAGGGGGACAAAAGAAAATAGCTTCCACTTCTTCAAGAGGCTAACAGCCACTGTTGAAAGCTAAACCTAAAACCCCTGGTTTCAGGCTGATTCTATTATTCCAACATTTAAAAAGCACCCGAGGCTTTACACATGGTTTATCATCTCATTGACTGCTCAGCACCTGTTCCCTCTAACAAAAACCAGGAAAAAAACCACACTTCTTAAAGCCACAGCAGCGTCATAGTATTCATTTGTTGAATATATTCAAGATTGAAATTGATAGATTTTTGGGCATAGGATTTGGGATTTGTTGAAGAATGAAGGATATTTAGGACTTCAGGACTTGGAAACAATACAGGGAGAATAGTCTGTATTGAATGACCTTTTCCTTACACTATTGTACAATATTGAATGCAATATTTCTAATTCAAAAGCAATCTAAGCATGTTTAATTTCAGAGTTGGTAATAGTGCTGATTGATTATGTAACTGAACAGTGTCATTCCATTCTGTGCAAGTGAATGCAAAAGTGAACCTCTTGCTATAGGTCCATCGGTAAGTTACAGCACAGAATGAAAACATTTAGCCCATCATGTTTGTGTAGCTGAATAAACCAGGCACTCATTCTAACTCCATTTTCCAATGCCCAAAGACTGCAGCATTTCAAATTCCTATTAAGTGAGTTGAGTAGGCAATTTCCATTATAAGTTACTATGTTGCTAGTTACTCAGAATAGGTTCAAAGTCAACTATTGGAATAATGAGCAAGCAATGTGGCAATTGGATTGGTTAATGGACAGGAATTGATTTTACTAACATTTGGCAGAATTCCCAGAAAATCTTAAATTTAGTATTTTCTAAAACGAAGATTATTGACTTTGTACTGTTGCTTAAGTTTATATCGATTACTGGAAAGGTGTGCATTATGCATAATTTTTGTACAAAATATTGAATTCTGTAATTAATCTTGACTTTGAGTGCAAATTGCAATGCAGTGGACAGAAAGCATTTGAACGTCTGCAGTTTTGAAAACAAAATATAAATTAGAAAAGTTGCAATATGGACTTTGTTATCAATAGAACAAGCAATATCAACCAAATAAGAAATTGCTCTGTCAATCAGTAATGTAAAGAAAGTTAGAAGTTCCAGGATAGTCTAAAGTACAAGCTACAATTTAAAGTACTTGCAGAATGAAAAACCAGGAAATGTCTAATATGAATTGCCTGGGTTATCTGCAGGAAAGCAGAAAATTTGATTCAAATTCTAAGATCTTGGTTGTAATAGATTTGAGGAACTTATTCAGTATGAAGCCCACACTTAAATTTCACTTCATCATGGAAACGGAACTATTGGGAAGAGGCTTTGGCAGATGCTGCAGTTGTTCAAAAAAGCTCTTTAAAATCTCATTTAATCTCCACTGTAGTGCAATATTGTAAATCAAATTACATTAAAGGCATGACTTCAGGCTGGTACTTAAAGCAAATGAAAGCAGTTGGAAACAAATTGTTTTGAGGGCTGGACAAAAAAAAGTGCATTGTGCTCACCTCAATAGTTAGTTTAAACATTAATCTAACTAACAGGACAATTTCTCAGGCACCCTTGGATCTACTCTGGAATTAATAACCCAAAAGCTAAGAGTAACATCTCTTCACTATAATGAACCAGGGCTAATTCTCTGAAAGAATGCGATTATTTAAAACATGTTGCTCTCATTTCTAAAATATGTTTGAAATGTTCATAGAGTAGGTGCATAGAAACTTTTATTTCTAGAGAAACAATCGAGAAAAAAGGAACTTAATGTTAGAATTAGAGCTAAGTGATTCAGCAGCAAAACCAAGAAGGACTTACTTTATACGTAGGCCAACACTGGCACCTCCACATCATTACTTTATACATAAGAGGGAGAAGTAGTTTAGAATGCTAAAGGTTATGATGTTGGGATTGTTGCAGCTCTCAAAACTTACAATACATTTTCATTAGGCAAAAGCTGCAGGAATGTATGGCAAAGGTGAGTGAGTGGAGTTGAGCTGTAGATTTTCCAAGATTTAAATGGAAGGAAGGAGCAAGTCTTGGTGTTTGAATGCCCTATTTGTGTTCTGAATGTTCCTCTGCTATTAAAAGTGCAAATGGAAAGCAACTCTAGGGCTATTGTTGAGGAGTGTTAATATGCCTACTTTTGAGCCAGGAGGTCTGGGTTCAGGTTTCACCTGCTCTGGAGGTGTGTAATAACATTCTTAAACAGGTTGATTAGAAAATATGAAAAATACAAATGAGTCTACTGCAGGTGTGTATGCACAGATGAAGAGTAATTTTGCATGTTTTTGATGTTTCCCTTTCATTTGTACACAACAACGCAAACGAACAGGTAGAAGCTAACCCAATGAGAAAATATTTGATTAAATTGTATGTATTAATTCCCAACAAAATTAAAATAAATTCGAATGACATTAGGAACATTCTTAGTAAATCTGCTTACAGCAAAGTTAAAAGCACATTCATATTTGTGTTTAAAAATATTGAGCAAAAGATTTTGCAATATATTATTGTTGGTTTGCTACTCATATGTTCCTCCAACTAAAACCCTCCATTTACACTTGAACACAGATGAACAACAACTTGAACGTCCTGTAGATCTAGTCCTTTTTTTAAGGAAATATTTTGTGGGTTTCCCTATGTCTCTCCTCTATGCAAAACACAACTGAAACATAAAGGAAGGTGTGAAAACATTGAAATAATAGTACGCTGCCAAAACAATGAAGTGATCCTATCAACATGATCTTACTTTTCAAGCTATATTCATTTTGGAAAAGAAGCAGTGTCATAATGGACACATCTTTCCTTATGCATGCATGCATGAAATATCACAACTCCAATCTTTGGACTTGTGGGAAATTCAGTTTCTACCACCCTCAGATTCTAGTCACATTTTTATTAGGCTATCTTGAGAACAGTTTGATCATATTTCTTTTATTTTAAAAAAACCTGAACTCCCTTTTAGATTCCAAGCCTGTTCACCACTCTGGCACCAAAGAGATGGAAGTGGCTCACTGCTGTATTACAAAGCAGCATTTGCTCACAAATTAAACTGATCACCAATGCCAAGTTTGAGTTCTACAAGAACCATTCGGCTCCAGATCCTCTTACTATTGTATGTGTACCTTGCCTTTAAAAAAGTTCACCTATCAGGCCACCATTTATGTATACAATACTGCAACCCTGCCTGCCAATGTTGCTCCTTTGTTTAAGAAAGGTGGCAAGGATAATGCAGCTAATTACAGGCCGCTGAGCCTTGTGTCAGTGGTAGGGAAGTTATTGGAGAGGATTTGTCGAGACAGGATTTACTCCCATTGGAAATAAGTGGGAGTGTTAGTGAGAGGCAACATGGTTTTGTGAATGGAAGCTCGTGTTTCACTAACTTGGTTGAGATTTTTGCCCCCTAGTAACTGACTCTTCCACCCTGGGAAAAAGCTTTGACTGTCCATGCCCTTCATAATCTTGTAGATCTCTATCAGGTCACCCCCTCAACCTCTGTTGTTCCAGTAAGAACACCACAACTTTCTTCAACCTCCCTCATAGCTAATGTCCTCCATACCAAACAACATCCTGGTAAATCATTTCTGTGTCATCTCCAAAGCCACCATGACCTTCTGGTAGTGTGACGACCAGAATTGAACACAATATTCCAGATGCGGCCGAACTAAGGTTCTATAAAGCTGCAACATTACCTGCCAATTTCTAAACTCAATGCCTGGCCGATGAAGGAAAGCATGCCATATGCCTTATTGATGACCTTCTCCACCTGCGTTGCCACTTCTAGTGACTTGTGTACCTGTACACCCAGATCCCTCTGCCTATCAGTACTCGAGGGTTCTGCCATTTACTGTCTATTTTCCATCAGGATTAGACCTTCCAAAATGCATTACCGCACATTTTTGTGGATTAAACTCCATCAGTCATCTCTCTGCCCAAGTCACCAACTGATCTCTATCCTGCTGTATGCTCTGACAAACCTCATCACTATCCGCAATTCCACCAACTTTTGCGTCATCCAGAAACTTACTAACCAAACCAATTACATTTTCCTCCAAATCATTTGTATATATTACAAATAGCAAAAGGTCCCAACACTGACCCCACCGAACGCCACCAGTCACAGTCCTCCATTCAGAAACGCACCCTTCCACTGCTACCTTCTGTCTTCTATGACCGAGCCAGTTTTTTTTCAAAAATCTATCTTTCAAGCTCACCTCTGATCCCCTGCAACTTTACCTTCTGTAAAGGGTCTGCCACGAGGGACCTTGTCAAAGGTTTTACTGAAGTCCATGTAGACAACATCCACTGCCTCATCAATCATCTTTGTCACTTCCTCAAAAATCTCAACCAAGTTAGTGAAACATGGGCTTCCATTCACAAAACCATGTTGCCTCTCACGAACACTCCCACTTAATTCCAATTGGGAGTAAATCCTGTCTCGACGAATCCTCTCCAATAACTTCCCTACCACTGGCACAAGGCTCAGCGGCCTGTAATTAGCTGCATTATCCTTGCCACCTTTCTTAAACAAAGGAGCAACATTGGCTCTTCTCCAATCCTCTGGGACCTCCCCTGTAGCCAATGAAGATACAAAGATTTCCCTCAAAGCCCCAGCAATTTCCTCCCTTGCCTCTCTTAGTATTCTGGGGTATATCCCATCAGGCCCTGGGGATATGTCTACCTTAATGTTTTTCAAGACCCCCAATACCTCCGCCTTTTTGATCTCAACATGCCCTAAACTATCTACACGCCCTTTCCCAAGACTCATCATCCACCAAGTCCTTCTCTATGGTGAATACCGACACAAAATATTCATTTAATACCTTGCCCATTTCCTCTGGCTCCACACAAATTCTCATTCCTCTCCTTGAGTAGGCTGACCCTCTAGCTCTTTATATGTGTATTAATAAAAGCCTTGGGATTTTCCTTAATTCTATTAAGGAATGACTTTTCATGACCCCTTCCAGCCGTCTTAACTCCTTGCTTAAGTTTCCTTTGACTTTCCGTGTATTCCACCCTTGCTTCATGTGTTCCCAGCCTCCTAGCCTTGACAAATGCTTCCTTTTTCTTTTTGACTAGGCTCACAATCTCTTATTATCCAAGGTTCCCTAAACTTGCCATACTTCTCCTTCATCCTTAAAGGAAGGTGCCAGTTATGAGTTCCTATCAACTTACACTTCAAAGCCTCCTAAATACCAGATATTAATTTGCCCTCAAACATCTGTGTCCAATCTACATTCTTCAGTTCCTGCCTAATTTTGTTGCAATTAGCCTCCCCCAATTTAGCACCTTCACCTGACAACTACACTCATCTTAATCCAGCAATACCTTAAAGCTTGCTGAATTGTGATCACTGTTCCCAAGCTGCTCCCCTACTGAAACATTGACCACTTGGCCAGGTTCATTCCCCAATACTAGGTCCAGTATGGCCCCTTTCCTAGTTGGGCTATCCTACATACTGTTTCAAGCAGCCTTCCTGGATGCTCCTCAAACTCAGCCCCATCCACGCTCCTTGCACCCAGTGAATACATAGGAAGTTAAAAAAAAAATCACCCACGACAACAACCCTGTTACTTTTACACCTTGCCAAAATCTGCCTACATATCTGTTCTTACATCTCCTGCTGGCTGTTGGGAGGCCTATAATAAACCCCAAATATTATGATTGCACCCTTCCTGTTCCTGAGCTGTACCCATATTGCCTCGCTAAATGAGACATCTGAGGTGTCCTCCTGCAATACAGCTGTGTTATTTTCCTTAAAAAGTAGTGCAATTCCCCCACCCCATATACATCCACCTTTATTCCACCTGAAACATCTGTATCCTGGAATGTTAAGCTGACAATCCTGTCCCTCCCTTAACCAAGGATTTGTAATAGCAGCAACATCATAGTTCCAAGTACTAATCCAAGCTCTAAGTCCATCTGCCTTACCTGTTACACTTCTTGCATTGAAACAGATGCACTTCAGTCCATCAGACCCACTTTGATCAGCGACCACACTCTGTCTGCTCTTCCTCCGAGTCTTACTGGCCCTATTCTCTAGTTCCTTTTCAGTCAATCCACCTTTGCTTTGGTTCCCAAACTCCTGCCAAGTTAGTTTAAATCCTCCTGAGTGACACCAGCAAACCTCCCAGCCAGAATATTTGTGCCCCTCCAGTTTAGATGCAACCCGTCCATCTTGTACAGGTCTCACCTGCCCCAGAAGAGATCTCAATGGTCCAGATATCTAAACCCTCCCTCTTACATCATCTGTTCAGCCAGGTGTTGAGCTGTACTATCTTCCTATTTCTAGCCTCACTGGCATGTGGCACAGGGAGTAATCCTGAGACCAGAACCTTGGAGGTCCTGCTTTTTAAACTTTCTACTAAACTCCCTGAAATGCTGCTGCAGGACCTCATCACTCATCCTACCTATCTCATTAGCACCAATATGTACCACAACCTCTGGCTGCTCACCCTCTCCCTTCAGAGTGCTTTCTGCCCATTCAGAGACAGCCTGGACCCTGGCACCAGAGAGACAACATACTATCCTGGAGTCTCTTTCACATTCACAGAGGCATCTATCTGTACCCCTGACTATAGAGTCCCCTATAACTACTGCTCTAGTGTTCTTTGTCCTTCCCTTAAGAGCAGAGTTATCTGTGGTGCCACCAATCTGGCTGCTGCTGCTGTTATCCTCTGATAGATCATATCCCCCAACAGTATCCAAAATGGTATACTTGTTAGAGAGGGGGATGACCACAGGAGATTCCTGCACTGGCTGCCTGCCCCTTCTGGTGATCTCCCATCTATCTGCCTGCACCTTGAGTGTCACCACATCTCTAAAATTACTGCTTATGACACCTTCCACCACACTCATGCTCCTGAGTCCATCCAACTGCCACTCCAACCTATCTATACAGTCTGTGAGGAGCTACAATTGGGTACACTTCCTGCAGATATAGTCATCCAAGACACTGGAAGCATCGCAGATCTCCCACGTGCAGCACTTAACCCCACTGACTGACATTTCTATCACCAATTAAGCTGTTTAAGAAAATTTATTAAACACTTACCCTTACTTATCACTGCAAATACCCAAGCTAGATCTTCCCTCACTCACTTGCTAAAGTCCACCTTCTGGAAGCAGTGACTGCACTGATGCAAATCTTCCCCATGTCAGCCAATCAGCATCACCACTCTGCTGCCCTCTTCTGGGTGAGGTGGGTTAGGGTTAATCCTTGACATCAAGATAGATTTTCAAATGGATGACCAGCTATCAGCTTGTACAACTATATTTTTTACACAGATGCATTTCCTGTCTACAGGGTATCACCATTATGGGAAACGATTTCAGGCTCAGGATTATCTGGAGCACCAGTAATGCTGCTCTCGTTTTTCATGTACATAGAAAACCACATGCAAACTGTTCTAAACAATCTTCAGGATGAAAATTGCAAATGAAACATTCAACAGCAATTTGATGATATGCCCCAGAAGAGTGGGGAAGGGTAGGTTTATGCCTTGCATTGTTTATTCTGTATGCATAAGGATTTGCGTGCTTAGAACTCTTACTTCATTTGGATAGAATAGAACTTGCTCACTTCTAACGGATAAACAATTATCTTGATATTGCAGGAATACTTGTAGTAAGTCAGTCAGACTACAAGCAATAATTTTAATTACTGTGAGGAACTCCAGTTCGAGAAACCTGAAGAATGAATCCACGTGAATCACTTACATAGAACATAGAACATTACAGCGCAGTACAAGCTCTTCGGCCCTCGATGTTGCGCCGACCTGTGAAACCAATCTGAAGCCCATCCAACCTACACTATTCCATTATCATCCATATGTTTATCTAATGACCATTTAATTGCCCTTAAAGTTGGCGAGTCTACGACTGTTGTAGACAGGGCATTCCACTCCCCCACTACTCTCTGAGTAAAGAATCTACCTCTGACATCTGTCCTATATCTATCACCCTTCAATTTAAAGCTATGTCCCCTCGTGCTAGCCATCACCATCCGAGGAAAAAGGCTCTCGCTGTCCACCCTATCTAATCCTCTGATCATCTTGTATGTCTCTATTAAGTCACCTCTTAACCTTCTCTCTAACGAAAACAGCCTCAAATCCCTCAGCCTTTCCTCATAAGACCTTCCCTCCTTACCAGGCAACATCCTGGTAAATCTCCTCTGCACCCTTTCCAATGCTTCCACATCCTTCCTATAATGCGGCGACCAGAACTGTACGCAATACTCCAAGTGTGGCCGCACCAGAGTTTTGTACAGCTGCAACATGACCTCATGGCTCCGAAACTCAACCCCTCTACCAATAAAACCTAACACACCGTACGGCTTCTTAACAACCCTATCAAAGTTGTCTGGGTGGCAACTTTCAGGGATCGATGCACATGGACGCCAAGATCTCTCTGCTCATCCACACTACCAAGAATCTTAACATTAGCCCAGTACTCTGTATTCCTGTTACTCCTTCCAAAGTGAAGCACCTCACACTTTTCTGCATTAAACTCCATTTGCCACTTCTCAGCCCAGCTCTGCAGCTTATCGATGTCCCTCTGTAACCTGCAACATCCTTCCCCACTATCCACAACTCCACCGACTTTGGTGTCATCCGCAAATTTACTAACACATCCTTCTATGCCCTCATCCAGGTCATTTATAAAAATGACAAACAGCAGTGGCCCCAAAACAGATCCTTGAGGTACACCACTAGTAACTGAACTCCAGGATGAACATTTTCCATCAACCACCACCCTCTGTCTTCTTACAGCTAGCCAATTTCTAATCCAAACCGCTAAATCACCCTCAATCCCATGCATCCGTATTTTCTGCAATAACTGACTGTGGGGAACCTTATCAAACGCTTTACTGAAATCCATATACACCACATCAACCGCTTTACCCTCATCCACCTGTTTGGTCACCTTCTCAAAGAACTCAATAAGGTTTGTGAGGCACGACCTACCCTTCACAAAACTGTGTTGACTATCCCTAATCAAGTTATTCCTTTCTAGATGATTATAAATCCTATCTCTTATAATCCTTTCCAACACTTTACCCACAACCGAAGGAAGGCTCCCTGGTCTATAATTACCACGGTTGTCTCTACTCTCCTTCTTGAACAAGGGGACAACATTTGCTATCCCCCAGTCTTCTGGCACTATTCCTGTAGACAATGACGACATAAAGATCAAAGCCAAAGGCTCTGCAATCTCCTCTCTAGCTTCCCAGAGAATCCTAGGATAAATCCCATCCGGCCCAGGGGACTTATCTATTTTCACACCTTCCAGAATTGCTAACACCTCCTCCTTATGAACCTCAATCCTGTCTAGTCTAATAGCCTGTATCTCAGTATTCTCCTTGACAATATTGTCTTTTTCCTGTGTGAATACTGACGAAAAATATTCATTTAGCACCTCTCCTTTCTCTTCGGACTCCACGCACAACTTCCCACTACTGTCCTTGACCGGCCCTAATTTTACTCGAGTCATTCTTTTATTCCTGACATACCTATAGAAAGCTTTAGGATTTTCCTTGATCCTATCTGCTAAAGACTTCTCATGTCCCCTCCTGGCTCTTCTTAGCTCTCTCTTTAGGTCCTTTCCAGCTAACTTGTAACCCTCAAGCGCCCTAATTGAGCCTTCACGCCTCATCTCTACATAAGCCTCCTTCTTCCTCTTGACAAGAGATTCAACTTCTTTAGTAAACCATGGTTCCCTCGCTCGACCACTTCCTCCCTGCCTGACAGGTACATACTTCTCAAGGACACGCAGTAGCTGTTCCTTGAACAAGCTCCACATTTCAATTGTGCCCAGCCCCTGCATTTTCCTTCTCCATCCTATGCATCCTAAATCTTGCCTAATCGCCTCATCATTGCCTTTCCCCCAGCTATAACTCTTGCCCTGCGGTATATACCGATCCCTTTCCATCGCTAAAGTAAACGTAACCGAATTGTGGTCACTATCACCAAAGTGCTCTCCTACCTCCAAATCTAACACCTGGCCTGGTTCATTACCCAGTACCAAATCCAATGTGGCCTCGCCTCTTGTTGGCCTATCTACACACTGTGTCAGGAAACCCTCCTGCACACATTGGACAAAAACTGACCCATCTAAAGTACTCGAACTATAGTGTTTCCAGTCAATATTTGGAAAGTTAAAGTCCCCCATAACAACTACCCTGTTACTTTCGCTCCTATCCAGAATCATCTTTGCAATCCTTTCCTCTACATCTCTGGAACTTTTTGGAGGCCTATAGAAAACTCCCAACAGGGTAACCTCTCCTTTCCTGTTGTTAACCTCAGCCCATACTACCTCAGTAGATGAGTCCTCATCAAACGTCCTTTCTGCCACCGTAATACTGTCCTTGACTGACAATGCCACACTTCCCCCTCTTTTACCACCTTCCCTGATCTTACTGAAACATCTAAACCCCAGATCCTGCAACAACCATTCCTGTCCCTGCTCCATCCTTGCCTTCGAAATGGCCACAACATCGAAGTCGCAGGTACCAAACCATGCTGCAAGTTCATCCACCTTATTCCAGATGCTCCTGGTGTTGAAGTAGACACACTTCAAACCACCTTCCTGCCTGCTGATACACTCCTGCAACCTTGAAACCTCATTCATGACCTCACTACTCTCAACCTCCTGTACACTGGAGCTACAATTCAAGTTCCTATCCCCCTGCTGAATTAGTTTAAACCCTCCCGAAGAGCATTAGCAAATTTCGCCCCCAGGATATTGGTACCCATTTGGTTCAGGTGTAGACTATCCCGTTTGTAGAGGTCCCACCTACCCCAGAATGAGCCCCAATTATCCAGGTATCTGAATCCCTCCCTCCTGCACCATCCTGTAGCCACGTGTTCAACTGCTCTCTCTCCCTATTCCTCGCCTCGCTAGCATGTGGCACGGGTAACAAACCAGAGATAACAACTCTGTTTGTTCTAGCTCTAAGCTTCCACTCTCGCTCCTTGAATTTCTGCCTTACGTCCCCATCCCTTTTCCTACCTATATCGTTGGTGCCTACGTGGACCACGACTTGGGGCTGCTCCCCCTCCCCCTTAAGGATGCCGAAAACACGATCCGAGACATCACGGACCCTGGCACCTGGGAGGCAACACCCCCACCGCGAGTCTCTCTCGTTCCCACAGAATCTCCTATCTGTCCCCCTAACTATGGAGTCCCCAATGACTAATGCTCTCCTCCTCTCCCCCCTTCACTTCTGAGCAACAGGGACAGACTCTGTGCCAGAGACCTGTACCCCATGGCTTACCCCTGGTAAGTCGTCCCCCCCAACAGTATCCAAAATGGTATACTTGTTATTGAGGGGAACGGCCACAGGGGATCCCTGCACTGTCTGCCTGTTCCCTTTCCGTCCCCTGACTGTAACCCATCTACCTTTTTCCTGTACCTGAGGTGTGACTACCTCCCTGTAACTCCTCTCAATTACCACCTCAGCCTCCTGAATGATCCAAAGCTCATCCAGCTCCAGCTCCAGTTCCCTAATGCGGTTTCTGAGGAGCTGGAGTTAGGTGCACTTCCCGCATATGAAGTCAATGGGGACACTAGTGGTGACCCTTACCTCCCACATTCTACAGGAGGAACTACTTAGTGATGCACGGGTGGTTAGTTTGAAAAATCAGCTTCAAAAAAATTATTTAATTCTAAATAAATAACATAATGTCACAGAAAAAATGCTGATGTCCATTTAAGATGGGTGGGGTATCATTTTTAACTCAATAAGATGAAAATCGTAAAACATAGTGGATGTTATTGAACAATTATATCCTTATCTTTGAACAGAGATAATTATTTATGTAACCTCTTTTTAGAGCATTCTTTGTGTCCTAACAATCAAATTTTACCAACTTATGAATGAAGGAAATCTAGGCTGGTAATGCTGTGCCTTTCTGACCTATGACTTGAAACTTGTAAGCATATACTATTTTGAAATGTTTCATAACTTAAACAACAATCAATTTTTGATTATCTTACAACTTTTTTACTCAACGTCGCTTGGACTTTGCCAATTCATAGGGAGACAGCTCCAATTTTGCAGCAGAAAAATATTCAGTGCATTGTTTGGCTTATATTGTTGTCCAAGTAAAGCAGGGTGTTATTGGATTTGCCAGAAGTAACCTCATGGGATATCTGCTAGCATTGGCAAATATGAAAATGTGCTTTTTAAAACTGTAAATGAAGTCAAAAAAGCTATTTTAGTGCACTATTCGTCCATTAGACTCATTTCCATTGAATGCCATAAAGTGGATGCATTGTGGAATGATGTTTTACATGAGTATCCAAAATCTGAGCTTTCAATTTTTCTGACAAAGAGAATTCCAGTTGAAGGAGGAGCTCAAACTTAGAGTTTGAGATCCTAACTCATGAAATATATTAAAGCTAAACGTGTAAGGGAGGGCATGTAGTGAGTTGTAGCTTGTCCTTTTATTTTTAAATGGAGTCAGGAAAGACAAATATTAATGCAAGAGAAAACCTCCAGACCTGTAGGATAAAATGGCAAATGGAAGAAAAATACAGTTAATTATTCCATATCTTACTTTCATTCTTGATTATTGGCTTGACATTATAGACTGACATTTAATAAATGATATTATAACATCACCAATGATATTTATTGCAAGCATTAATCCTTTTAAAATTTTGGACAAAATAGTATGTATGTGTGTTTCTCATTCAAATGCCATATCACAACTATTTCCAGGCATATATTTTTTATTTTAATTTAAAATTCAAACCATTATGTCTTTCCATTTAACTACGCCTTTTGAAATTGTTGGGTTCTTACTTCTTAACCTTTTTATGATAGTAGCTGCCATATTCAGGTGAGGATTTAAAGGTCTAGAGTTTTTAATGACGAGAATGGGTTGGAGAATAGGTCAGGGAATTAATCAGTAGGTGTGTGATCAGGGTTAGCCAGTTGGCTGAGGGGTATAGATGGGTCTGGTCATGGGGAGTAGTCAGAAGGTCATGAGAGTAGTCAGATCCGGTTGAAGGGTTTAGTCAAGTGGTTTTGAGTTGTAGACTGCTGGTCAGGGGTTAGTGAGGTCTGTCAGAGGGTAGTAAGGGAGTGAAAGAAGGGGTAATTGGCAGCTGGAGGTTATGGTGCTTGTTACTTGCAGTACTCAGTTGAGTTAACCTATTATTAAATCAGAGTTTAAACTGTCGAATAATTTCTGAGGAGATATTCAGGTAACACGTATTCAAGTCAGAGGATACTACGGATATCATGGTAAGAGAAGAGAGTTCAAAAATTTGAAGTGTGTAAATTGGAAAATGAGTGAGCATTGGGTAAGCTGCCTGCATTTGAAGCAATAATGCATCTGATCGAGATGAGATTCATTAAGGAATTCTGGATCATACTGAGGGAAATGAGTATGAAAATCAGAGGCATTGGCCATAATTTTCCAGTATTCCCGATACTCGGGTTAGTGCCAGATGACTGGATAATTGCAAATATTACGTCTTGTTCAAAAAAAGTTTACAAAGATGAACCATGAACTGACTTGAACCTTAGTGGTGGTGAACATCGTAGAAACGACAATACTATGCAAAATTAACTGTCACTTGGGAAAATTTGTGTTAATTATTGAATGCCAACAATGAATTGTTAAAGGCAAAGCACATGTAACTAATTGATGAGTCTTTTGATGAGGTAATATGGAAAGATGAAGGAGGTAATGTTATTGATGTAGCGCACTTCCAAAATGTACTTGACAAAATGCAGCACAACAAATTTGTGAGCAAAGTCGGAAGTCATGGAATAAAAGGGCCAATATCAACTTGGATATGAAATTTACTGAGTGAAAAGAAATGAAGAATGGTTTCAGACTGAAGGAGATTTACAGTGGCATTCCCCAGGGATCCCTTCTCGTTCTGATATAAATACCTAACTTAAACTTTAATGTACAGGGCCCAGGTTCTACATTTGTAGACACTAGAGACTTGGAAGTATTGTGATCTATGGGAAGGATAGTATAAAACTTCAAAGAACAGAAATAGGTTGGTGGAACAGGCAAATGGCAGATGAAATGTAATGCAGAGAGGTCTGATCTGAGTATTTCCAGCAGAAAGAGCTCAAAAGTATAATCTATGGCATGCAGGAGCAGCAGTCAAGAGATTTAAGTGTATAAATCATTGAATGCAGCAGGAAAGTATGGTAATAAAGAATGATGCATTATAGGCTTTGTGCCTACATTGCATAGAGGCCAAAAACATGGAACTTATGTTAAACTTATATAAAATTCTGGTTTGGACTCAAGTAGAGTCTTGCCTTCAGTTCTGGGTGGAACACTTTATAAAACAGGTGAAGGCCTCAGAAATAGTGCAGAAAAGATTCACATGAATGTTGCCATCAATCACAAACTTCATAGAAAAATTGACGTTTTGAGCCTGTTTTCCTTGAAGAAAAGGTTGAGAGGAGATTTGGTAGATTTTCAAAATCATGAAGAGTTTGGACTGAGTAAATAAGGAGAAACTGTTCCTATCGATGGAAGTATCAAAACCAGAAGGCACAAAGTTAAGATAAATAGCAAAAGAAATAATGGTGACAAGAGAAAATTCTTTTTCATGCAGCAAGTGACAAGGATCCAGAATGCACAGTGTGGATTGAAGCAGATTCAATGGAGGCCTTCAACAGGGAATTGAATTAGTACCTGAAAAAGGAAGAAAGTGCAGGGTTACAGAAAAAAAAGAAAGATAAATGATCCTGTGTAAACTGCTGTACCAGAAAGCTAGCACAAATATAACAGGCCAATGATCTCCTCTGTACAGAGGAAGGCAAAGGAGGTGGAGAAATTGCATTATTAATCAGGGAGAATATTACATCTGCACTCGAGAAGATGTACTGGAGGGCTCATCCACTAACCCACTGTGGGTAGAACTCAAAAATAGGATGAATGCAATCACTCTGATAGGATTATATTATAGGCCACCCAATGGCGATCAAGACTTTGAGGAACAAATCTGTAGGTGGATTATGGAAAGATGCAACATGAACAGAATTGTCACAGTGGGTAACTTTAACTTCCCCAATATTGAATGGGACTCTCTTAGAGCAAAAGGCTTAGACAGGGCAGAATTTGTTAAGTGCGTCCAAGAGGGTTTCTTGAAACAGTATGTGGACAGTCCAACTGGAAATGGGGAAATACTGGATCTTGTATTGGCTAATGAAGCTGGCCAGCTAACTGACCATTCAGTGGGACCGCATTTTGGAAATAGTAATTACAAGTCCTTAAGTTTTAAGATGGCTATGAATAAGGATAAGGCAGAACCTTGTGACAGCGTACTAAATTGGGGGAGGGCAAATTACTTCCTATTAGGCAGGAGCTAGGGAGTGTTGATTGAGAGAAGCTTTTATTTGGCAAGTCCACATTTGACATGTGGGAATTACTTAAAGACCTACTGATGAAAGTTCAGGACTGGCACGTTCCAGTAAGGAGGAAGGACAAGAATGACAAGGTACAGGATTCTTGGATAATGAGAGAGGCCGTGAATTTAGTCAAACAGAATAAAGAAGCATATGTAAGGTTTAGGAAGCTAAAAAGCAGACAAGGTCCATGAGGAATATAAAGAAAGCAGGAAAGAACTGAAGCAGGGAATTAGGAGACCAAGATGGGGCCGTGAAATCACATTGGTAAACAGAGTTAAAGAGAATCCCAAAGCACTCCTTTATACAAACATTAAAAATGATAGGATAACGAGGGAGAAGGTAAGACTGCTCAAGGATAAAGGAGGAAACATGCACTTGAAGGCAGAGGATGTGGGTGAGATCCTAAATGAATATTTTGTGTCAGTATTCACCCAGGAGAAGGGGACAGAGGATATTGAGATTTGTGTGGTGCATGCAAATATGCTGGGGCATTTTGAGAACAAGAAAGAAGTGGTGTTGGGTCTCTTGAAGAGCATTAAGGTGGATAAGTCCCCAGGGCCTGATGGCATCTACCCCAGTTTATTGAGAGAGACAAGAGAGGAGATTGCTGGGGCCTTGACCAAGATCTTTGTATCCTTGTTAGTCATTGGAAAGGTCCTGGAGGACTAGCAAGTAGCTAATGTTGTTCCTCTGTTCACATTGGAAATAGGGACAATCCAGGAAGCTGCAGACTGGTGATTCTTACATCAGTGGTTGGGAAGCTTTTGGAGAGAATTCTTAGGAATGGGACTTAACAAGCATTTGGAAAAGTATGGCCTAATTAGGGACAGTCTGCATGCTTTGTGCAGAGCAGGTCATGTCTTACTAACTTGATTGATCATCTTTGTCACCTCCTCGAACAATTCAGTGAGGATAAAGCAGTGGATGTTGTCTACATAGATTTTAGTAAAGCTTTCAACAAGGTCCCTTATTGTCGGCTCATCCAGAAGATTGAGATGCATGGCCTCATGGATTCAGAATTAGGTTGCCATAGGACACAGAGTGTAGTGGTGGAAGGGTGTTTTCAGGCTGCAGGTCCGTGACTAGTGGTGTTCTGCAGGGATCTGTACTGGGACCTCTGCTGTTCGTGATATATATAAATGACTTGGATGAAAATGTAGATAGGTGGATTAGTAAGTTGGCAGATGATACAAAGATCAGTGGAAATGCGGATAATGTAGAAGGTTGTCAAAGGATACAGCAGGACATAGATCACTTTCAGATATGGGCGGAGAAATGGCAGATGGAATTTAATCTGGCTAAGTGTGAGGTGCTGGACTTTGGGAAATCAAATGTTAAGGAAAAATATACAGTTAATGGCTGGACCATGAACAGCATTGAAGAACAGAGGATCTTGGACTTCAAATCATAGCACCCTAAAAGTGGCCATGCAAATAGACAGAGTGGTAAAGAAGGATTATGGCATACTTGCCTTTATTGGTCAGGGAATTGAGTACAAGAGTCAAGATGTCACCTTGCAGCTTTATAAGACTTTGATTAGGCCATTTTTGGAGTATTGCATTCATTTCTGGTTGCCACATTACAGGAAGAATGTGGAGGCTTTGGAGAGGATGCAGAAGAGGTTTATTAGGATGTTGCCTGGATTAGAGGGTATGCCTATAAGGAGAGGCTAGAAAAACTTGAATTGTCTTCTCTGGAGCAGCAGAGGCTAAGGGGAGACTTGATAGAAGTCTATAAAGTTATGAGATGCATCAATAGAGTTGATGGTCAGAATCTTTTTCAGAGAGTTGAAATGGCTAAAACTAGGGGGCATGCATTTAAGGTGAGAGGGGAAAAGTTCAAAGGAGATGTGAGAGGCAAGTTTTTTTTAGAGTAATAGGAGTCTGGAACGCTGGGTCATGTGTGGTGGTGGAGGCAGATAGGATAGGGGCGTTTAAGAAACTTATAGATAAGCGCATCAAGATGCAAGGAATGGAGGGATATGGACCAAGGTCAGGCAGAAGGGATTAATTTAATTTAGCTTCATATTCGGCATAACATCATGGATCAAAGGACCTGTTCCTGTGCTGTATTGTCCTATGTTCTATGTTCTATCCATGGAGAGTCTAGATGACTCCTCATCAGAGCAGCTCTAAAGAGTCATTTAGGTTCGAAATGTTAGCTTTCTCTCTCTTCATGGATGCTGCCTGACCTGCTGTGATTTCCAGCATTTTTCATTTTCAGTACAGATTCCAACATCTACAATAATTTGCTCCTACGTAAAAGTTAAAGTGTCTGTTGCAGTCGTACAAGACGTTGGTGAGGGCATATTTGGAGTACTGCATGCATTTCTGGTCACCCTACTATAGAAATGATATAATTAAACTAGAAAGAGTGCGAAAAGATTTACTAGGATGATGCCTGGATTGGAAGGTTTGCGTGTAAGGAGAGGCTGGGACTTTTTTTTCCTGGAGTGTAGGAGATTGACGGGTGACTTTATAAAGGTCTATAAAATCATGAAGTAGATAACCAACAGCTTTTCTCCACTGTAGGGGAGTCTAAAAGCAGAGGGCATAGGTTTGAGAGAGGAGAGATGCAAAAGGTCCAGAGAGGCAATTTTTCACACATAGGGTGGTGAGTGACTGGAATGAGTTGCCAGAGGCAATGGTGGAGGTGAGTCCAATTTTGTCATTTCAGAAAAATTTGGACAGGTACATGGATGGGATAGCCATGGAGGGATATGGACAAAACACAGGCAAATTGGACTAGATCAATTGTGAAAACTGGGTGGCATTGACAAGTTGGGCCATAGGGCCTGTTTCCATGCTGTAGGCTTCTACGACAACATATATGCTAGTACTCCAATTGATTTCTGTTACCTCATCTTTCTCCTTTTATTTGCCTCGATATACCACTATAAAATTTTATGTCCTTCAGACTTTTCTTCCAACCACATTATCTCATATTACGCTTTGTTTTTCCACATTTACAACTATTTCTTCCTTAACTGAAAGCTTTTTAATTAAAATGTTTCCCATTTATTTTCTTATTTCCATATATGTTCAGCAATCCAATTCCCATTTGAAACAGCACACTCCTGAAATTGGATCTTTGTAATTCTTGCCCGCCACAGACAGCTGTTAGATCCTGATTTTGCATAACTCATGAATTGCAATGTTTCTTATACTGGGCATTTAATTGCTTCTTAGCTGAGTCATTTATTTTGAACTGTGTCTCTGACTAGTCAAGAATGTCAATTTGACAAGTATATGCCATCAACAGGATGAGAGGTTGAAAGAGATGTTACATTAGAACATTAATGAGTGAGCTTTAGTAATCATTTCTAATGAATAGGTAGATCACTGATGTTTATTTAAAAAGAGCAAACTTTTTTGATTCTAATGGCCTTTATATTCTAAACATTCTTAGGGCCCTTCTGTACTTAATTGCTTGTCTTTTGACTCTCATTAACACTGATTTCCACTCTGCAATGTGTCTTAGTACTTATGCATATCTAACAGCAGGCTCTGAATCTGGGACTTAAGATCCATTTTAAATTATAACCTGAACAATTTCAAGATTTTTTTAAAAATTTTGAGGAGCTGAGTGACCTGCTACAAGTTTTTTTGACTGGTTTTACACTTTTCTTTTCATTTAGACTAGAGACCATAAATATAGGTGCAGAATTAGCCCATTTGATCCATTAAGTCTGTTTCACTATTCAATCATGGCTGATATGTTTCTCAAACCTATTCCCCTGCCTATCCCCTTGAATCTTTGATTCCCTTGTTAGTCAAGAACCTATCTATCTCTATCTTAAAGACTCTCAGTAACTTGGCCTTCACAAGTCTTCTGTAAAGAGTCATCAGTTCTAAAGGGTCATTCTTTCACTGAGGGTGTGTGCTTGGGTGCTTGTCTCTCCTACTAAACCTTTTCTCCATGTCCACTCTATCCAAGACTCTCAGTATTGTGTAAGTTTCAATAAGATCCCCCTCATCCTTCTAAACTCCAAGTACACCCAGAATCCTCAACCAATATGACAAGCCCATCCATTCTTAGAATTAAACTTGTAAACATTTTCTGGGCCCCCTCCAATGCTTCCACATTCTTCCTTACATATGGGACCCAAAACTGGTCACAATATTGCAAATGTAGTCTGACCAGCGACATATACAGCCTCAGCAGTACATTCCTGCTATTGTATTCCAGATCCCTTGAAACAGTTGCTAAAATTGTATTTGCCTTCCTAACTGCCCACTGAAACTGTATGTTAGTCTTAAGAGAATCCTGAATTAGGATTCTTAAATCCCTTTGACCTTCAGATTTCTCAAGTCTTTCCCCACTTAGAAAATAGCCTATGCCTCTACTCTTCCAACCCATGTGCATAACCTCACATTTATCACATTGTACTCCATCTGCCATTTCTTTGTCCAGGCTTCTAGACTGTCCAATTTCTCTGCAGCTTCCCCACGTCCTCAAAACTATCTGTCCCTCCACTTATCTTTGTGTCGTCTACAAACTTAGCAACAACGCACTCAGTTCCTTTGTCCAAATCGTTAATGTGTAACACAAATAGTTATGGTCTAAATACTGACCCCTGCAGAATTTCATTAGTCATGGCTGCCATCCTGAAAAAGACCCCATTATTTTCAATCTCTGTGTTCTGCCCGTCAGCCAATCCTCTATCTATGCCAATATCTTGCCCCGTACAGTATGGACTCATCTCATTTAGCAGCCTCCTGTGCAGCACCTTGTCAAAGGCCTTTTGGAAATTGAAACAGATTACATCCACTGGCTCTCCTTTTTATAAACTTACTTGTTATCTCAGATCACAGAATCCCTACAGTTTGGAAACAGGCCCTTTGGCCCAACAAGTCCACACCAACCTTCAGAACATCCCACCCTAACCCATCCCCCTATAACCCACCTAATGTACACATCCCTCAGCACTATGGGCAATTTAGCATGGCCAATCCACCTAGCCTGCACATCTTTGGACTGTGGGAGGAAACTGGACCACCCGGAGGAAACCCACGCAGACACGGGGAGGGCGTGCAAACTCCACTCAGACAGTCGCCCGAGGGTAGGATCGAACCCAGGTTCCTAGTGCTGTGAGGCAGCAGTGCTAACCACTGAGCTACCATGCTGCTCAAAGAATTCTAACAGATTTGTCAGGCATGACCACTCTTTGATGAAGCCCTGCTGACTCTGCCCTACTTTACCATGTACTTCCAATGACACCACAGTTTCATCCTAAATAATGAACTTTAAAATCTTACCCACGACTGAAGTCAGGCTAACCGGCTTATAATTTCCTGTCTTCTGCCTCCCTCCCTTTTTGAACAAATGTGTTACATTAGCTGTTTTCCAGTCTTCTGAGACCCTCCCTCACTCCACTAATTTCCTGAAAGATTAATGCCTCTACCATCTCCTCAGCTATCTCCTTCAGAACTCTGGGGTGTATTCCATCCGGTCTGGATGATTTATCCACCTTCACATCTTTCAGCTTCCCAAGCACCCCAAGGATATTTCTCAATGGTATTTTTGGTGATACCAACTACATTTCACCTCTGCTTCTTGATCTCTTGAAGTTCTGGTGTGTAGCTGGTGTCTTCCACCATGAAGAATGATGCAAGGTACTCATTCAGTTCCTCTACCATTTCTTTGTTCCCCGTTACTACTTTTCCAACCTAATTTTCCAGTGGTCCAGTGTCCACTCTTGCCTCTCTCTTACATTTTACATATCTTAAAATAAACTGTTGCAATCTTCTTTCATGTTACTAGTTAGCTTACCCTCCTATGTCATCTTCTTCCCTCATAGCTTATTAATTGCCTTTTACTTGTTTTCAAACAAATCCCACTAATTTTCAACACATTGTATGCTTTTGTGTTTGATTTTATGCTTTCCTAGACATGTCTTATTGGCTATGCTTGGCTCATCCTCCCCTTAAAATGTTTCTTCTTCCTTGGCATAAATTTCTGCTGTACTTTCTGAATTGTCCCTAGAAACTCCTGCCATTGCTGCTCCACCGTCTTCCCTCTAGGGTCCCCTTCCAATCAAATCTGGCCCTCAAGTCTTTTTAGTTACCTCTACCTAATTGTAATACCGTTATATCCAATTCATGTTTCTCTCAGAGTGAATTTCAGAGTGAATTCAATCATGTTAATACTATCAAGAAAATCACTAACTTGTTTTCTACATTAACTTTAAGGCTAATTTATTTCCTTTTAATTTAGTTTGCATCATTATTTACTGTTTGCAAGTCATTGTTGTATGTGATAACTCAAAGTTCTCATCTTTTTCTCCCAAATCCCAAAACAGTCTCAAGGAACTTTGTAAATATTTTTCCAGTAAACCAAGAGAACAAACAAAGGAAACACTATGATTACAACAGCGAGAAAACAAACTCCATGGGGATTTTTAAAAAAAGCTTAAAGGAGCTGAGTTCAATTATTAAAATGGGTTTGGAAACTTTTATTTCACTTAGATGGTAGAAGAGTTGCATATCATTTTGTCATGACATCCAACAAATGTGTTTTCATGATTCATAAATCGTAATTTATTTAGAAACAGATTAATATAAGTTTGATTATTTGATTTTGCAGTTGGTCTTTATTGGGCCTGGTGTGGAGAAGAAAGGTTAAGCAGGTGACGCTGTGGAGGTTTGGAACAGTAGGAATTCCATAGGTACAAATTTATTTTGAAGCCATCAATAAAAGCTTTCTGCATGACATTAACGGAATACAGAGCTAAAATCACATTACAACTTTTATTGTGCTACCTAATGTTACAAGTAATCATAGATAACATTTCTTCTGATATAAGATTGTCAACCTTCATTATATCTTCTTTTCTAGTCTTGAGTATTCCATTCTAATTTACTCATCTTTCTTATTTCACCTTCTCCACCATCTCTCACCCAGCCATATAACCCAATCTGAAGTAAAATATATTTCTTATGTTGTCAATTTAAATATATCTGTTCCAGAGACCTTCAATGTTCATAAGGTATTTTCATGCAAATCTGGAATTTGTAATCAAGTCAAATAAAATAGTCAAGTAACAGTTAAAGGCAGACTGTTATGATTAACTTCTATCTTTATAATATCCTCTCAGTTGGTTGCAACAAATGTTTATTCTTCTTTTCAGAATGCAGCTATCACACTTCAATTCAAATGTAGTTTACTCAAGATTGAAAGATCCAATTGGCAAGGTTTCTTGAGTGAAAAAAGAGGAATTTTATTGTCTGCTAAGCCTAAGAAAAGAATCATAAAAATGACATCATACACATGCACACACGGGTAATAAGTTTAAAAGAAAAATGTCTGGGAAGACAGAGAAAACATTGGTCACACAGTTAACAGTCCTTAAACTTCTTGAGATTCTTAACCTAAGGCCACGGTTGTTCAATGGTTGACTTGTATACTTTTCAGTTGTCAAGTCCGTAGATAGTTTTGAGTTCTCAGTGAAAGGTTGTTTTTCCAATTTACTGTTTTATTGGGCGCTATGTTCTGAAATGATGAGAGAACAGGCAGAGAGATTTCAGCTTTTGTTGTCAAAAATTCATTTTCCTTTGCTGTTCTCTGCTGCTCAAAGAATTACTACAAGGATTCCGGGATTCCCTTGTCCGCTCCACACTCCCCTCCAGCCCCACCACACCCAGCACTTTTCCCTGCAACTGCAGGAAGTGCTACACCTGACCCTACACCACCCCCTCATGCCCATCCCAGGTCCCAAGAAGACTTCCCACATCAAGCAGATGTTTACCTGCACATCTGCTAATGTGGTATACTGTATCCGCTGTTCCAGTTGTGGCCTCCTCTACATCAGGGAAACCAAGCAGGGGCTTGGGGACGACTTTGTGGAACACCTATGCTCAGTTCGCACTAAACCGCTGCTCCTCCCAGTCGCTAACCATTTCAACTCCCCCTCCCATTCCTCAGACGACATGTCCATCCTGGGTCTCCTGCAGTGCCACAACGATGCAGGAACAGCACCTCATATTCCACTTGGGAACCCTGCAGCCCAATGGTATCAATGTGGACTTCACAAGCTTTAAAATCTCCCCTCCCTCTACCGCATCCCAAAACCAGCCCGGCTTGTCCCCACCTCCCTAACCTGTCCTTCCTCCCACCTATCCCCTCCTCCCACCTCAAGCCCCACCTCCATCTCCTGCCTACTAGCCTCATCTCGCTGCCTTGACCTGTCCGTCCTCCCTGGACTGACCTATCCCCTCCCTAACTCCCCACCTACAGTCACCTTTACTGGCTCCATCCCCGCCTCTTTGACCTGTCTGTCTCCTCTCCACCTATCTTCTCCTCTATCCATCTTCTATCCGCTTCCCCCTCTCCCCCTATTTATTTCAGAACACCCTTCCCTTCCCCCATTTCTGAAGAAGGGTCTAGGCCCGAAACGTCAGCTTTCCTGCTCCTCCGATGCTGCTTGGCCTGCTGTGTTCATCCAGCCCTGCACCTTGTTGTCTCAGATTTTCCAGCATCTGCAGTTCCTACTATCTCTGATTCATTTATCTACCCAACTGTTTTCTCTCTCTGTGCTCCATCTCCACCTACTGTTTACTCCTCCTCCTCCCCCTTCCCCCACTCCATCTTCAGCATATTTACAAAACATTTCCTAGTTACAATCAGTTCTGAAGAAGGGTCACTAGACCTAAACTGTTGCATCTGTGGAGAGAAAACAGAGTCAGCCAGACCTGCAATTTCTATTTTTGTTGCCACTTTCAAATTGGACAAAAAAAATTATAGTTCACTTGACGCAGAGCCTGCATTAATCTATGGTCAACTGACAGCTATAGCCATTTTAGTTCCATATTTCTTCCATTTTGTAAAAAAAATTTTCATCCATGAAATCTGTCAGATATTAAAAAAAATGATGAATGTTAAAAATATATTATTGTTTGAGCAATAAGGCTCTAAATGGAGGAATGATGTATAGCTTTTTAAGTTCGATTTAAATTTCTAAATTGTGTGTTAAGGGAATAACGTGATTTTTAGTTTCAATTTAGATTTGTTCTGAGACTGGTGTGGGGGGCAGTGTGATGTGCAGGTTTGTTTTGTTTATGTGCACCTAAATGAGGTTTTTAAACCCTTAAGGCAAATAGTTCTATTCATCAGAACAAAGAGCAGAAGAGAGGAGGGACACAATTGCTGCTGCCTAACATCAGGGGTCTAGTAACACATCAAATCAGAACAATCCTGGAGAAGTCTGCCAGCATGCAGATTCATTCACAGAGAAGGGATTCTTGGCAGCAGAGGTGCAGTTAGTTAGTAGTCTACGCTGAAAATAGATCCTAACAAAAAAGTCAGTAAAATCAAAGCCCCAGAAGCAGAAGATTTTGAGGTTTCAGAGTAATTATCATCTCTTGAAGGCATGGGTTTAAGGAATATATTGCTAAATAGTAGATAAATTGACTTATCAACTTGTTTAAGAGTGTCGGGAAGATTCAGTAACTAAAGAAAATAGCATGGAGATAATGCTCAGAATGTTGCCAAAAAGGAATTCAACTGCAGGCAACAAGGAGCTTTAGTGCAAAGATATGGTTGACCCTTCACTATGGGTTGGGCGTCTATAAGGTTATTGTTAGGGTGGATAGATATTTGTAATGCAACTGTTTCAAATAAACCTTGTATACGTTCCCATAGTTTATTACTTTTCTTTTCTGTAATAAACTTTTATGCTCTTTTGTTAAAGAATTGGTAGTCTCTTGGAATATGTTCAGTGATTGATCTCCATGGGAACAAAAATAAAAATAAATCTTATGATTTATCAAACCAGTTTTAATTCTGGGATCAGGCTTGTCCAGTTTTACCATCGGATGGGATCATAACAGATGTTAAAAGTTAAAATTTTATAGCTTACGTTTACCGCTATCATAACACCATTCTCACAATGAAGAACGAACACTGACAGTATTTCTCATCTTCATATATGGTGAGCATTCTGTTACAATGTCAACCTTAAATACCAGTACAATGATTGGATTGACAGTACATATACACTACACTCACTCTGTTTGAATTTGTGTTCAAATGTGCTTTAAGACTAACAACCACACTTCTTTCCTGGACTGCATTATCTTCTCAAATTTTAACCCTTCACTGCCTAGTTCTACTTACATTTTCACAAATTTGATTTCTAGAAGGTTAGTATGTGCTTCAAAAAGGTTGTCTGCACATACATTCTGAATCCAATTATTATTTTGAGTTTGCTTTTAAAACTTGATTAAGTTTCTTTGAACTTCAACATTTTTACCACACAGGAACCACCGTGATGGCCTTCACCAGTGATGTCTGTTGAGGTTTTTTCCCCTTTGCCTTTTGCTTTGGGAAAGACTTTTTCTCCCAAATCCATTACATGATCCCTAAAACACTAATGCCATCAATTAGATGTGCAGCTTTGACTTTAGTCCTCCACAGCAGTCTCACTAACTGAGGTTTTAACTTCACGTTCACCTAGCCTGATGGAGAATTCTTGTTGTCCTTCTGCAATTTTTCCATGTCGATAGCTGTTAACCAAATTTCAGGCCCTGTCCTGTCATGCTTTGTCACCTTCCTTGGCCCTTTCTTGACATCAATTAAAGCTACAAGCCTAACACATTTAAGTTTAGTCCTTTCTGATAATGCTAGCTTATACTTGGACCTGTTCAATTCAGCTGACCCTTCCTGATTCACCCCAAAAATCACAAGCTTCACTGGCTCTTTAAGGCTTCTGAACCTCTTCGGGTTTTCTGCTTTCCTGTTGCTTGCTGCATGTTTCTCTGGCCCTCTCAATCTCTCTGAATCTCTTTTTCACCTTGATGGACATCTTTTGCAACCAGCCAAAACATTTGCAAAACAAAAAATCTTGTTTGGGGCTATCCTCACTATTACCAGACCCATAACAATCTCACTCTATAAGTGGTGTGGTGATTCTACAGTCATTTTAGGTCAATGGTTCTTTCTTAAAAAAAATTTAATCCATGAAATGTGTCAGGTATAAAAATCACATCATAAAAATTGAAATGTGGTCATCCATATTTATTGCTCTGTTGAGAGGAGTAAAATAAATGTTGAAAATAATAAATATGTTTTGCTATTTAAAATTAAGGGAAAATATAGTTTGATTTTAAAGTATTTAGAACCTCACAAAGGCCAGCTATAAAAAGAAAATCATACTGCAAATATTATATAGTTGCAAATCTGCTGAGAATTGGAAGCTTTTGTTTTTAAACTGGCTGTTTATTTCCTTATTTCCTAACATTCCAGTATCTTTTTTTTCTTTGCCTGTCAGAACTGTTGCTTTGAACTTAACACTTATGGTGAAGTGGAACATTTAACTTCTGCAAACAGTGATTTAAATGCATTCAATTTTGAAGATATCAATTCAGGAAGTTTGCTGAATTTGATGGCAACACAATTGCTTTTCAGCGCTCTGATGTTCATAGCTTTGCTCCTCAACCTGCAACTTGGGGATTAAATTGAAAATCCACTTTCAATTTTTTAAATTAAGTATGGGTCATATTTTCAATATTCCATCTGCATGTGCACATCTAAGATGTCATGATGACAACTTCTCTTTGATAAACAGACAATACCACTAAAAAATATGATCTCTTAAAAATATTTGCAATAAAGTTTTGCTTTCTCCGCCCAATGCTGGATTTAGCAGAAGAATGAAAAATGTTAACCATTAATCATAAATATTTAGCTATGGAAGTGTCAAGGAAGTTATTTTCCTAAATTTATATTAGAACATATGAGAAATAGAAGCAAGAGTAGGCCATTCAGACCTTTGCCATTTCACAAAGAACTTATGACCAATTTATTCTTCTGTAACTTCATGTGCACAAATGATAGAATTTGGAAAGTAATAAAACAGACTTCCCAAATCAAATTAACATATTACTCTTATATGCCAAATTAAATCTATTGAGTGTAATTGTAATGTGTAGCGTTAGTTACAAATATATTAATACTCCTATGAAAATTAATTATTTGCTATTTTAATGTAAGAGGTTAATCTGTTCATTTTGAATAATTTACTACCTTGATTATTGGAGATCTTACAGCACAGTAGCGGTGCCACTGCCTCTGAGCTAGAAGCTTTGCATCTGAGTCCTATTCCAGGACTTAATGTCTAAGGAAAGTACATTCGTAAAACAGCCATACATGTTTTATGTCATTATGGAAATCCGTCCAACACACATCAACGGCAGGCAATAAGTATGTGAGAGATCCCTAATCAGTCATATGATGAAAAGAAAATTGGATTCTCTATCATTACTGTACTTAACTCCAGAATGCAACATGCACATGAAAGTGCATGTTGACAGAACGGCCCATGCTCCCTGAATGATTTATAACACACCACCACCACTATCATCATTCACAAAACATACAGCAGCAATAACCCAGACTAAGTTCAGTTCTACATCAGTCAAACAAGGCTAAGCTCTGTGCACAGATCTGTAACAGATTTGTGCTACACAAAGTTCTAGGCAATGACCATCTCCAACAAATCAGAATCTAAACATCTCCCCTTGACCTGGACAACTGAATCTCTCTTCCCACAATCCAATCAAAACACTTGGAATTTTCATAACTTTTACTTGCAGCCACAAGAACATGTCAACGCTGGAAGTGCTATAGTAAACAACATAGCTGTTGACTCCTTGGAGCCTATCCGATATTCACAAAGCATAATGTGATGGAACACCCTCCACCTGCCTGGATGAGGGTGTCTCCAGCAACATTCAAGATGAACACCATCCATAAAACAGCTCCAGCTCACTTGATTGGCACTCCCTCCATCAATTTAAATATTTACTCCCTTCACCATTGACACACAGTGGCAGCAATGTGTACCACATATAAGATATACTGCAGCAATTTACCAAAGTGCCTTTGACAGTACCTTCCAAATGTGCAGCCTAGAAAGAGATGCATGGAAGGACCTGCAAATCTCCCTCCAATCCACATACCACCTTCACTTGTAATGATATCACTGTTCCCTCATTGATGCTAGGTTAAAAACCTGGAACTCCCCTTGTAACAGCACTGTGGATGTTCCTACGTTATACAGATTGCAGTGGCTCAAGAACCATCTTTTCACAGGTAGTTGGGATGGGTAATAAATGCTGTCCCAATTAATGATGTCCACATGCCACAAATGAATATTAAAATATTGCAGTAAGTACAGTTTTGTTATTACTCACACTAGGCTCATATCTTTATACTGATGACTCAGACTAGCCTCATATCTATACACTGATCATGCACCCTGGGGTCATATCTGTATACAGATCACACAGAGCTTTGTAAAGAATGGTTGTTCTGAAAGTACTAATGTTACAAACTATATCAAACTCCATTCAATTTGCCAATGTCAGAGGATTTAGGCAGGGAAAGGTAGAACAGCGCTTGATATTATACGATGAAGTCCTGAATCCTACGTCTCCTCATTATCTTAAATACGATGTCTACTTTACTAATGTAACATGTTTCTGATTGCTATTGTGAAATAAATTACATTTTGTTTAAAATAAGCACATCTTCTCATTAAGACTCACAAGTGGATATCCTCTTAAAAAATCTGCGGATGCAGGTAATCATAAACAAAAACAGAAATTGCTGGAAATCTCAGCAGGCCTGGCAGCATCAGTGGAGAGAAATCAGAGTTTACATTTCAAGTCCAGTGATTCTTCTTCGTGTCCTCTAAACCAAAAGATCCTTAGACCCAGAAAAGGAAAAGGATGTTGGCAACAAACTACCCCAACCAAAAGCTAGTAGTGGGTGGCATCACAAAATATACAGCACAGACTGGTCTCAGTTCAATGTACAGATCACTCAGACTAGGCAAAGATCAATGTACAGCTTACCAGACTCAGGTCAGTATACAGATCACATAAATGGATATGCAAATCCATCCTTTATAAGTACATTGGCCATTTATTTTAATCCTTGGGCTAAAATCTGATAGTATGATTTTCCACCCCAAAAAGCAGATGAAAGAATGTAGTTGACAGCATGCACCAATCTGATGCAAAATGCCGAGGTAGAAAAGCGATTGTTAATACTGTAACATACTGTTTACAATCCCCTTGTAAATTCAGAAGCTACTTTTTCTAGAAGATACAGGGTTACCTGTGAGAATTGCCTCCTGCTATCACCAAACATACATAACAAAACATACTGGAAATTCACCCAAACTAGAAATTCCCATCCACCTGCACTCTCTGCACTCCAAACATATTGCAACACAAGATAAAAAAAAGTGTGTGGTATGGACACAAGAAGTTTTCTGACATGTAAGAATCAGCAAACCCACATTTCATAGAAGTCTGTTCTTTTTATGACTTAGACCGAACTTTATCTGAAACAATAGAAACTGCATCCAACCAGAAGGTACCGAGATACCGTTTGTTACATTCCAGGAATGGACCTCACAGTCAGTATGGGTGAGAAGGACATCATGGAAGACCATCCCTGGTGACAAACAGAAGGAAAAGCATCCAACCAGATGGTGCTGCGACATTGCTCGTTTGCATTCTGGGGAATATGATTCGGAGGGGCCAGGTTGTGTACAAATGCTTGGGAGGAGCATGTCTCCAAAGTGAAGCAGAAACTGGTCTTTTGGGAGTACCACTCCCTCTCCATTATGGGATAAAAATATGGTCATCAGTGTGAGACACTCTCTGTTGTTGTACGTGGGACAGGTCTGGCCTATCCTGCAAAACTGCTCTGTTTCAGACATCCGAGCCATTTTCCATTTCATCTGGAGTTCTAAGATGGACCATGTCCACAGGAACTCCATGTACAAAACTTTGCATAAGGGGAGAAAGAATGTACCCAATGTTGCCTTCATCTTGATAGCCTCCTTTATGTGCAGCTGCATCAAGCTGTGCGTAGATCCTCAGTACATAAACACCAAGTGTCACTACGTACTGAGGTTCTACATGTCCGCAGTGTTGCGAAGGATGGAACTGGCCTTGTTGCTGGGGAATGCTCCCAGTAGTTGGACCATTCCATATTACCTGTCCTTCATAGAGAAATTTGCAAAGAAAAGCACCTTTGACCACCAGTCAGCATGTTGCTTCCATGAGGCCCTGAGGGAAAAGGAGAGATGGACCCTGTTGCATGGTTCCCTGAGCAGATTGTGAAATTCATTTGGCAGAATGCATCATTGCTAGATCTTTCCAACAAGCACCAAGACATTGCTTGTCTGGTGCTGAAAAGGGGACTAACTGTGAGATCTTTTATGTACACCCAGTCAGTCTGCACCAGCGCATGCTGCCCTCAAAGTGACTGCGGGGTGATGGAGACTGTCGCACATGTCCTTCTGGAATGCGCCTTTGCAAAAGAAGTCTGGGAAAAGACACAGCGGTTTGTGTCAAGGTTCGTCGCGAGCAGCTCCGTGACATGCAACTCAATGAAAGATGCTCTTTGGTCTGCCGGAAACTTGTTGGTCTTCCAGTACAAGGAGTTGACCCCAAGTGAGCATTGCAGACTGGTACATTCCAAGGTTCAGGATTCCGTGCAGAGGGACGCACTAAAGCTTGGGGCAACCACCGCCAAGGCACAGTGGGGAAAGACCACTATCTGAGGTCTTTCTGCTGAAGGTAAATGGGGGTCTGTTAAGTTAGTGGACCCTCCCAGTGTCTCAAATACATGTAAACATTAGTATTGTATGTGTAAGAGAGGTCTTTGGTTTTTGTGGATAGAGTCAATGTTCAATGTTTTGTTTGTTTACTTGATATGCAACTGTACAGAACCGAACTGCATTTATGACAATGTATATATGCAAAGAGATTTTTTATGAATAAAGCATATTTTTGAAAATTAAAAAATGCTGGGAGGGGACTTTATAGTCAGTGTGGGTGTGAAGAGCATCGTGGAAGAACCTGGTGTTAAAGAATGGACAGTCACAAACATTACATACTGTAGTGTTTCCATCCCTCCTTTCTCCTCTAACCAAAAAAAAAGGAGAAGCAAAGTTTACAGGAGGGGAGACAGAACATCATGAGAGGAAGGTCTGCAGTGAGATTTCCACTGGGTAAATGAGCGCAAGCTTAAACAGCTTCTGGAAACTGTCGTTGGTGAGTAGTAGGTAAGTTTTGAGAAATTGTTATTGGAGCTGAGAGCACCAGCAGCTTCAATTTAATTTTAAAAGTATTTGACATTGTAAAGATTAATTAAGTTAAAGGGGTAAGACATGGTAGAAGAGCTCCAAATCATAGTCTGCTCCTCCTGCTTGAAGCCCAGCACATTTGCAGTGGCCAGGACCTGCATGTGTGCAAGAATGCCTCTAGCTGCAGCTCCCAGAAGCCTGAGTTTTAGAATTGGAGTGGTGTCTGGGGACACTGTGGAGCATTTGCAAGGCGGAGAGTATCATGGATAGCATGTATAGAGAGGTGTCATACCGCAGACTCAGACTCCACAGGCAGGAAGAGAATGGGTGATCACCAGGCAGAACAGGAGGGCTAAGCAGTGTAGTGCAGGAATCTCCTGTGTCTATTCCTCTGCAAAACAGATATATATTTTGGATACTGTTGAGGGGAAACACCTCTCAGGAGATAACAGCAGCGGCCAAATTTATGGTACCCTGATTGGTTTTGCTGCAGAGGGAGGGAGAAATTGATGTAGAAAAGCTATTGTTATAGAAGATTCAATCATAAGTGGAATAGACAGGCATTTCTGAGGTAACAAGTGAGACTCCAGGATGGTGTGTTGCCTCCCTGGTGCTAGGGCCCTGGATGTCTGGAATGATTGCAGGATATTATGGAGGTGGAGGGCAAGAATTGTAGCAGGCAAGGTAAATGAACTTAGTACTTGGAACTATAACATTGTTGTGATAATGGAGACTTGGTTGAAATAGGGACAGGACTATCAGCTGAATGTCCCAGGATTTAGATGTCTCAGGTGTGATAGAAGGGAATGTAAAGTGGGCGGGAGAGTTGCATTACTGGTAGAGGAGAATTTCACAGCTGTACTGATAGAGGATACAGCAGAGGTCTCATGCAGTGAGGTAACATGTGTAGAACTCAGGAATAGCAAAGGTGAAATCACAATGCTGGGAGTATACTACAGGCCTCCCAACAACCAGTGGGAGATGGAGGAGAGAATATGTACACAAACTTTGGAAAAATATAAAAATAGCAGGGTTGTTGCGGTGGGTAACTTTAACTTCCCCTATATTGACTGGGAATCACTTTGTTTGAGGGGCTTCAATGGGGCAGAATTTGTAAGAACCATTCAGAAGGGTTAGTCCAGCAGGGAAGTGGATAGTCCAAGCAGGGAAGTGGTTATACTGGACCTGGTTTTGGGGAATAAGCCAGCCAGGTGAGTGAAGTTTCAGTGGGGAGCATTTCAGAAGCAGTGACCATAATACAGTGAATTTAAAGATACTCATGAACAGAGATAACAGCAGTCTTTGGGTGAAAGTGTTAAATTGAGGGAAGGCGAACTACAACAATATTAGGCAGGAACTGGAGAATTGTGATTGGAGACGGCAGTTTGAGGGGATTCCACAACAGACATATGGGAGTATTTCAAAAGGCGGTTGATAAGAGTTCAGGAGTGGCATGTTCCTGCGAGACTGAAGGATAGGAATGGCAACTTACATGGGATGTTAAGACCTCCGTGAAAAAGAAAAAAGAAGCATACGTAACGTCTAGGAGGATGGGAACTGATGAAGGCCTTGAAGTATATAAGGAAAGTAAGAAAGGAATTAGAAGGGGTCACACATATAAGAGTTACACATATATAAAAATCAAGAGGGTAGCCAGACAATGAGTTGGCTCACTCAAAGACAAAGGAGGGAATCTATGTGTGGACCCAGAAGACCAACTCAAGACTGGACATCCATGAGGTGCTGTGGGCCATCAACAGCAGCAGAATTGTATTCCAGCACAACTGTAGCCTCATGGCCCGGCGCATCCCTCACTCAACCATTACCATCAAAAGCCAGGGGATCAAGCCTGGTTCAATGAGAGAGAATCTAATCACCCTCCCTTGACGTTCAATGGTGCTAACATCACTGAATCCCCCACTGTCAACATCCTGGGGTTACTATTGACCAGAAACTCAACTGGACTCACCACATTAACAGAGTGGCAACAAGAGCAGGCCAGAAGCTAGGAATACTGCAGTGAGTAACTCACCTCCTGACTCCTCAAAGACTGTCCGCCATCTACAAGGCACAAGTCAGGAGTGTGATGGAATATTCCCACTTGCCTGGATGAGCGCAACGCCAACAACACTCAAGAAACTTGACACCATCCAGGAAAAAGCATCCCGCTTGATTGGTACTATATCCACAAGTATTCACTCCCTCTACCACTGACACTCAGTAGCAGCAGTGTGTCCTATCTACAAGATGCACTGCAGAAGTTCACCAAAGATCCTCAGATAGCACCTTCCAAACCCACAACCACTTCCATCTAGAAGGACAAGGACATCAGACATATGGGAACACCATCACCTCCAAGTTCCCTTCCAAGTCATTCACCATCCTGACTTGGAAATATATTGCCGTTCCTTCACTGTCACTGGGTCAAAATCCTGGAATTCCCTCCCTAATAGCATTGTGGGTCAACCCACAGCAGGAGGAGTGCAGCAGTTCAAGAAGGCAGCTCACCACCACCTTCTCAACGGCAACTAGGAATGGGCAAAAAATACTGGCCAGCCAGCGATACCCACATCCCACAAATGAATAGAGAAAAAATATACGAGTAACAGAATTTGATAGTGATAGCAATGAATACAATGAATAGCAGAATTTGAGTAGTCCTTAGAGATAAGAAAGTCTGGATAATGTCTAAAGAAAATGTCTGTGGAGTTTGCACATTCTCCCCATGTTTGCATGGGTTTCCTCTGGGTACTCCGCTTTCCTCCCACAGTCCAAAGATGTGCAGGCTAGTGGATGTGCCATGCTAAATTGCCCATAGTGTTCAGGGATGTGTAGATTATAGGAGGATAGGTCTGGATGGGATGCACTGAGGGTCAGTGTGGACTTGTTGGGCTGAAGGGCCTGTTTCCACACAGTAGGGATTCTTTGGATTCAATGGAGAGTGTAATTAATGCGATACATTGTAAGATGCCAAGGTCTGACGATATGATGGCCAGTAAACATCATGAGGTCATGGGGAACCTAAGGTTGTCCATAGGGCTATCCATCATTAATCAGGAGTCTCACAAGATTGGATGTATAGATTAAGGGGGAAGGAACAATGACAATGTTGTTGAAAATTACTGTATTCAAAATTAATAAAAATGCTGTATCCCACTGGGGAAATCAGAGCGTCATTGACCTTTCTTCCAATCTGAGCTATTATTAAGAGGATGACAATGATCCACATGAAAGCCAGATTTGGAGCGGTCTCTGGCTTTTCCTGCATATATGTTAAAGAGCTCAAATTAAGATCGATTGTACTTCTGAACACAGAACTCAAGACTGCTCTTTGACATCTCTCCCTGACAAAGATCAAGTATGTTTATAGGGTTGGAAGCAGAATGTGGTCTAATAACACCAGATAACTTGCAATAGTAAGCATAGCAGAGGGTTTTATTGTGTGATAAACGTCTTTGATCTAAAGTATAAAAACAGCCATGTGAACTTAACTCCTCACATGGACTTTCAGCCTTAATGAGCAATTGATGTTTGACTGATGTGACACATGGAACATATTTCATGGCATTGTCCTAAGGGAGTCAGAGCACATAACTGCTTGGAGTAGTACAGTAAAGTTTTGATTTCATAACTGCATTTAACTGAGCTGAATGTTCACTGTATAGTTTGAGATTGAGGGTTTGCAAGCATTTGACATTGATAAAGTCCAAGTAGCTACTATATAACAAACAAACAGCATGTTAATAAATCAATTCCTCTCAAAAATAAATGCCAGCACAAGATTTTAAATTCACCAGTGCCTCCCACTGAAATACAATAGGAAAATGTCTTAAACAAACAGTTCTGCTCCAACTGATGAGCAAAAGCAGAACCTGTATTTAGATAACAAGATGCAGGGCTGGATGAACACAGCAGGCCAAGCAGCATCATAGGAGCAGAG
>NC_063343.1:17174515-17193327 GCF_021869965.1 Rhincodon typus | reverse complement strand
AAACTGTTATTGTTATATTTTGACTGTTATCTTACTTCTACTCTGTATATATGTGTATTCTGTTCTCCTTGCATATAGTGATTAATAAAGTCAATCTTTTTGGTAATTCAAGGAAGCCTGGTTAAGTTGGCTCCTTCTAAAATAAAGTTCATTTGGATTTGGGAGAAAGGCATCCACAAGGGAAGGGATCCCACCCAGAACCAATAACAAACTGGGGACAAAAACAAAGTTGCTGGAAAAGCCTAGCAGGTCTGGCAGCATCTGTGAATATAAAAACAGAGTTAACACTTCGGGTCTGGTGACCTTTCCTCAGAACAAATTGGGGAACCTCAACCAGAGTCTGGTCACAACGTCATGAACGGAAAAACTAGGTCAGATGTTTAACAGTCAGTCCACACTTTCACATGCACGTTTTCAGTTTTGGTTGAAAGACAATTCATTTTAAATGTGGAATGCCTTCAGCAATTGGTAAGGGGTTCTTTGACATCTTTGGAATGTTATTTTTCCTTTGAATAATGAACATCTGCTGCAACAGGAAGCTCAGTTCACACTTTTCTCTTGTAATGCTTTATGACGAAGTGAGCACTCTTCTTACAATTTCATTTCCATGCGAACACTTCAGGCATTAGCAAAGTTATTAGCAAACTTTTAAACATTGTTTTCCTCTTTCTCCGCCACCATTCATTCCATCAATTGACAATTAGACCTTTGTAACTTGCTGAAAGCCAAAGAACACTAAAAACAAAATTATTGAATGAATTTATACAGTGGAAGTGAACATTCTGCTGGAACTATTAGGTGTAAAAGTACTTTAAACACTAAGTAAATTGGGTTGCCAGTCAGCTGTTAACATGGGAGATTCTGAACCAGTGCATTTTATTTACGAACCACTACAAGAATGGTATTTGTAATTAATATTGCTGATAGGTACTTCCTTGATGGGCTGTGAAACTGATATTCAGGTAACCTGGATGAAGGGCTAATAAACCTCTGCAAAGTGCTCATGTCATATCAATTTTAAAGCTGGATAGGATTGGCCATATTATAATTTTAAGTTTTAGTGTAGGACCAATTCAATACTACTGGTTGCAGAATTGGTACATTTGAAAATGGACATTGGTACATTTCATCGATATCCAAGCAGTCACTTTGTAGATATGAAACAAAAGCTGTGGAATTGAAGAGCATTGTCCATTCTATTTGCTTCTCTTGGACTGTGAGTTAAATGAATCAAATCCTGCAGATTCAAGCAATTTTTATGACTGTTTCTTTAACTATGTTTTCCTCCAACTCCTCGATAGACTAATTTACTATTCAGTTTGCCACTAAAAAAATATCCTCAATCCTAAAAGATGAGGAAAGGGCAATTACCTTCTGCTGCTTCACCACATGGAGAAATCTTTCACAAGTGAGATCAGCACTGAAAGAAGCAGAATGCTGCATCTTGTCCAAGATTTTGGCACACCATTTAAAAGCTCAGTTTCTTTTTTTATCTACAGAATGGCATACGGAGTTTCAGGTTCTCAAGGTCAATCAGTGTTGGACTGCTTCTTCGTGCTATTTAGACTTGGCACCAGAGGATTAATTTCATCAGTGTCCAATTACATGGCTCAGCAGAGATCCTGGGAAGATAAATCCAATTCTTCTCTATTAACATGGACAGTGCATCAGTTCTAGCATAGCTAACACTGAGTGTATGCCAAAATATTGGCATAGGCAGTAATCTGGTGTTTGGTAACATTTTTTCTCCTCTTTACAAAGTAACAAGATGGCACATACCTTACCAAAACTGTGTTCTCTTGGGGTCTCTATCCTTTCAAAGGATGGCTTTTGACTTTAACCATTAGGTCCAAGAGAAAATCCTTGAGTTTTTGTATTGAATGAGCTTTATTGTCACACGTACTCACATGAGTACAGTGAAAAGTTTACAAGTCACCACTTATGGCACCATCTTAGATACAAAGTTACCTACGTTCAGATTCTGGTGTACAAATTCTTGGGAAAAAAGTTACAAAATAGAGAACTTAAAGATCCAGCATTACATGCCTTCGAAAGTACAAAATCATAGCAATAACTGAGAAAAATATAAAGAGAGAAAAAGTTCAGAATAACACTCCTTCCAGGATAATATAATAAAGGAAAGAAAGAAAGAAACTTAAAAAATAGAGAATTTAGAACAAAGTCTACTTAGTCCATTTCACGGCTCCAGGCTCAAGGACTCAATCAACCCCATTGGAATACTGGATCGGACTTACCACAGTGCCGAAGAAAATGCTGCCTGGAATCACAGGCTGACTGAAGCTGCCGCAAGGACACTGAGACCAATGCCAATGAAAACAGCCACTGAAGCCATCTAAAGGAATCTGAGGCTGGACCAGGCCAGCCATGCCACCACAGAAGCCTCAAGGAAAACCCAGACAATTGGAATCCCGGGCCTGGATCCACCTCATCTTTAGCTGCTGCTAAAGTAGCCACAAGAAACGGCCAGATCCCCACCACATTGGAACCGTAATGGAACAAAAACAATTCCATCATCATTGGTGGTCCTTCACAGATGAGGATGACTGTCTTCCACTGTCAGGCTGAGTGCATAGATGGATGTACAGTCTGATGTGGCTTTCACAGACTCTGCCAAACTTGGGGCAAAAGGAAGTCATGGGAATGGGTAGGTGGGGAATTGGTGAGGCAGTGCACTCTTTAATTAACCTGCCTTCTTCTTTTTCCCAACAGCAAATCTTGAGGTGCTTGATGCCTTCCCGGATACTCCTCCCCCACGTTGCACAGTCTTGGGTCAGTGATTCCCAGGTGGTAGTGGGAATGCCACACTTTGCCAGTGAGGCCTTCAGGGTGTCCCTGAAGCATTTCCTCTGTCCATCTGTGGCTTGCCTGCCGTTTTAAAGTTGGGAATAGAGCACCTGCTTACGGCATCTCATGTTGATTGTGCGGATGATGTACCCAGCCCATCGCAGCCAATCAAGGGTAGTCAGGACGCAGCCCTGTTTGAATGGGAATGGGTCAGTGGTGGAGTCATTTGTCATTACCACGAATTCCGTGTTGTCATGGAACCGGTGAAGGATGATGACAAACTTTGTGGTGCAGCCAAAGCGGAGAAAGACTCTCCGTAATGCTTCCAGGGTGCCATAGTCAAAGGCGTTTGAAAGGTCAAAGTAGGCCATAAACAGGGATAGGTTTTTTCTTTTGCATTTCTCCTGCACTGGGACATGGTGAAAATGATGCTCGTTGTGCCCCTCGTGACTAGAAGCTGCACTGCGATTCTGGGAGGAGTTCTTCAGCCACAAGGAAGAGACGTTTGAGGAGGATCTTGGCGGGAGATTCCCCTGAAGTTACTACAGTTGGACTTGTTCTCTTTTTTGAATATGCTCATGAATATGGCATTTCGGACCCCTCCCAGAATGCTCTGCTCCTTTCAGAAAAGGCAGACAAGGGCATGTAGCTACAGCAGGAGCTCTTTGCCTTCACACTTCAACGCCTCAGCAGGGGCACCGTATGGTAAAGCAGCCTTGTTATTCTTGAGCTGGTGGGCTGTCTTCTCTACTTTGTGCAGGGCTGGGGTATTACTGAGCTTGCAGTGTATAGCATGCTATGGGATGCAGTCAAGGATGCTGAGATCAACAACAGAGTGCAGGTTGAGGAGGTCTTTGAAGTGCTCCCTCCAGCGTTGTTTGATGGCTTCTTTGTTTATTGATAAGAGTTGCTCTGTCTTTGGCCAGCAGTGGGGTGGGGCATTGTGTGTTCAGTACGTAGGTGGACTTGACAGCACAGAGGAAACCCTGCACATCATAGTTATCGGCCATTCATTTGGGCCTCCAGTGCTTTCTCTACCCATCACCTGTTCTTTATGTCATGGGTTTGTTGTTGCGTCTCAGCCTTCAGTTGTCTGTAGCTCTACCTTTTCTCTTTTGAGTGTGGTTGTTGTTTTATACTCAGAAATGCCATGCACTTCCATTTTATGAGTTCTTGGATCTCTTGATCATTCTCATCAAATTGGTCTTGGTGTTTCTGGTTAAGTGACTGACCGAGTCTTTGCAGGTATTGATGATGGCCAACTTGAGAGCGGAGCAGAGGCTGTCGGAATCCTGAAACCAGGTGTCGCCGAGGGTCACTAGGTTTGTGGAGAGGAGCTGGTTGCATGAGGTTACCTTTTCTGAGTTTCTGAGTGCCTCAAAGTTGAACTTTTTGTGGCACTGCTTCAGTTGTCTCCGCTGCGCTGGACTATATTTATGTTTCTGAAGAAGGGTCTAGGCCCGAAACGTCAGCTTTCTTGCTCCTCTGATGCTGCTTAGCCTGCTGTGTTCATCCAGCTCTGCACCTTGTTATCTTATATTTATGTTGATGCTGGCTTGGTTCAAGCGTCGGTTTGTCCAGCAGAATTCAACTCCTGTCATGGCGTGGGTGATTCTACAGAGATAGTAAGAACTGCTGATTCTGGAATCAGAGATAACACAGTGTGGAGCTGGAGGAACACAGCAGGCCAGGCAGCATCGGAGGAGCAGGAAAGCTGACGTTTCGGGTCAGGACCCTTCTTCAGAAATGGGGGAGGGGGAAGGGAGCTCTGAAATAAATAGAGAGAGGAGGGGTGGGGCTGGGGAAGGTAGGTGGGATGGCGATAGGTGAGTGCAGGTAGGCAGTGGCGGGGATTGGTCAGTAAGGTGGGAGGAGCGGATAGGTGGGATAGAAGATAGACAGGTCAAGAAGGCGGGCATGAGAGGGAAGGCTGGTCGTGGGATAAGACTGATGGTGGGGAGATTTTGAAACTAGTAAAGTCCACATTGAGACCATTGGGTTGTAGGCTCCCAAGGTGGAATATGAGGTGCTGCTCCTCCAGTTTCCAGGTGGCATCCTCGTGACACTGGAGGAGGCCCAGGATGGACATGTCGCCCAGGGAGTGGGAGGGGGAGTTGAAGTGGTTCGCGAATGGAAGGTGTCGTTTGTCGCAAACAGAGCACAGGTGCTCTACAAAGCGATCTCCGAGCCTACTATCTTTCTGATCCCCCGCTCGGTGAGTCAAGGAGGTGCCAGTGTTTAGAGCATGGGTGCTGCCACTTTGTCTTGTATTTGTCCCTTTCGTGGAATAGTGTGTTGATGATGAGGAAGTTGTGTTCACAGCATTTAGTCTGGAGAAGGGTGCCATTGGAGTTTTGCTTCCTTACTCCCTCTTTCCTGATTTCATCATCTCAGTGGTCTGAAATTTTGTGGACTCTATTTGAAGTTGCTGTGGACGATTAGTTTGTCCACTGCAGGAGAGATTGGTTAAGGCTGGAGTAGAATTCCTTCTGCTCCTCAGCTGCTGCATTAAGCATTGGTGCATATGCATTGAATACCGTGACACACTGTTTCAAGCAAAGGGGAGTGAGTGGGAGTTTCATGAGGCATTCACTTCTACTGCAGGAGGTGTCTTTGAGTTCGTCCACCAGTTTGTTTTTGATGGTTAAGCTGACTACATGGATGTGGCATTCTTCTTTGGCTTTGCCATTCCAGATAAAGGTGCTGCCACTAATTTCCTCTCTGCCTGCCTGCCGGGCTTCACTCAAGGCGATGATGTCAAAATTGTAGCACTTGAGTTCCCAGCCAATGATGACGGTGTGGCATTCCGGTCTGTCATTGGCGAAACTGTCCATAAGAGTCCTGACATTACACTTCCCAAACTTCATCCTGAGGGTGTAGAAGGTACCCATGCGAGAGTACTTTTAACATGGGGAAACCGTTGCACACCGGCAACTACACAGGTTTAGCAGCACGGTCTTGGTCCAGTGGAGAGGGTGGTCTAAGCCAACTGGGGTCCAGCTACCACCAGCGTTAGATTGCTTGTGGTGGAGTACAGAAGAAACAGTTCAGCATTGGGCAGTGCCTCCCACTGAGTCAGTGTGAGGTCTGAGGTGAGGAGGATGGGAGAAAGGGGACAGGATGTGAAGAACAACGCAACTGCCGCCATTGTGCTTATCAGCCTTGCCTTTCCAAAAACAGGTGCAGCCACCACCTTGCTCTTTTATTCTACCAATTCTATTTGAAAGTCATATACCACAAGTGTGACTCTGCTTTCTGTGTGCTGATGCTGCCAGACCTACTCGGTGTTTCCAAATCTATCACTTTTTATTCTAAACTTATGAAGCTCTATATATATTGTTCTGGATGTAAAAAACAATGAGTTTTGACTGATGGTCAACAGTGGTGAATCTAATATAAATTTGATGCAATATTAAAATTAAAAAGATGTCACAATTTTGCTGACATTATCTTGGTTTATATTTTTTCATATTATTTATTAGTTGTTCTTTTAATAAGCTAGATTCACGAAAATGAAGATAAACATCCAATTTAAAATCCTTACTTGTTAATGAAATAGTTGGGATTAACTAACAACCCATTGCCAACTGTCCAGGAGGCAATCTTCCTATCATATAGGAATGAGAACTCATGTGGATGATACTAGGCATGTGAAAACAGAAGTCACTTCCTTGAACTTAGTTCTGTAACCATTTAGGAAAAATTGGCATGAGGAAGAAGCTCTACTAAAAGTATTGCCTGCCTGATTCATGACATCTATTTTATAGAAGGAAGGACAGCCGAGATTAATATCTGAACTCATTCCAGGAATTGAAAGAATTCAATGGCATAATTCAATTTTATAGTCAGATACAATTGTTCTCACTCACAATTTTTACCTGACAATAAGGTTTATTGCATTTCTTTGGCTTGCCTTAGTTGGGTTAGAGTTAGGGTTAACAGGATAATATGGGATGCTTTTATTTTTAAGTACCAGCACTGCAATATATTTGGTACAGAAATATTCTTGAAATTGGCCACAAAATAAAAACCAATATCTTTAGTGATTAGTCACTGCTTGGTAAGAATCAATATTTTCCTTCAGAAAGCCTCTTCTGTATCATCCTTCCTTTTACACACTGCCAGGAAGACAGGAGCTACAGAACAGGAGATTTCACACTTGGATAAACAAAGATTAGGAATTCTTTCTTTAGTTATAACACCATTCATTTCCATCTTGACTAAATTTGCATTGTTTTTTGAAAGTCAGATTCTAATTTCCATCTTATTGATGTGGAACATCTGGGCATGTGTCAATAATGTAATATATGATGCAAAGCAATGTGCTTTACATGCTCCAGAAAGATGCACAATGGTTAATGACAAGCAGATGTGTACAGAGCCACATCTGCCATCACAATTCTTAGAGGCAGTGTAGAAACATGGATCCTGACTGTGTTGTCCAGATCTTTAATCAGTTTAAGGGCTTCTTTTTTTTCCCATGGGGTGATCTGCAATCTTTTTCACTGATTGTTTTTATTTCATAAATGAGATTTTTAATACATACTTTATACACGCAACAACAATTAAAACTCTGTACAGGAGCACTGTATTGTTGGAAAGCTCTTTAGCATATACTCAACTTCTACCTGGAACTATTGAATCAACATAGCATCTGCTCAGTGATAGTGAGGTCTGATAGTACCTTCATTCATGTGAAAGATTGGAAAAAAATCAGAAGTCACATGACACCATCTTATAATCCAACAGGTTTATATAAAATCACAAGATTTCACCAGATGAAAGAGCAGCACTCCAAAAGCTTGTGATTTTAAATAAACCTGTTGGACTGTAACCTGGTGTTGTGTGACTTCTGATTTTGACCCCCAGTCTAACACTGGCATCTCCACATCAAAAGATTGGGAAAGCATCCTTACATATTGCTTGTGAGTTACAGCATTTAAGCTGGTGGAATTTAAAATTCATTTAACAAATCTTGAATTCAGAGCTAGCCTTGGTAGCTACATCTTTTAATATCCTAGCATGTTTCTATCAGATCCAGGGATTTATTGGTCTTTAGTCCCATTCATTTCCCTAGTACTCATCTGCCATTTGCTGGTTCTCCATTATTATTTCCCCAGCCTCATTCTCTAAGGGACCAATATTCACCTTGGTCTCTCACTTCCTTTTTATCTATTTTAAGAAGATCTTGCTGTCTCTTTTGATATTACTTGCTCAAAATTTATTTTCTCCCTTTTTTTGGTCATTTTTACACTGTCCCAATCATACCACCAACTTTTGCCACATTGTATGATTTTTTTTCCTTTGATTTGATGATATCCTCAACTTTCTTGCTTAACCAGGATCAGCTTATCCCATTCCGAGAAGTATTCTATCTCAGTGGGATTTATATTTTTGTGAGCCATGAACTATTTTCTTAAATATCTGCCATAATTCCTCATCCATTTTTGCTGCTAAACTCCCTTTCCAGTCAATACGTGTGGAGCTGGAGGAACACAGCAGGTCAGGTAGCATCAGAGGAGCAGGAGTGTTGACGTTTTAGGTCGGGCCCCTTCATCAAGACCCAAAATTGTCGACTCTCCTGCTCCTCTGATGCTGCCTGACTTGCTGTGTTCTTTCAGCTCCACACTGTACTGACTCTGACTCCAGCATTTGCAGTTCTTGCTATCTTCTTTCCCAGTCTACTCCAACTTGTTATATTCTTATTCTTTTTTATTTACCATGATTTAAGTTGAGTTTAAATTAGTTATTTCCAACAAAAGTTTCTCCTTCATAAACAGAATGTTAAATTTTAACATGTTACAGTCCTTGTTTTCTCGGAAATCTTTCACTCTTAGATCATTTACTAAATTGACAGATCCAAAACAGTCTGGCCCCTGGTTTGATTTGTAACATTGTGTTCAAGGAAACAGTCCTGAATAAACTCTGAATTCTCCCTTATGGTTACCTCTGCCGATCTGACTTTCCAATCTACATGTAAATTACAGTCACCCATGACTAAAGTGGTGTTTTTTTTTAACATGTCAGGCAGTGGGAGTGATAGACCATGATTCTTGGTGAGAGGTGGGTGCAAGAGCAGTTGGCGAGAATGAAACGTTTGCGGAAAAACAACGAACCAGCTCGACGAGCCAAACAACCACAACATCCACAACCCGATTCACTGCTAGCCCACGAGAACACATACTGGCCAGTACAAACTGACCCGACACTGGAACTAGGCAACAAATTCCTCTACACGCTAAAAAGACTCAAACAGACAGGACAGATCAACAAAGCAGACTTCTTAGGAATGAAACCCGAAGGAAGCAATACACCCCGATTCTATGGCCTCCCGAAAGTACACAAACCGGAAGTACTCCTTAGACCCATAGTCTCCCTACCTGGCACACCATCACACAGATTAGCCAAGGAACTACAAAAGAGACTAAGGCACTTCATCAACAAGTCACCCCACTCAATCCACTCAGCCCATGAGTTCCTCAATTTCATCAAAGACATAAGGATTGATGACGACAAGACCATGTATCGTTTGATGTCACTGCCCTATTCACATCAATAGACATACCACTAACAAAGGAAATAATGACAGCACTACTAGAACAAGAACAATACCCCAGTGAAACCATCTCCACAGACAACATACTGAAGCTACTGGACCTATGCCTCACCACCCACTTAACTTTCAATGGCCAAACATACAAACAGATCAACGGGACACCCATGGGATCACCTATCTCCGACTAATAGCCGAGGTGGTGATGCAAAGACTGAAAAGTACGGTCCTTCCACTAATCCAACCAAAACTATGGATACGCTACGTGGACAACACCGTTGTCATCATTAAACGGACCAAACTAGAGGAGACACACAAATAAAAAATAAACAAAACCGTCACTGGAATTATACCAGAGAGGAGGAGAAGAACAAACAGCTCCCATTCCTGGACATCATGGTAGAGCACAGGACAAATAGAGAACTCCAAACGAAAGTACACAGAAAAGCCACACACACTGACCAAGTACTGAACTTCCACAGTAACCATCCTAACACACACAAACTAAGCTGCGTAAGAACATTATTTAAACGGGCAACAACACACTGCAGCAGCACAGAGCTACGCTGATGCCAATCTCTGTTTCTCAGTCTTGTCCTTTAAAGATGTGCCTCTCACACTGTGGTTAGTAGTTCCTGGCTTGCAGTGTCTGACCTGATGCAAACCTGGACTTAAATATATACCTGGTGGTGCGAATCCCAAAAGGTCCTGGGGGAGTTCTAGCACGAGAGTGATACCATTGAGTTGTAGTGTACAAATAATGATGTGAGCAGTGGAAAATTCTATGAGATAATGCACTACAGCTCATTGAAAGAAAACCTTAGCGAGCCTCCACAAAATTGTTACTAAGCCAATTTTTGGTTAAATGCAGTCGTAATTTCTTATTCATCCTATGTAAATTTCCCCCTGGCTTAAGTGGAAATGCTCTCTTCATTCTTTCATGGAATGTGGAAGTCACTGGCAAGGCAATTTTTTATCTATGGCTAATTGACTTTGAGAAGGTTAGGCTGACCAACCTTCATGATCTACTTCAGTCCATCCACGCACATAATGATAGTAGGGGCTCCAGGATTTTGATCCAGCAACAGTAAAGACTTGGCAATGTCGTTCTAAGTCAGGATTGTGTGTGGTTTGGAAGGGGTGGTGATAAAACCAAAAAACCAAAGAATTGCAGATTCTGGAAATCAGAGACAAAATCAGAAATTGCAGGAAAAACTCAACAGAAAACCTTATTGTCTACATGGGTACCCTGCAACCTTCAGTAGTCAGCATCAAGTTTGCTAATTTTAGAGCCCGAGCCCCTTCTCCCATGTCCTTATGCCAACCCCGTCACACTAGGACTTGTCAGTACAGGCCTACCACAAACAATTATCAGCCATTAACGGTCCCCATGAGCAACTATTCATTCTCCCAGGCTGACCTTTGTCCATTCCTTTGTCTGCTCAACTGTTTTTCTCTCTCAGAGCTCCATCTCCATCTATCATTTACTCCATTCCCCTTTCCCCACCCCTTCTCTAGTATATATACCAACGCTTTTACAGCTGCAATCATTTCTGAAGAAGGGTCACTGGACCCGAAACATCAACTCTGCTTTCTCTCCACAGATATTGTCAGAAGTGCTGAATTTTGATCAGCAATCTTTGGTTTTGTTGGTGGTAAAACCATCTGTGTTAAAAAAGCTCAGCAGGTCTGACAGCATGCAGACAGAAACAGAATTAACATTTTGAGTCAAATATAACTTTTCACTGGAAGTGTTCCACTTCAATTTTCTCTCTAACCCTAATAAGGGGCATTACGGTGACTCAGTGGTTAGCACTGCTGCCTCACAGCACCAGGGACCTGGTTTTGAATCCACCCTCGGGTGACTGCCTGTGTGGAGTCCAAAGATGTGCAATTTAGGTGGATTGGTCATGCTAAATTGCCCATAGGGTCCAGGGATGTGTGGATTAGCCATGTAAAATGAAGGGTTACAAGGATAACATGGGTCTGGGAGTCAGTGTAGACTCGATGGACGGAATGGCCTGCTTCCACATTGTAGGGATTCCATGATTCTTGATTCTAAGATGTCTTTAACTCTGTTACAGGCAGATAACATAAACTTTAGGACTCCCATATTTTGCTACAGAGAACAATATCTATTCTCTTAATTATATTCACTTCCACCAATACTACACTTCTTTTAACTCCCTGAACTTGAATGACCCCCCGGTACCATTGTGTATTGTTCAGTTTGCTCATCCTCCCTGAAGTTCCTGATCTCATCCACACATGCTGAAGAACCATGCAGCTATTGGGGAAAGGGCTGAGGCACATCTATTTTTGCCTCCTAGATCCCTGTACCTACCGCACTCACAGTTATATACTCCTATCCCTGATCAGACAAAATTTGAAGCACTTAACTTAAGGGCTGCCTCCTGAAGCAGCATCTGATAACCTTCCCTTCGTCCTGATATATTGTAATGAACACAGCTCATCTACTCTGATATGAATTTCTTGGAACTGTGGACTGTTACTGAGGACATAGTTGTTATAAAATGTCCAAAATGTTACATAAAAACTTATTGCACTAATTAGAAACTCATGGATTTGAGGGCATTGTATTAGTATGGAAAGAGTGCCTAACTAACAGCAAACAAGGAACCATGATAATTGGGTCATTTTCTGATTGGCAAACTGTGACTAAAGACGTGCTGCAGGGATCTGTGCTGGAAATTCAACTGTTTACAATTCATTTTAATGTTTTAGACTCAATGCATTTCAGCTAAATTTACTGACTATGCAAAGAAAGTTGGGAAAGTGACTGTGTGGAAGACTGAGAGTCTACTACAGGATTTGTTAGGATAACTGGGGAAAAATAGCAGCTGGAATATGAAATGTGAAAACCTGAGTATATTCGTTTTGACAGAAAAATAAAAAGGAATAGGAAAAAAGAGAGACAGATAGAACAGAATACTATGGTGCAGAGGAATGCGGGTGTCTTCACAGATGAATCACAAAAAGCTTACACAAACTCCACATAATTCGGAAGGCTAATGGAATGTTGGTCTTAATTGCAAGGAGCATAATGTTTAAACTTAAAGAAATCTTGTTACAAGTGTATCAGGTGTTTATGAGATCATACCTAAAGCACCCTATACAGTTTAGTTTCCTTCTCTAAGGATGGATATATTTGCATTGGCATCAATTTATAGAAGATTTATGAGATTGATTCCTGGATTTAATGCTTGTATTGTGAGGAGTGCTTGAGCATATTGGGCCTATAAACATTAGTGTTTAGAAGAGATCATCTTATTGAAACAGAGAAGATTCTGCGAAAGTTTGATAAGGTAGATGCTGAGGGGTTGTTTCCCGTCACATAGGAATGTAGAACAGAGGATTTAGTTTCAGAGGTGTCACCCATTTAAGGTGAAAATGAAAGCTTTTCTCTCAGAGAGTTATGAATCCTTTGCATTATTTTCTCCAAAAATTAAAGAAGGGTATCAGACAATAAAACGGAATTGGTGTACAATTAGATTGGTCACTGCCTTATTGGATGATGGAACAGGCTCCAAGGGAAATAAGATTTACTCTTGCTCCTATTTCCTATGTTATTATGTTCTTAGATTCAATCAATAAGGAATTTGATAGGCACCAGAAGAAGACATTTTCAGGGTTACAGGAAAAGTGTGATAGTCCGGTACTGGCAAAGTTGTTCTTGCAAAGAACCAACATAAACCTGGCAGGCCATATGACCTCCTGCTGTGCTGTTACCATTCTACAGTTCCACTGATCGCTGGTTTCAGATAGCAGTATGGAACCAGATATTATATACTCTTAGCCTTACTTATGAGCTGCCTGTATTGCCAAAAAGTGCACAGTGAGTGTGAGATGCAGTGACTGATATTTTTTCAAATGTGAATCAAGTCGCAACATATTAGTAACGGTTAAATATGTGGAGGAACAAACACCAAGACATTCAAATAGTGTTCTGGACATCTTGGGAGAAGAGGTTAAGAAAGGAAAAGATGTCCTGTATCTGCAGAGGTCAAGAGACAGAGGCCCTCCACAATTATGGTCAGAAGGCAGTGGCACAGTTCAATGTCAGGTGTGCTGCTCAATGATAATGAATATGATGCAGGAGGAGGTTTAATAATCTGATAAGTAGATACGTTTAGAGACCTCATTTTTAAGTGACATTCCTACTGATTGTTTCATTGACCTCACTCATTGCTAAGTTCACTACGCTCACATCACTCATTTACCAACAATCTCTATTAAGCAGCACTCCACCCAAAATTCAAATGCTTTACTGCCTCTCCGTTATAATTCAACTGATGCTACTACTGGACAAGTCAGATCGAAAGACCCTGGAATGAATCAGAATGAAAATTCAGATCTTATGTTTTTTTTTCGTTGAGTTAGTTAATGTGGTATTTAGTCATTCAGATATAGTCTCACAAATACTTTCATTAACAAAACAAAAATTCATCACACAAAAGGAGAAATGTTGAAAATCAAGCTAAATCTATAAGACACTTGGAATAATTTCAAAACAGCAAAACGAAGTTTCAACCTTTTTCCTGAGACTTTATCCATTACAGAGACTCAAGTCCGGAGAAATTTCACATCCTATATCAACACTTTAGAGTTATTTTCATAGAATTCATAGAATCCCTACACTGTGGAAACAGGCATTTGGTCCATTGAGTCAACGCGAACCGTCCGAAGAGAAAGCCCTCTCAGACCCACCCCCCACCCTATCCCTGTAACCCTGCATTTTCCATGGCTAATAAACCTAACCTACACATTGCTGAATACTATGGGGCAATTTAGCATGGCCAATCCACCTACACTGCACATCTTTGGACTGTGAAAGGAAACCAGAGCACCTGGAGGAAGCTCACGCAGACACAGGGAGAACATGTAAATTCCACACAGTCATTTGTCCAAGAGTGGATTTGAAACCAGTCGAGGTACTGTACAGCAGTGCTAACCACTAGGCCACTGTGCTGTCAAATGTCTTCTCCTTCTTCTTAACTAACTCCTTCCAGTTTGATGAGTATTTTCCAGATCTGCAGATGTGAACTTCACAAATCTGAGCTTAAATGTTCTCAGTTCTAACAATGTACAGATTATCCTGGTTTGGAAGTTTCACAAGTTAGTGAAGGAACTTGTTGCCTGAACCACTTCTAGGAAAGAAACTAAGTTGACTTCTAAACTCAACACTGATGTTGTAGAATCTTAGAATTGCTACAGTATGGAAGCACCATTCCACCCATCAAGTTTATACCGACTCCTAGCTAGACTCACTCGCCCTACCCTACCTCTATAACCCTGCATTTCCCATGGTTAATCCACCTACCCTGCACATTCCTGGACACAATGGGCAATTTAAAATGGCCAATCCACCCAACTTGCATATCTTTGGACTGTGGAAGAAAACTGAAGCACCCTGAGAAAATCCACGCAGACATGGGGAGAGATAGTGGGAACTGCCGATGCTGGAGAATCTGCAATAACAAGGTGTAAAGCTGGATGAACACAGCAGGCCAAGCAGCATCAGAGGAGCAGGAAAGCTGATGTTTCGGGTCTGGACCCTTCTTCAGAAATGGGGGAGGGGAAGGGGATTCTGAAATAGAGAGGGGGAGGCGGATAGAAGGTCCTCCTCTCTCTCTTTCCGCTGATGCTGCTTGGCCTGCTGTGTTCATCCAGCTCTATACCTTGTTATCTCAGACATGGGGAGAATGTGCAAACTCCACACAGTCATCCAAGGTTGGAATTGAACCCAGGATCCTGGCACTGTGAGGCAGCAGTTCTAACCACCGAGCCACCGTGCTGCCCTACTGATTAGGTATTCCTTTATGATGGACAGATAATATACCACAAGTAGCATAATCACAAATGCTAATACCTTTGTTGTTGAGTACTGCAGGCCTCCTGCAGAATGATCCAGGCAGTTTGAGGTTGTCAATGGTCTGCCTTGTAACTTAACACCGGTGTCTTCTGAAATTAACTGAGAAACTTGCTTCTGAACTGTACCTTTAAAAAATCTTGCTCACTCAAAATTCTTCTGAATTGAAAACAAAGCTAATGGCCTTACATGTTTACTTTTCTTGTCATAAATCCAACAGCATAGATATTTTCCCATTAACATCATAAAGGTTTTCAGTCACTTGATCTCTGACAAGTGCTTGAGTTAAATCATTATTCCAAAAGGGCTGTCTGACCTTGATACTTTTTTCGAACAAAGAAGAAAGCCCTCCACAAAGGTAACTAGCACCTGTATGTCAATATTTTGAGTTCCAAGCTACAAAAATATTACTATACAAATTAAACACCTTTCATCTCACCTCACATACTTAGCATGGTTGAAGGGCTTGTACACATAGCGTGCATACACTGGCAACTAACTATGACAACCATATCACCTAAGTGAAAATGCATTCACCATTGTGTTTCACACTCTCTTGCAGAATAATGGCTGGTATTTGACAGAAGCAATAACAAGAAACTGGAGAACGACAAGCATGCTTGTGATTTTAATGAAGGTGCAGGCAGTGTGGACCATCATAGGCACTAATGTGGGTTTGGCCAAAGGCAAGGCTGGCAAGATAAATTATGAAGTTATAGACCTCTTAACCCTTCTCTTATCAGAAGATCTCTTCTGACTCCCAAGCAGCAGATGATGGAAGTACCCACTTCTGCTTCAAGTCTCCCCTCACCACAATGTAATATTCATTTCTTCACCTCGATGACCCAGTAATTGTAAATCTTTAATCAGTGGAGGAAACAAAGTCAGTGTGAATGAAGAGACAACAACAATCTTACACTTGCAGCCAATAATTCAGTTATTGATTGCTTATATTTTAAAATTTGCATGGTTGCAGTACCTGCTTAAGGTGAGACACATGCACAAGAGGGCTATAATTAGATGATGGTATGGAGGTTGCTTATGATGGATGGAGGGGCACAAAGCATTGAGTAAGTATCTGTTCACCTAACTGAGATCACAGGTTAGTTCTGCGATAAACATCAGCTGAGGACTTCACTTGGCCAGGCTTCTCATTAGGACAATGTAATGCTCAGTGATTGAGGAAGGAGTGTAGAACTTTTGGTGAATATGAAGATGTGATCGAGATTATTTGCACTGGTCATGAAATATTTGCTCAGGTAGAATCCATGTAATAAGGGGCTGGCTGCATTTTAGCTTCCAATCATTTTTATATTCTTCCATTTCTTGTGATACTTCATCCTTCACTTCCTTCTGGTCTAGATCCGCAACTTCTCATCTGATAGCTGGCAGGAATTCCCTCATGATGGCCAGATAATATATTACATGTATCACAATCACAATGTTAATATCTGCACTGTTGCGTTCTGCAGGCGTCCTGCAGAAAGACCCAGACAGTTTGAGGTTGTCAATGGTCTGCTTTGGAATATTCATTTTAGCAGCATGACTCTAATCACAGCTTTGCTGTGCAAACCAGGGTCATGACACATATGAATAAATTTGTTGAGAAGTGGCCAACCTTTGAAGTGGCCAACCTTTGACTTGCCTGGGTGGTTCAAGCACAGATGGCACAGAGCACTCTGCAGTTTGAAGAAATGCTTACTATTGCCAGGATAGCGGTACTTAGCTGTAAGACTCGCAGCCTGTTGGTTTGTGAAAATGGCCGAGCTCTCATGAAGTGAATTCACAGCAATCTGCACATAATGAATGACACCTTACACAATGAGAACACCGGTAATTTCAGGAAACACTTTGCTCACTCCAACCACTTGTCTCAGGTAAGACAAATGAGAAGGAGTTATTCTTCTTTATTGAGAGAATCTCAGTGATATCGCTTATTTAGTAGCACCCTCTATACTGCAGAATATTAAATATATGTGTTATATTGTATACATATATATCCACCAAAAGCTTGGAAGGAAATGACACGTAAAAGCCAACCGCAACCACATGAAGTATTATCCTTGCTTTACTTTATGATTGCACTTATTAGTTTTTGACACCAACCACTTCCATGGTTCTATGAAGCAAAGGCACCTCATGTATGGTTTGCACAGAGGCTGAAATAAGAGAATTGTTCCACAAAGAGCATCAACATATATAACCTTCTACTAAGAGCTCTTTTCCCCATTCTTCTCTTCTAATGGCATGTATGTGATCTCTGTCTCCATTCTCTCGGCCATTCTCAATTCCTAAAGAAAATGCTCTGCAAGACCGTATCTGATGGTAACTTGTTTCAGCATGAACTTTTAATTCAGCAACATCGTACTCAGCACCACCCACACCATTCAGTGTAGATGACTGAAACTTCAGCTAAATATTGCAAAACTCCACAAACATGGACAGTTGCACCAGGAGCCAGATGAAATAACCCAGTAAATAGACTGAAAGTAGTTTATAAAGCCTTCAAAAAGTGGTAGTACAGGAGAGATGCATCTTCATTTCATTGAATATGCGTCTAATTGCACAAAGTTAAACAGAGCATAGGCTAAGCGTGGAGCGAAGCTCCACTCCCACTTTAATCTTTAATTGAACTCCAATTAAACAATGTTAAACTAATTTTACATACTAAGTTACCATATTATTATGCCATATCTCATCTGTTCTTTGGGTATGTGGATAAGATAGCCTCTGAGATTTTACTTAACAACTATTTGTTGATGAAATACTTTGCAAATACTTAGCTTTGCCAAATTAGACTAATTTCAGCGTAAACGTTGAAGAAAAATTTACAATAAAATCCATTTATTAACTGATTGTATCCATCACTATGCCCATTAGCTTGATGTTTCAACATTTCAACCAATTCACACTACCACAGAATCACAGAAGTGTTATAACTCAGGAGGTGGTCATTGAGAGGAGTTACGGGGAGGTAGTCACACCTCAGGTACACGAAAAAAGTAGATGGGTTACAGTCAGGGGATGGAAAGGGAACAGGCAGACAGTGCAGGGATCCCCTGTGGCCATTCCCCTCAAAAACAAGTATACCATTTTGGATACTGTTGGGGGGGACGACTTACCAGGGGTAAGCCATGGGGTACAGGTCTCTGGCACAGAGTCTGTCCCTGTTGCTCAGAAGTGAAGGGGGGAGAGGAGGAGAGCATTAGTCATTGGGGACTCCATAGTTAGGGGGACAGATAGGAGATTCTGTGGGAACGAGAGAGACTCGCGGTTGGTGTGTTGCCTCCCAGGTGCCAGGGTCCGTGATGTCTCGGATCGTGTTTTTGGGATCCTTAAGGGGGAGGGGGAGCAGCCCCAAGTCATGGTCCACGTAGGCACCAACGATATAGGTAGGAAAAGGGATGGGGACGTAAGGCAGAAATTCAAGGAGCGAGAGTGGAAGCTTAGAGCTAGAACAAACAGAGTTGTTATCTCTGGTTTGTTACCCGTGCCACGTGCTAGCGAGGCAAGGAATAGGGAGAGAGAGCAGTTGAACACGTGGCTACAGGGATGGTGCAGGAG
>NC_063343.1:17140608-17164515 GCF_021869965.1 Rhincodon typus | reverse complement strand
CTGAACTCCAGGATGAACATTTCCCATCAACCACCACCCTCTGTCTTTTTACAGCTAGCCAATTTCTGATCCAAACCGCTTAATCACCCTCAATCCCATGCCTCCGTATTTTCTGCAATAGCCTACCATGGGGAACCTTATCAAATGCTTTACTGAAATCCATATACACCACATCAACCGCTTTACCCTCATCCACCTGTTTGGTCACCTTCTCAAAGAACTCAATAAGGTTTGTGAGGCACGACCTACCCTTCACAAAACCGTGTTGACTACCCCTAATCAAATTATTCCTTTCTAGATGATTATAAATCCTATCTCTTATAATCCTTTCCAACATTTTACCCACAACCGAAGTAAGACTCCCTGTTGTACTCAGTTAATGTCTGCTGCAAGACCAGCTTTCCTTGCACTTGTGCCATTATCAAAAGGCCACTGTACACCTGGACAAGAATTGCCCAACCAGTGCTGATCCTCATTGGCAATATCATAACACAGTAGCACAAAGTAAGGGTGCTTATGGCACATGGCTCATGGCTTACACTTCCATGCACGTGCATCCCCTTTCTCTCAATCTAGTTACAGTTTAATCAACAAAGTTAACCTGTCGGTAACTACATCTCATTTGAACACTCTCTGCAAGCCAGAGCTACCTTTGTTCCCAATGTCAAACCATATCATCCTGCAGGGAAACATTGCATTAATAGAAGCAATACAATTAACCAACAAACAAGCTTTTATTTACAGAAAGCAAAAGGGAACAAAAAAAAACCAATAGAGGGTGAAGTTAATCCCAACAATGTAAACCAAAATTTGGCATCATGAACAAAAACTATTTTACAGTCCACGATTGCTTGATGCACCCAGCTCTCCTCCATTGGATAAAAACCGAAAGAACTTCCTATTCTGAGGAAGGGTCACCCGGACCCAAAGCGTTAACTCTGTTTTTTTCCTTCACAGATGCTACCAGACCTGCTGAGCTTTTCCAGCAACTTTGTTTTTGTCTCCTCCATTAGAATTAGGCGTCAGTGAAGTTCTGCCTGGTCTGGCAAGGATAGGAATCTCAGAACCAATTCCTTGGTCAATTACCATTATGAGACATTAATCTTCCTTTATTCCCTGGGCCTCTCCTTTGATCTACACACAATCTAACCTCTCTTAATATCAAGTATTCAGGGTACTTGCTGTGACCCTCATTATAGTCAAGCCTTACATACTGGACTTTCTATCCAATCCTTAAGTAATACAATGTATTGAGCAATGAAGTTGAGTCAGGTTAAGATGAAAAAGTAATATATGCTCAGCAACAAACACAGTGAAGGTAGGATCCTAAATCTATGGTTTGAAATAGTTAAAAATGTGGAAATTGAAGTTGAATTAATCAGTTGTTGTACGTTGCTGGGTGTCACAATTTCTGAATGAAGACTTGTTCAAAGTCTTGTATTTAACCACAGAAAAGTCAGCTTGAAATCTTTCTCAGAATATTTTCAATCTGAGGAAAAAAAAAATCATTTGACAAAATCCTCAATAGCGACTATTTTATAGCTGTGTAAAAAAGAGCTTACGCTGGCTCAGATTATTAGTAGGAAAGAGGAGAATGCCCAATTGTGCACTGATTAATGATTGCATGGGCAACAAACCTGTCCATCTCAAGGGACAGAGACAAGGAGATGATAAAACTTGCAGGACAATGGAGAAGGAGCAGGGGAGTGTAGCATATTAATGAATCGCCTCCCTTCCTGTCGCAAGATACTATGAGAAAAGGACAGACTGTGAAAATGTAGACATTCACTTTGAAAGTTGAATGAATATAAAATTAACCTTAGAGAAAATTTTCTGCACTCAACTAAAGAAAAACAAAGTGTGGAGATGGTGGCAGATCTTCGTTATCTGTGCTAGATGGAAGCTAGCAACTTGACAGGGCTACAGTATCACAATACACCAATCAAAGACAATAATTCCTCTCTGTTAAAGCATAACTACCTCAGAAGTCAATTGAATTTACAACTGTATAAATATTGGAGATTAGTCAAATCCAGTGACTTCCCCAGCTCCTGAGTTGAAACTAATTGAGAATTAAATGTTTCCAAGTTTAACATTTTTTAATTAACTAGTAGCCTTATGTAATGTATAATGTTTGAATAAGTAGATTATATTTGATGCATTAGATTGCTTGTGTCAGGTCAATATTGGTTTCTTCCTCTCTACCAAAGAAATTTATTTCAAAGGCAATACTTGGTTTTCATTATAAGCAGCGTTGGATAAAAAGAAACAGAAGTGGAAATAGAAAACTAATCATTGAGCGACAAAAGAAAAGTCAATACAGTACTTTGAAAGTGGTGTTACATTGTGGTAGTGTGAGAAATACAGCCACCAATACGCACACAGCAAACTCTCACCAGTGAAATAATGACCAAGTAATCTGTTTTTATACTGTTGATTGAATAATGCAAGTTGGCCAAGACAATGGAGATAAATCTCCTTTTCTCTTTGAAATTATGAATCTTTAACATCACGTGAGTGGGCAGATAGGACCTGATTAACAGCTCATCCAAAAGATGGCGTCTCCAACAGTGCAGTACTCATTCGCTACTGCAATGACATTTGTGATCAAATCATGAAACAGGACTTAAACCCACAATATTGCGATTCAGAGGCACACCACTGCCAACCAGAAAAACACCCATTTACCCCTACTCTTTGCTTTCTACTGGTCAACCAATCCTCTATCCATGCCAATACATTACCTGTAATACCATGGAACTTTATCCTATGTAGCAGCCTGGTGTGGCACCTTGTCAAATGCCTTCTGGAAATCCAGATACACCACATCCACAGGTTCCCCATTGTCTACCATGCAAGTAATGTCCTCAAAGAATTCCACCAAATTAGTTAAACATGACCTACCCTTCATGAATCCATGCTGGGTGTTTCCAGTAGGACAATTTATATCCAGATGTCTTGCTATTTCTTCCTTAATGATAGATTCAAGCATTTTCCCCACTACCGAAGTTAAGCTAACTGGCCTATAGTTACCTGCTTTTTATCTACTTCATTTTTTAGGAAGAGTCTAGATCGCTTTTGTACGAAAATCATACAAAGTTGTTTGGGCAAATCAAATCTGTGACTTGACTTGAAATTAACTGAATCAGAATCTTTGTGCAAGTTTAATATATCTTAAATTGATTACAATATTTTATACATCCATAGAATATGCTATTGCAACTTTGAACTCAACAAGTATGAAAAAGAGCTTAAAAAATTACAGACTTACAATTGTAGAATAAAAAGTTTATTTTATGTGAATAAGATTGAAATCTTACTGGTATGTCTTTTATTAGCATTTCAATGTGCTTTTTAAAAAATGTTTGCTGTTGTTTGAAATTGCTTGAGTGAAAAATGGATTATTCTGTGTTTGGGTGCACAGGTTGCCATTTGTGACTAACTATACCCATTCTGGTAGAGATGGGTAGCCAAAAATATGGTGCTGCTGCCTGTTTTCCATGACTATAACAAAGATCTAAACATCAACAGCTCTGCTAGTTGAATCTATGCTCAGCAAGGGACCAAGCAGCATTCAGTAGGCAATCTAATTTTTCTAAAGGATGCTGCTCTGAATTAGTCAGTTGCTGAATATTATAGCTGCCAACAATTTTAAATCCCCCTCCCACTCCCTGGGTGACATGTCCATCCTAGGCCTCCTCCAGTGCCACAATGGCATCACACACAAACTGGAGGAGCAACACCTCATATTCCACCTTGGGAGCCTACAGCCCGATGGCCTAAACATGGATTTCACCAGTTTTAAAATGCCCCCACCCCCGGCCTCATCCCATGTCCAACACTCTCTCTCATCCCCGCCTCCTTGGCCTGACACAACCTGTCCATCTTCTCTCCCACCTATCTGCCCCACCTATCCCATTGACCAATTCTAACCACTCCCTACCTGCATTCACCTATCACCATACCACCTACCTTCCCCAGCCCCACTCCTCCTCTCTCGATTTATTTCCCAGCTCCCTTCCCTCTCCCCATTTCTGAAGAAGGGTCCTGACCCGTAACGTCAACTTTCCTGCTCCTCTGATGCTGCCTGGCCTGCTGTGTTCCTCCAGCTCCACGCTGTGTGGTCTCATCAACATCTGTAATCTGGACTGGTGTTCTTGAGATAGTAGGAACTGCCGATGCTGGACTGAGTTTTCTGTTCTTTCCCCACCCATATAATATTTGTGTCTTGGCTTGTTTCTCTGTGTGTCGTACGTGTGTTAGAAATTTTAAAAAAGGGATAAAGTTTAATAAATAAAACCTTAAGGTAATGGTCAGAAACGGTTTGATTACAATAAAGACTGATTTTCTTGTTAATGATAAAATCTTGTTGTGCATATCCTTTTAACCTAAACTAGACAGTAAGGTAAAAATCAGATTATTCAGTGGGTTAATCAAATTGTCACATTTGTCATTTTTCTGGGAATAGGGGGAATTGATTTTCAGCAAACTACCTCAGTGAATTATGACAAAGTTTGGGACCTCATGTGGGAATTTGTAATAAAGGCAATGTGTGACTGGATGTGGAATTAATGTAAGTGATGAAAGATAAAAGTATACAAAATAAGATGGCACTAGAAACTTTTTTCTTCATACAGGTGGAAGAGCTGTCCTTGTCAAACATAATGGAGATGACAATGGCCAGGATCATTGCATTGGGAAATAATTTAGAAGTGGGATTGCCTGCCAGAGCTAAGAAGTCAGAAATAATTGAAAGCACAGCATTTAAATTTAATAAATATGCAAGACCAGGCATTCCAAGTGGTGAGATATCAGAATCTGTACATATTGAGTTACAATTAAAGCAGCTCAAGTATGAGAAAAGAAATAAAGAGGCGAGTGGTAGCAGAGAAGGACAAGCAAAGAGCAGAAAAAGACAGAAAAAGAGTGGATATTGAAATGAGAAGGCTGGAATGAGATATTCAAGAGATAAACACTGAGAAAGAACAAAAATTTAGACTAAAAATTATGGAATTTAAAAAAGATGCTGACGCAGCCACTGATGGAGAAAATCCTAATTATAATCTAAAGTCCAATCAGAAATTGTTGCATATAGAATCCCTACAGTGTGGAAGCAGGCCATTCAGCTCATTGAGTCCACACCAACCCTCTGAAGAGCAGCCCAACCAGCCCCAACACCCCCCCACATTGTCCCTGGAACTCTGCATTTCCCATGGTTAATTCACCTAGCCTGCACATCCCTGGACACTATGGGTAATTTATCATGGCCAATCCACCTAACCTGCACATTTTGGACTGTGGGAGGAAACCAGTGCCCCCGGAGGAAACCCACGCAGACATAGACAGCGCCCTGAAGGTGGATCTAATCTGGGTCCCTGGCGCTGAGGCATCAGTGCTAACCACTGAGCCACCATGCATATTTTACAGGTCCTACCAAAGTTTAATGAAAGGATGTGGAGGCAGCTTTCATGTCATTTGAGAAAATAGCAAACCAGACAATATGGCTGAAGGAAAATTGAACACAGCACGTACAGAGCAAATTGACAGGTACAACAAAGGAAATTTACGCTTTGCTAACAGAGAGCTACTGAGGATTATGATGTTGTAAAACAGGTTGTTATTTTGGGTACGTACAAATTGATCCAAAATATTAGCATTAGGAATAGATGTGAACCTTAGGAGTTGAGCTAGAGTGAAAGGAAGGCAAGCAGGGAGCAGGGAATGCCACATTTTTTTTTCCGAAGAAGGGTCTAGGCCCGAAACGTTAGCCTTCCTGCTCCTTGGCCTGCTGTGTTCATCCAGCTCTACACCTTGTTATATCAGGGAACGCCACAGGTTCACTTCCTCAGATCAGAAAGAAAGGTGCTGAGGGTGGAGGTGAATATTAAAGGCCTAAGACTTTATGTTGTAATAAAAGTAGAACACTTTTGTTCAGAATGCTGGAAGTTGCAAAGGGCATCCATGAGACTTGTTGGAATTTGTTAAAAAGCATCCAAGTTAATAAAACACCAACTGAAGAAGCATCAGCAAATGAACAGAATATGCCACAAGAGTAAGGTGTAGAAATATGTTCCAGCAGAAAGTTGCAATGCCAAATAACACTCTAACTACCAACCAGAAATACAGAGAAAGAGGGACAACAAGCAATAGACTAAAATAAAGCTCATACCAAATAACAATGATGTCCTAACAGCAGTTATGGAGCCTTCCCACAAGTTACTAATTTGAACTACTTTGAACAAAAAGATTAAGTTGCCCTTTCCTGAAGTCTGTCAAGGAAGAATGACAGAATAGCACTTTGGCCTCACTGAAAGGCTCAGTCCAGACAACAGCAAAGGGTCCTTATTTAATGTTTTTGAGTGGACTCTAATCTCTGAGTCAGAACTTTTCCTTGCAGGGAGAGGATAGAGATGCATAGAAATACCTATACATACTGCAGTGAGATTGACTTGCCTGCATTATTTCAATGGAAAGCTTCTTTGAAGGAAGTGTTATATCATTCTGGAATAATTAAATCTATTTTCAAATGCTGTTGGTACTTAAATATAGTATCTATATCCAAAAACATTTTTTAGTATTTTCATCATCCTACTTCTTTATTATCGAGCAAAATATCTAAAATTATGAATGTTATTTGGAAACTGCAGATTTAAAAATGAGATGCTGGCTTGTATTTAGTGCTCTGTGCAATAAGTGACAGAGTTGGCAATTTGAGGGATGACTAATTCCCTGTCTCTACCAGCAAGAAAAAATTGCTGAATCAAACACCAACTAGCTATGCAAGCACTGTTTGATGACTTCTCATTCAATTAGGATTTTACCATTAAGTTCCTGCCTCATCTGAGGCTGCCAGCTGATCCAAGGCCAGTAGAGTCAAGAAGCTGAAGAATATCACTGGAGGCCCATGCCATACGTCCTTGAAATGTGGTATGCTTCCAAATAGCTGTTTTTTTTTCACAGTTTCATGTAATGGAGATCATGAAGAAGGAATTGTTTAGAAGGGACTGGAGTGAGAGGAATGGTGTTCAGTGGTCATCCCACTGCATCACATTCTCCCCAGAGTAAGGCCAATGAAGACCCCGTGAAACTGACAAGTTTCCCTGTCAGAAAGGGAGCCAGGTCTAAGAGATCATCCATGGACCTTCTCACACAGAACATTCTAGAGCTGGTGGCAGGGCAGGGGTGAGTACATATCTGAGGACAATCCACCCAATTATTTACCCTTCCCTTCATCTTCTTTGTTACGTCCAGGAAATGGAAAATCACCAATTAAATTTGAAGACTATTTACACTATCAGCAAATTTTCTGCCAAATTTACATAAGTGTGTCTATAAATTTAAGTTGTAATTAAGTTGTACATGAAATGAAGTAATGGTCAATAAGTTGTTTTTAACTTAATATCAAAATATGATGAAATAACATCTGATTAACAGCTTTTACTAATTCTGGCTGCAAGGAACTATTCTACACAGTGTCAAAGACAATTTGTCAATTGACGGACACAAATTACCAGTATAAATTAGGGATTCCAAATTGATATCTTTAATTACATCAACCTCAAGGCTCATTTGATGAATCAACAAATTCCAACACTGCACAATAGCCACAGTACAATGCAAAATAACTGTCATGTGTGGAACAAATTTGCACAATTCAACTTAACTGCTTGGCTACCACACTGACAGACATGCAGGTCCACCTTTCCTGGTATTTTAGACAATGGTAGACTTGAAGATGGAGGTTTGGTTACAACAATCAGCACAGATTTAAAGTATCAGCTTTTATGAAAGGGGGGTTGGGCCTGTACAAACTGGGTTACACCTGGGCAGGACTGGGATTGATGTCCTTGGGGAGGGTACTTTGTAGAGTGGTTGGGGAGGGTTTAAACTAGTGTGGCAAGGGGATTGGAACCAGAGGAGTAGAGCAGTAGATGCAGAAATTGGGGGAGAAGTAGAAACCGAGGCAAAGGTGACTAAGATCAAGAACAGGTAGGGAGACATTGCTAAAAAAGTTGTTTTGGATTTTGGTGATGATATCCTGTTGGTGCTGTCTGCAGAAAATACTCGATTTGGTTGATGATCCGTTTATCCTAGGTCGTTGTTTGAGTTATAAGTTCTGATTTTCAGAAGAAAACTGCTGGTTTTCTTTTACTGAAATGAAGAGTGAGAGACAGAGTCTGATAGTGTGAGAGATGTATAGAGAGACAGAGGCACACAAAGACATGCAGAGATGATCAGTCAAAATGTGTATGCTGCACAGTTCCAGCTTTAACCTTTGAATTGGCAAGATTCATTGTCTATCTGTGACAAAGCAGTGTTCAAACTTCCATTTTTCCCTAGTTTATATGAGGAATACAGTATATGCACTCCTTACATTGTGTTCAGTCAATCTGAGAGGAAAATGAACAAATTCAAACAAGCTTGTTTGGTAGTAAGGAGACATAAGCCTGGCAAAAGGTGAATTTGCCAAAACAAAAGAAACGTATTTGGCCACACTAATGGACAAGGCCAAGTAGTAGCCACAGAAGTACAACTTTGAGGTCTGGAGTGGCATGGAGAGGCTGAGAGCCAGAGCAGAGCAAGCCAGAGGCCTGGAGCGGTGTGGAACAGCTGAGAGCTAGAGCGGAGCAGGCTGAAGGCCTGGAGCAGTGTGGAGTGATTGAGAGCCAGCAGGCTGGAGGCAGGGAGCAGAGCAGAGATGGCTATCGGACTGGGGTCTGGTGTGGGCAGTCACTGGTTTGCAAGGCCAGTCAGACCACATTCGGAAGCCCCTTTGCTGAGCTACTGCAATGTAATGTTTATATGCAATTTGTTTATCTGACTGTAATGTTTATCCTTTTAATATTTTTTATTTCTAACTTATACAATGAATCAATGTAAGGCAATGTAAGGCAATTTTATTCCTCTTTTTGTGCCTAAGATTTGTACCTCGGTACTTTGCATCTAAAATGGTGCCATGAGGAGCGACATTGTAAACTTTTCACTGTATTCCTGTACTTCTGTACTGGACTACATGTGACAATAAAAGATATTATGTTCTATTCTAGATTTTTGATGCCCAAGACAAATCAAGGAATTTTGCAATGTTTTGGTGTGAATGGATTCTAAGGATTTTCATTCCAAATTTGAATATTTTAATAGATCCTCTGACAAGCTTGCTGAAGAAATGCGAGACATTTGAATACACACAGGAGTATTAGAATATGTTCAACACCTTGAAAGCTGTACCAACCAATGCACTAGTTCTAGCAGCAATAATTTATGCTAAGTCATTTAGACTAGATGCTGATACCAGTGGCATATGTTGATGCAGTTTTATTATAATATGTATTGATGATGATATTGGGGTTCAATAATCAATTACAAAGAAATTATGAATCTTATAATGAGCATGGGGAGAGTATTCAGCCCCTTTAGCCTGCTTCACCATTTAATAAGATTGTGACTGATTTGATTTTAATCACATCTCCACATTCCTACTTACACCAACAATCTTTCATCCCCATGCTCATCAAGAATCTATCTACTTTTGCCCTAAATATTTTCAAAGATTCTTTTACTGGCTTTAAAGGAATGAAGGTCCAATGACTCACTACCCTCTGTGAGAGTAGAAAAATGTTTCACTTATGTTTTCAATGGGTGACACATTATTTTTAAATAGTGAGCCGTTGTTCTAGATTCTCCTGTAACAGGAAACATCCTTTCCTCATCTACCCTATCAAGATGTTTCAGGATCTTACATGTTTCCATAAAGTCACCTCTTACTCTTCTAAATTCTAGCAGATACAAGCCTAGCCTTAAAATCTTTCATCATCAGACATACTATCCATTACAGGTAAACCTTTTCAGAACCACTTCCAGCGCATTTACATTGATCCATAAATAAAGGTGACAAATACTGTGTACAGTACTCCAGAAGCAATCGAACCAGTAAAAAAACTTTATATTTTTATGGATAGTTCCCATCACAACAAATTATGACATTATGTTAGCTTTCCTAACTACTTGTTGTACTTGCACATTAGCCTTTTGGGATTAATATATAAGGGCGCCCAGATCCCTCTGAATCTCAGGACTCTAAGATCTCTTAGCATTTAAATCATATGCTTTCTTTCATTCTTCTTGCCAAATATGGACAATTTCATATTTTCTCACATCATACTCAATTTACATCTTTTAATACTCAGCTAAAATATCTGCATATTTTTGTAGCCACTTTATAACCTCTTCACAATTTACTTCCTCACCAATATTTATGTTCTCTGCAAGCCTGATACCTGCACTTTCAGTAAAAACCCAAAGAACTGCGGATGCTGTAAATCAGGAACAAAAACAGAAGTTGCTGGATATGCTCAGCAGGTCTGGCAGCATCTGAGAAGAAATATCAGTTAATCAGAAAAATCAGAACTGAGGAAGTGTCACCAGAGCCAAAACGTGATTTTTCTTCACAGATGCTGCTTGTACTTTCAGTCGCTTCTTCCAAGTCATGTGTATAAATTGTAAACAATGAGGTTCTAGTCATTAATCCCTGTGGTTCACCTCTCATTATATCTTGCCAACCAAAGAGAAGACCCTTTTATGCCTAATTTCTGCTTTCTGTTATGCAATCTTTGGTCCATGCTAATATGCTAACTCCTACTCCATGAGATTTTGCCTTCTGTAATAATCTTAGATGAGGTTGATTTATCAAAAGTTTTGTGAAAATCTAAATAGATTCATGGTTCCCCTTTATCCATAGCATATGTTACTTCCTTAAAGAATTCCAATAGTTTCCGATAATTCCAATAATTCTGATTGTTTAAACATGATTTCATTTTCATAAAACCATGTTGACTTTGCCTAATCACCTTGAACTTTTCTCAGTGCCATACTATAACTTTAATCATTTAATAAATGCTTCTAACATTTCCCCGAGATGTTAAGCCATCTAGCCTAAAGTCTCTTCCATCCTATCTCCCTAAATTTCTCTGTGTTCCTCCTTCTATTCCATTCCCTGATTTATCATGACTTCTGGAATGTTTCTTGTAACCTCTATTGTAAAGACTAATGCACTGTGATCACTTTATTTTCTATTCTCAATTTTCCAGACGCAGTTGCTCTAAGAACCAATGTTAACCTAGGTAACTTTTCTTTTTTGAAATATTTATGGAAAGTCTCACCATCTCTTTTATACTTCTGGATAGCTTTGTCTTGAGCTGTAATTTTTCCCCTCATTACTTTTTAGACATTTTTTGCATTTCTTTTTGAAGTTCTGTCCTAATTTTGGACATGTCATCTACCTTTGTACCATTGTATTATTTTTTATTTGAGTTTGAAACTATCTTTAGCCTTTCTAGTTAACCATGAATGGTGGGTCAGTCCCCGGAATGTTTTTTCTCGAATGTTGAGTTCATTCTAGCTGATAAAATCAACTACAGAAAACAGACTTTGAGTTTTTGTTTTCTCTCCAAAATTTTTGAGTCTACATATCCAACAACTTTGCAGAGGCTCTTATTTGTACAGATCATAACCCTCTAACTTTCCTAGCCAAATTTCATATCAAGATTCTGAAAGAGTTTTTTCTGGAGTTTAATGCCATAAGCAAACAATTTGAAAATCATTCATGCAACAGGAAGAAACAAAATCATAGCAAGAGCTTAAACAAGAGAAAGTATGGAGGAACATAAATGTTGTGATCAAAATGGATTTATGTAGAATGTGATTTTTTATTGAAAGATTCATTGTATTTCATGCAAAAGCATTCTTACTGCTAGTGTAAAATCTGTATAAATGAAACATAAATAGTGATAAGAGATTGTAATAGAAAATGAAAGTGCCTCTTAAAATTACACATACCTTTTTTGCCTAAGCTGTTAGGAACAATGTATAACTTTAATTTTAATTTATATTTTTCTTTCATGTGAAGAAGGGAGAGATATGACTTTAATTTCATTTGTACACTTGTTCTTTTGAACTTGGTACTGAGAAGTCTAAAAGCCTGTTTGTAAATATCTCGTGTGCGAATATGGGGGTGCATGCCAAGCATTTAATAACTGAGCACAAATTTACTCGAACGAACTTGGTCACAGCTGTCCCAGTGTGGAGATAGTGGCAAACCTTAATTGGTATTTTGTGTCTGTACGGATATTATTGGAATAAAAGGAAAACCGATTCAGAGTGTTTGAATCCTTTTCTGAATTTTTAATGAATTATTTTTGATCTTCTTGTCCATTTCATTTAATTCATTTAATACTTATTCATAGTTTATTGAAAGTTTAGCTTTTGTTAAAAGTTTACCTGCAGACTTTTGGAAATGTGTTCAATAACTGATGCCTACAGTTTATAAAAAGAAGTAACAATTATTTTCAAGCAAGCTTTCATCCTAGGAGCTGGCTTATCCAATGCTCATATCATATAAACAGGAGAAGGCCATTCAGTCCTTCGAGTTTGTGAGATCAACAAGAAGCTTAACATTAACCTTATTGAATGTTGGAGCTGGCTTAAGGGCCCAAATGTCCTGTCTGCTCTTGTTTCTTATGTCAGACACTTAATTAAATCATAAACTAAACAACAGAGGTGATTGGCACAGATTTCCTCCCATGAACAATGCTGTTCAATGAGGATTATTTTACATAGATTAACTGGTAATTTTTAAACAAGTCATTAATTAGTTGCTAATGGTTTCAATTTTTCATAATATGTCTTATGTCATTTAACCTGAACTACTGTATATAAAAATTCTTATAAGGCATTCTAAAATCCAGTGCTACTTATTTGTTTAGAATGGTTTTACTCTCTTTTGGGAACTTTCAGCTTCAGTTGGAGCTCTATATTGTACACTGTTATATGGAATTGTCTAGCTTCCATTAATTGAAATGATAGAGATTCTTGATTGCTGGTCTCAATACAAAGAAACTAATAGAGCAATTAAAAGCTCAAAGATTACTGATGGGTTATATTATGCACACTACCATTTAAATAGATGCCATCTGTTTCTTCATACTTTATGTAATTTTTAATTGTGCCATGTCAAACTTTATGATAGTCCTATTTGCATAATGGTGAGACGAAAAGAACATTATTATCTGGTATGAATGATAATAAACAGTCCTATACAATAATTTGCAATTATATTCAGACTGCAGCTTACCATGAACAATGCTTCGCCTTAAACATAATGCAACAATTCTCATTTTTAAAGAGATCAATATCTAGCAGCAACGTGTTATATATTCACTTTCAGCATTCTTAGATGCAAAGACAAATATAATTGTATTCTGTTCCTTATTTAAGTGGTTAATCAGTAGCATAGGGAAAGAAGTAGAGCCTTACTGAATTTCAGTTGATGTGAAGCCTCGAATGTTCTCAGCTTCAGACACACATGCTTAACTTATTCTGATTCATTGGGCTTAAAACTGCAGATTGTAGGAAGCAAGCATTATTCATAGAGATTGCTTCATCTCAGTCATAGAAAATGTTAAGATAGTGTGTCCAAATTTTAGCTAAATTGAAAAAATGTAACCAGTAATCATTTATGACCTGTATAGGGAATTCTTCATCTCAAATGTGTCATTATCTGTTTATCTAGGATCTGAAAAGTCAATGGGAAAGGGTTACACATCTGCATAAGAGTAATATACATGCCATAACACCAGAGGATTGATTAATTGAAGTCAGAAGATTAATTAATTGAGGTAAGGCATATTGAAACAGACTGCGTAGATACCCCAGCCAATTTCATTACTATAGGGAGCCAAGATCAATTTGTTAAGATTAATAAAACTTCTCTTTTGATTAAAAATGTCCAACAATCAAGCAGCCATCTAATCTTTGAAGGTTGAACCTTAATATCTTTTATTTTGAAATGCTTTTCATATAACACACTTTCTGCATTTTGCTCTAAACTTTAGTCTTCCAAAGTAGAAGAAATGTGGGGAGGAGAAATATTCAGAAGAACTCAGCTCAATTCTGATGCACCCACATAAACTGATAGAGCCATAGAGTCATACAGCGCAGAAACAGACCCTTCCATCCAACATGTCCATGCCGATCAGGTGTCCTAAATTGAACAAGTCCATTTACCTACAAAAATCTTAGTAAACCTTTCCTATTCATGTACCTGTCCAAATGTCTTTTAAATGTTCTAACTGTACCCGCCTCCAACAATTCCTCTGGCAGCTTATTCAATACATGCACCACCCTCTGTGTGAAAAAGTTGCCCCGCAGGTCCCTTTTAAATCTTTGCCTCTATCTTAAAATTAAATCCTTTAGTTTCGGACTCCCCATCATTGGAAAAAGACCCTAGCTATTCACATTATCTAAGCCCCCTCATGATTTTATAAACCTCTACATGCCCCTCAGTCTCCAACTCTCCAGGGAAAAATGACCCAGCCTACCCAACCTCTCCTTATAACTCAAACCCTCCAGTCCAGGCATCATCCCTGTAATTTTTTTCTTCTGTATCCTTTCCAATTTAACAACATCATTTCTATAGCAGGGCAATGGGTTATAGAGTTATAGAGTTAGGGTTGTATACAGTACTCCAAATGTGACCTCACCAATGTCTTGTACAGCCATAACATGATGTCGCAACTCCTACAGTCAATGCTCTGACCAATGACAACAAGCTTGCCAAATGCCTTCTTCATCACTCTACCTGCAATGCCACTATCAAGGAATTATGGACCTATACCACTCGGTCCCTCTGTTCAACAACACATCCCAGGATCCTACCATTAACTGTGTAAGTCTTTCCTGGTTTGTCTTAGCAAAAAGCAACACCTTGTATTTATCTGCATTAAATTCCACCTGCCAGTCCTCGGCCCATTGGCCTATCTGATCAAGATCTTGTTGTACTCTTAAATAACCTTCTTCACAGTCCACTATACTGCTAATGTTAGTGTTATCTGCAAACTCACTAACAATACCTCCTATAATCTCATCCAAATCGTTGATATAAATGACGAACAACAGTGGACCCAGAACTGATCCTTGCGGCACACCACTGGTTGCAGGCCTCCAGCACTTCTACCATCATGCTAATTTTGTATCGAATTGGTTCTCTTTCCCTGGATCCTATGTGATCTAACCTTACTAACCAGTCAACCATCCAGGACCTTACCAAAAGTCTTGCTAAAGTCCATGTAGACAATGTCTACCTCTCTGCCTGAATTTATCTTCTTGGTAGCCTCTTCAAAAAACTCAGACAAATTTATGAAACATTATTTCCCACACACAAAGTCATGGTGACTATCTCTAATCAGTCCTTGCCTTTCCAAATGCATGTAAATCCTATATCTTAGAATCCCCTCCAACAACTTACCCACTACTGATGTCAGACCGTCTTATCTTTTCCTGGCAGCCTTTCTTAAAAAATAGTACAACCTTAGCTACCCTCCAGTCTTCTGCCAACTCATCTGTACTGTCAATGATACAAATATCTCTGCAAGGAGTTCCCAAAAGGAAATACATAGCACCAGCTGAATGCAACTAACAGATTGCCCTCAATTCTGTCCATTCCAGTGTTTCTTATCCCAATTTCTGAGAACGGAATGATATTTGAGAGAAAATTGAAATTGTCCAACAGTCTGTATTTGGAAGCATGACCACAATATAATCAATGATAATGACCAGTAAATGGCATAAAATGGTACCTTGAATTTACTGAAATGTGCTTTGCCAGACAGATTTATTTATTTATGAGATATTGTCATTGCTGACAAAGCTAGAATTTATTGACCATCCCGAATTGTCCTCTGGAAAGTGGTGGTGATCAGACTTCTTTTGAAATCTTTGTGGTCTAGATAATAGTCCCAGGATTTTGACCCAGCCACAGTGAAAGAATAACAACATAGTTCCAATTGAGATTGTGTGAAATTTGGAAAAGAACTTACAGTTTTGGTGTTCCCAAGCACCAGCTGCCTATATTCTTCTCAGTAGTAGAGATTGTGCATTTGGAAGGTGAACCTTGGTGACTTGTTTCAATGTGCACAAATGGTACATACTGTTGCCACAGTGCATGAATAGTAAAAGTGGTGAATATTTAAGGTGAAGGATGAGATGCCAGTTGATCAAACTGTTTGAGCAGGAAACCATGATGCTTCTTGAGTACTGTTGGAGCTGCACTTACGTTAGTCAGAGATTTTCATTTCAACATCAACATGTCCCTGATATTAAAGAAGCACAACAACTTATGGCCAATATTAAAATGAATAGTTTCCATTCTAGATAAATCTATAAATGTTTTTTACAAGCTCTATCTCAGGAGATCTGGTGAAATTCCAAGGAGTCTTGGAATATATATTAGAGTTTACAGCAGATTCAATTCCACTCCCTGATGACATCAGGTCAATTTATTCTCAGATGTTCTTGTTCATGTCCTTTGGATAGTTATAATTTAAGAATGGGACATAATTTTGCATTTCACTAGGTACTTTAATGTTACTCTATTCCATTGGAATAACAATTAATTCCTTACTCTGGGTGCTGGGTCATAAACTGATCAGTGAATTTTATTAAAGTAGACAGCATAAACAGGTTCAAGAGCCAAATCATTGCACTTCTGAAGAAAGGCCTGACATATTTAATGAGAAGGAAGAAAGGGATTACTTTTGCAGCTGCTAAAAATCTCTTCTATTATTTTCATTTTCAAGAACTGCAAACTCAAATTCATCTTCTCAAACATAACAAGCACAGAATTGCTTAACATGTACACTTACCATTGTAATTAATATTTACTAATATTGTATAACCAGCAGAGGTTAAGTGTACTATTATAATGTAATCCTGTTTATAATTGAGATATATACCTTCAATGGTAAAAAGAAAAATATGGAAGCTTTAATGAGGCAATAATTAAATCATTCAAATTTTCTCTCTTTCTCTCTGTTCCTCCATGACATACACTTTTCCTTGGATGATAGATTGTTCATGACGCAGAATCTCAAATCTTACGAATTAAAATCATCACTGACAAATCAGTGTCAGGAAGCAAGGTGGTGATGATGGAGTGAATGTGGATGAAGTCACAAAAACCTGACCTGAGCCAGGAAGAAAGAGACCCTCTCGTCCAGCATCGAAATTGCCATACACAAACCAGATGGAAAAATGAGCAAATGTTCCAAGGATGAAAAACAAGCAAATGCTCCAAGCATGCTCTTTGATAAAAGTGATTGATTGCATGTGTTTACACCATCTATGGGACAAAACAGTCCCTCAGTTGGCATGCCATTCACTACCTGAAAAATTCACATCCTGCACCACTGGTAAACTATGGTTACAAAGAGTGCTATCCATAAGCTGCATTGCAACAATTCACCAAAAATTCTTTCACAGCAAGTTTCAAACTGCTAATCTCCACTATCTAGAACAAATGGAACAGGCGCCCGTGAGCACATACTTGTAATTTTTCTTCCAAGTCACTAACCGTCCTGATTTTGAAGTTTGTCCATTGTTACCAGCAAAATCCTGGAACTCCCTACCCTTCACACGGGCTCCTACAATTTTCAAGCCAATGAATTATTTACCTTTAGATGCATTAATCACTTTTAATGAGAGAGAGAGTCAGAGAGAGTCGGAGAAGGCAGGGAGACACAGAGAGAGACATACAGAAATACAAGTGAAAACCAATTGAATGAAAGTAAGAACCTATTTTGTTATGGCACAGGTTGATAGCAAAAAGGCTATAAAGGAAAAATCACTCAAAATTATTGATGTCATTGCTCACTAGTAATCAGGTTAATTACTGCAAATCGCACATGGAGAGTCTGTCAATGCGTGAATCCCCCCATAATGAACTCCAGGCTCAAAGGGCTACTAAGTGAGTTGGGAGGTCTTGTTGCAGCTGTATATAACATTGGTAAGGCCATATTTGGAATACTGCATGAAGTCTGGTCACCCTACTTTGGAAAGGATACTATTAAACTGGAAAGAGTGCGGAAACGAATTTCTAGGATGATACCTGGACAGGAAGGTTTAAGTTAAAAGGAGATGCTGAATAGGCTGAGACATCTTTTACCTGGACCATAGGAGACTGAGGAGTGTTTTTAAAGAAGTTTATAAACTCATGACAGGCATAGATAAGGTAGATAGCCAACAGCTTTTCTCCATGGTAGGGTAGTCTAAAACTAGATGACATAGATTTAAGGTGAGAGGGAAGAGATTAAAAAATGGGTCCAGAGAGCCAGTTTATTTTCATACAGAGGTTGGTGAGTGTCTGGAATGGACTGTCAGAGGTAGTGGTGGAGACGAGTACAGTTTTGTCATTCAAGTAACATTTGGACAGATACATGGAAAGAATAGGTATGGACGGATATGGACAAAACGCAGGCAGATGGAACTAGATTAATTGTGAAAACTGGGTGGCATGGATGTATTGGATCGAAGGGCCTGTCTGCACACTGTAAGCCTCTATGACTCATAGACATCATCGGATGTCTGCACAGCTGGCAAGATCAGCATTTGATACTCATCCTTAAATGGTCTTGAGAAAGCGGTAGTGAACCACTTTATTGCACCGTTTAAGACTCTCTACCTGGCCTAAAATTCCCTGCCTTTACTTTGGGTAAGAATGGCAAACCACATCAGAGATATTGTTTCATTAAATTGTTTCACTTATTAATACATTAAGCAATAGTATTTACTCATTTGCCAATCACTTAGTAGCCCTTTGAGCCTTGAGTTCATTATGGGGGGATTCATGCATTGACAGACTTAATGCTCTCACCAATGAAAACAAGCATGCCGAAAGCCTTCTTCACCACCTTGCCTACCTGTGACTCCACTTTCAAGGATCTATGAACCTGTACCCCTAAATCTCTTTGCTCTATAACACTACCCAGAGCCCTACCACTGACTGTGTAGGTCCTGCCCTGGTCCAACCTACCAAAATGCAACATCTTGCATTTATCTAAAATGAACCCCATCTGCCATTCCTCAGCCCACTGGCCCAGTTGATCGAGATCTCACTGTGTTCCCAGACAACCTTCTTCACTGTCCACTATACCACCAATCTTGGTGTCATCCACAAACCGAGTAGGCAAACACCCTAAATTCTCATCCAAATCATTTATATAAATGATGAATAACAGTGGACACAGTACTGATCACTGTGGTACACAGCTGGTTACAAGACTCCAATTTGAAAAACAACCAACCTAACATTACCCACTGTCTTCGACCTTCAAGCCAATTTTGTATCCAATTGCCAGCTCTCCCTGGATCCCAGAAATTTAACCATACTCAAAAACCCATCATGTGGTACCTTGTCAAAGGACATGCTAAATTCTATGTAAACAATGTCTACTGCACTGCCTTCATGTTGCTCTCCTCCTCTCCCCCCTTCCCTTCTGAGCAACAGGGACAGACTCTGTGCCAGAGACCTGTACCCCATGGCTTACCCCTGGTATGTCGTCCCCCCCAACAGTATCCAAAACGGTATACTTGTTTTTGAGGGGTACAGGTTCATAGATCCTTGAAAGTGGAGTCACAGGTAGACAAGGTGGTGAAGAAGGCTTTCGGCATGCTTGTTTTCATTGGTGAGAGCATTAAGTCTGTCATGTTGTTTCAGCGGCTTTCAGTTGTTTCAGCGGCGGGAGTCTGGGAGGAAGCGCGAGGGCAGCCTGGGAAGGTGAGCTTTTCGGTTATAAAAGTCTTACCTCGCGTGACTGCGGCCTTTCAGTTGTTTCAGCGGCGGGAGTCCAGGAGGAAGCGTGAGGGCAGCCTGGGAAGGTGAGCTTTTCGGTTATAAAAGTCTTACCTCACGTGACTGCGGCCTTTCAGTTGTTTCAGCGGCGGGAGTCTGGGAGGAAGTGCGAGGGCAGCCTGGGAAGGTGAGCTTTTCGGTTATAAAGGTCTTACCTCGCGTGACTCCATTTTTGGAGTAAGTGAGGTAATATATTTGGGCGGTTGCTTTACCCGAAACACTACCTAGGTAGTGTCTCCCACCCATCCTCATCCTCTAACCAAAAAAAAAGGTTCTGAGCACTGATTTGGTAAGGCTACTAGTACATATTTTTTTTTAATTTGTCTGTTTGGGAATTCAGAACAGTGGGAATGGATGTTAGGGCAGTTGTATGCTCCTCCTGTAGAATGTGGGAGGTAAGGGTCACCACTAGTGTCCTCACTGACTTCATCTGCGGGAAGTGCACCCAACTCCAGCTCCTCGGAAATCGTGTTAGGGAACTGGAGCTGGAGCTGGATGAACTCCGGGTCATTCGGGAGGCTGAGGGGGTAATTGAGAGGAGTTACGGGGAGGTAGTCACACCTCAGGTACACGAAAAAAGTAGATGGGTTACAGTCAGGGGACGGAAAGGGAACAGGCAGACAGTGCAGGGATCCCCTGTGGCCATTCCCTCAAAAACAAGTATACCGTTTTGGACACTGTTGGGGGGGACGACTTACCAGGGGTAAGCCATGGGGTACAGGTCTCTAGCACAGAGTCTGTCCCTGTTGCTCAGAAGGGAAGGGGGGAGAGGAGGAGAGCATTAGTCATTGGGGACTCCATAGTTAGGGGGACAGATAGGAGATTCTGTGGGAACGAGAGAGACTCGCGGTTGGTGTGTTGCCTCCCAGGTGCCAGGGTCCGTGATGTCTCGGATCATGTTTTCGGGATCCTTAAGGGGGAGGGGGAGCAGCCCCAAGTCGTGGTCTACATAGGCACCAACGACATAGGTAGGAAAAGGGATGGGGACGTAAGGCAGAAATTCAAGGAGCTAGGGTGGAAGCTTAGAGCTAGAACAAACAGAGTTGTTATCTCTGGTTTGTTACCCGTGCCACGTGCTAGCGAGGCGAGGAAGAGGGAGAGAGAGCAGTTGAACACGTGGCTACAGGGATGGTGCAGGAGGGAGGGATTCAGATACCTGGATAATTGGGGCTCATTCGTTGGGACCTCTACAAACGGGATGGTCTACACCTGAACCAGAGGGGTACCAATATCCTGGGGGGGAAATTTGCTAATGCTCTTCGGGAGGGTTTAAACTAATTCAACATGGGGGTGGGAACCTGAATTGTAGCTCCAGTGTACAGGCGGTTGAGAGTAGTGAGGTCATAAATAAGGTTTCAAGGTTGCAAGAGTGTATCAGCAGGCAGGAAGGTGGTTTGAAGTGTGTCTACTTGAATGCCAGGAGCATCCGGAATAAGGTGGGTGAACTTGCAGCATGGGTTGGTACCTGGGACTTCGATGTTGTGGCCATTTCGGAGACATGGATAGATCAGGGACAGGAATGGTTGTTGCAGGTTCCGGGGTTTAGATGTTTCAGTAAGATCAGGGAAGGTGGTAAAAGAGGGGGAAGTGTGGCATTGTTAGTCAAGGACAGTATTACGGTGGCAGAAAGGACGTTTGATGACAACTCGTCTACTGAGGTAGTATGGGCTGAGGTTAGAACCAGGAAAGGAGAGGTCACCCTGTTGGGAGTTTTCTATAGGCCTCCGAAAAGTTCCAGAGATGTAGAGGAAAAGATTGCAAAGATGATTCTGGATAGAAGCGAAATTAACAGGGTAGTTGTTATGGGGGACTTTAACTTTCCAAATATTGACCTGGAAACACTATAGTTCGAGTACTTCAGATGGGTCAGTTTTTGTCCAATGTGTGCAGGAGGGTTTCCTGACACAGTATGTAGATAGGCCAACAAGAGGCGAGGCCACATTGGATTTGGTACTGGGTAATGAACCAGGCCAGGTGTTAGATTTGGAGGTAGGTGAGCACTTTGGTGATAGTGACCACAATTCGGTTACGTTTACTTTAGCGATGGAAAGGGATCGGTAGATACCGCAGGGCAAGAGTTATAGCTGGGGGAAAGGCAATTATGAGGCGATGAGGCAAGATTCAGGATGCATAGGATGGAGAAGGAAAATGCAGGGGCTGGGCACAATTGAAATGTGGAGCTTGTTCAAGGAACAGCTACTGCGTGTCCTTGAGAAGTATGTACCTGTCAGGCAGGGAGGAAGTGGTCGAGCGAGGGAACCGTGGTTTACTAAAGAAGTTGAATCTCTTGTCAAGAGGAAGAAGGAGGCTTATGTAGAGATGAGGCGTGAAGGCTCAGTGAGGGCGCTTGAGAGTTACAAGTTAGCCAGGAAGGACCTAAAGAGAGAGCTAAGAAGAGCCAGGAGGGGACATGAGAAGTCTTTAGCAGGTAGGATCAAGGAAACCCTAAAGCTTTCTATAGGTATGTCAGGAATAAAAGAATGACTAGAGTAAGATTGGGGCCGGTCAAGGACAGTATTGGGAAGTTGTGCGTGGAGTCCGAAGAGATAGGAAAGGTGCTAAATGAATATTTTTCGTCAGTATTCACACAGGAAAAAGACAATGTAGTCGAGGAGAATACTGAGATACAGGCTATTAGACTAGACGGGATTGAGGTTCATAAGGAGGAGGTGTTAGCAATTCTGGAAGGTGTGAAAATAGATAAGTCCCCTGGGCCGGATGGGATTTATCCTAGGATTCTCTGGGAAGCTAGAGAGGAGATTGCAGAGCCTTTGGCTTTGATCTTTATGTCGTCATTGTCTACAGGAATAGTGCCAGAAGACTGGAGACTAGCAAATGTTGTCCCCTTGTTCAAGAAGGGGAGTAGAGACAACCCCGGCAATTATAGACCAGTGAGCCTTACTTCGGTTGTGGGTAAAGTGTTGGAAAGGATTATACGAGATAGGATTTATAATCATCGAGAAAGGAATAATTTGATTAGGGATAGTCAACACGGTTTTGTGAAGGGTAGGTCGTGCCTCACAAACCTTATTGAGTTCTTCGAGAAGGTGACCAAACAGGTGGATGAGGGTAAAGCGGTTGATGTGGTGTATTTGGATTTCAGTAAAGCGTTTGATAAGGTTCCCCATGGTAGGCTATTGCAGAAAATACAGAGGCATGGGATTGAGGGTGATTAAGCGGTTTGGATCAGAAATTGGCTAGCTGTAAGAAGACAGAGGGTGGTGTTTGATGGGAAATGTTCATCCTGGAGGTCAGTTACTAGTGGTGTACCTCAAGGATCTGTTTTGGGGCCACTGCTGTTTGTCATTTTTATAAATGACCTGGATGAGGGCGTAGAAGGATGGGTTAGTAAATTTGCGGATGACACCAAAGATGGTGGAGTTGTGGATAGTGCGGAAGGATGTTGCAGGTTACAGAGGGACATAGATAAGCTGCAGAGCTGGGCTGAGAGGTGGCAAATGGAGTTTAATGCGGAAAAGTGTGAGGTGATTCACTTTGGAAGGAATAACAGGAATACAGAGTACTGGGCTAATGGTAAGATTCTTGGTAGTGTGGATGAGCAGAGAGATCTCGGTGTCCATGTGCATAGATCACTGAAAGTTGCCACCCAGGTTGATAGTGTTGTTAAGAAGGCGTACAGTATGTTAGGTTTTATTGGTAGAGGTATTGAGTTTCGGAGCCGTGAGGTCATGTTGCAGCTGTACAAAACTCTGGTACGGCCGCACTTGGAGTATTGCGTACAGTTCTGGTCACCGCATTATAGGAAGGATGTGGAAGCATTGGAAAGGGTGCAGAGGAGATTTACCAGGATGTTGCCTGGTATGGAGGGAAGGTCTTATGAGGAAAGGCTGAGGGTCTTGAGGCTGTTTTCGTTAGAGAGAAGAAGGTTAACAGGTGACTTGATAGAGACATACAAGATGATCAGAGGATTAGATAGGGTGGACAGTGGGAGCCTTTTTCCTCGGGTGGTGATGGCTAGCGTGAGGGGACATAGCTTTAAATTGAGGGTGATAGATATAGGACAGATGTCAGAGGTAGGTTCTTTACTCAGAGAGTAGTAAGGGCGTGGAATGCCCTGCCTGCAAAAATCGTAGACTCGCCAACTTTAAGGGCATTTAAATGGTCATTGGATAAACATATGGATGATAATGGAATAGTTTAGGTTAGATGGGCTTCAGATTGGTTTCACAGGTCGGCGCAACATCGAGGGCCGAAGGGCCTGTACT
>NC_063343.1:17068911-17125608 GCF_021869965.1 Rhincodon typus | reverse complement strand
CGCTTGGGAACCCTGCAGCCCAATGGTATCAATGTGGATTTCACAAGCTTCAAAATCTCCCCTCCCCCTACCGCATCCCAAAACCAGTCCAGCTCGTCCCCGCCTCCCTAACCTGTTCTTCCTCCCACCTATCCCCTCCTCCCACCTCAAGCCGCACCCCCATCTCCTACCTACTAACCTCATCCCGCCCCCTTGACCTGTCCGTCCTCCCTGGACTGACCTATCCCCTCCCTAACTCCCCACCTACATTCACCTTTACTGGCTCCATCCCCGCCTCTTCGACCTGTTTGTTTCCTCTCCACCTATCCTCTCCTCTATCCATCTTCTATCCGCCTCCCACTCTCTCCCTATTTATTTCAGAATCCCCTTCCCCTCCCCCTTTTCTGATGAAACGTCAGCCATTCTGCTCCTATGATGCTGCTTGGCCTGCTGTGTTCATCCAGCCCTGCACCATACTATAGGTTTTATTGTGAGAGAACCACAAGAATCCATATTGGGATCTTTAACGAGGTTAAAATGACTGGCAGAAGCATGTGAATTTGGGTTAACCCTGAATGAGATGCTGAGAAACCATTTCTAAGGTGGATTTATCATGTAACAATGCAGAAGAGCCTACTAGCTGAAGCCCAACTGGACTTGAAACAGGCACTATTACTCAGAATGTCATGAGAAAATGCATCAAGTGGAGCATGGGAACTACAGGGCATCTCAATGGATGTGGACACCTTCACCTGTCCAACTGAGCTTGGGGAATAGCACTTGAGTGTAGGCACTTGCAGAGCTTCACATAAGGCATATTCTGAGCAGAGGGACCCCAGAACAGCCCACAGCAGAACCCCACAACAAAGCCAAGCTTTGGCCAAGGAGTTTTTCAGGAAAGGCTTGGGACTATCGAAAGGGCCAAAGCCACTTTACATGTTGACCAGGAAGCAATCCAGTGATTTTGCAAGGCCCGCCCAGTGCTATTTGCCTAGTGGGCAAAAGTAGAGGTGGAAATCAGGAGGCTGGAGAGTAAAGGAATCATCACACCTGTGCAGTTTGTGGAATAGGCAGCACCAGTCGTACCGATTGTGAAGTCTGACAACTCAGTTCACCTTTGTGGGGATTTTAAGCATACAATAAACCACTTCTCGCAGCTTAATAAAAACCCAATCCCTTGCATAGAGGACTTGTACACAGAGTTGGTCCTTTATGTAGCTAGACATGAGCCATGCCTTCCTGCAATTATGACTGGATGAGGAGTCCCAGAAGTACGCCATAATTAACACCCATAAGGGTTTATACCAATATACGAGACTGCCATTTGGGGTATCTCCCAGGCAGGTGTATGTTTTAGAAGGGAAAAATGCATGTTTCAGGTGCCCCAAGTGACCTACTTGTGTTACAGAGTCAGCAAAACCCGTTGGAAGGTAAAGTGAGAGCAATCAAAGGAGTCCTGGCTCCCATGTCTGTATCAGAGCTTAGGTCTTTCCTTGGGTTAGTAAATTATTACGGAAAATTCATACATAACCTGGCCTTCATCTTGGCACCTTTACACCTGCTATTGAAAAAGGGTCAGCCTTGGAAATAGTTGCATAGCCAAGAAATAGCCTTTAGGGAAGTGGAAAAGCAGCTATCCTCATCTAAGATGCTGGCCCTATATTATCTGATGCAAGAGGTTTTGCTGACATGTTGTGCCTCCCTGTACAGTATCAAGGTAGTGTTGGCTCACTGGTGGCCCATTGAAGAGGAATGCCCGAAAGTTTATCCTTCCCAGATTTTGGCTGAAGTGGAATGCAACTAACCCAGATGGACAAGGAAGGGTTGGTGGCCACCTTTGGTGTGAGAAAATTCCACCAGTGCCTTAACCGATGGGAATTTGTCATAGTAACAGACCATAAACTCCTGCTAGGGCTAGTGAAGGAAGGCAAGGTTGTGCCACTCACAGCTTCCGATAGAATTCAGCAGTGGGCCCTTATTCTCAGTGCTTACAAGTACAAGCTAGAACGCCGCGCAGGAAGCTGCCTCCCACTGGCAGATACTCCCCCAGAAGAGTCCATTCTAGTTTTAAACTTCCTGGTCACCGCTAACAATATCTGACTGTGGACACAAAAAGATCCTGTGCTAGCAAAACTAAAACAGCTGGTGGTAATGGGGGAGACAGAATATTTTGCTTCACTGTAGGGGATGCCAATAATGTTAGAAAAATTCTAACCAGGAATGAAACCTTTCTGGACCCAATGAGATCAGATCACCTTACTGGAGGCAATTACTTTGGGGAGCAAGATTGATTGTCTCAAGTGAAGGTCACCGCCAGATACTAGTTGAACTCCATCAGGGTCATCCAGGAGTTTCCAAGATGAAGAGCTAGCAAGAAGCTATGTCTGGTGGCTAGCATTGGATGCTGACATAGCTGTGTCGGTGGGGCAGGGCCCAGAATGTCAACAAGGACAAAAATTGCCACGAACAGTGGCCCCACATTCATGGGAATGGCCAGGTAAACCCTGGACTCAGTTTCATGTCAACTATGCTGGTCCTTTCATGGCTGAATGTTCCCGGTTATTGTGGATGCCCATTCAAAGTGGTCGGAGATGCACAAAGTCCATTTGGCAAATTCAGGGATAACAATTGAGAAAATGTAAACATCATTTGCAAAACAAAAACTCCTAGAAGTATTGGTCATGGACAATGGGACATTATTTACCAGCAGGGAATTTGGGTATTTCCTGAAATCAAATGGCATTTGACACATAAGGACAGCTCCATACCATCTATTATCCAATGGTCTGGCTGAAAGAGTGGTCCAAACATTGCAGGCAGGCTTAAAGAAGCAGCATAAAGTGTCACTTGATACCAAACTACCCCGGTTCCTGTTCGATTATAGGACCACCCCTCACTCAACAACAGGAATAGTTATGAAGGGTCTAGGCCCGAAACGTCAGCCTTTCTGCCCATATGATGCTGCTTGGCCTGCTGTGTTCATCCAGCTCTGCACTTTGTTGTCTCAGAAGACTCTACACCAGGTTAAACCTAATATTCGCAGACTTGGATGGGAGGGTGAAATGGCAGCAGGAACTCCAATGCTGGCCACAAGGCTCCTCTAAGTGAGAGAGGCAATGTAATTTGGGGAACGAAGTTTGGTGCCGGAACCATGGAAATGGCCCTGTACGGGTACAAAATGAGGTGGACACAAGGTCAGGTCCTGTGACCAGTTTGGATAGGTGAGGCAGTCTTGAATAAACACATGGATCACCTGAAAACTGTTACTTCACAAACGGGGCAGGAGCAAAACATACCTGGCTCTTCAGGACAGCCAGAATGCCTGTCAGAAACCATAGTTTCTCCCCTGCTTTCCAGTGTTGAGGAAACTTCGGAGATGGATGCAGCCTCAATACCACTGCCGCTGGCAGAAGAGGAGGAAACCCTGCTGAGACGCTCCAGGCACAAGAGACAGCCTATGGTCCTGTACACATCACCCATGTCAGAGTCTAAATCAGAGGAACCAGACCTGGGGCGATGATGTCACAGAAAATGCTGCAAGAGAAAGACTGGGCCTACATCACTGTGCTTAATGAGGAGGGATGTAGTGATTGAAACCAGGTGGACCTTGTTGATTAGGAGGTCCTTGGTTGTGGCTATTAACCTGGGCCAATCAGGAAGCCCTAGCCGACCAATATAAACAGGGATTTAGAATCTCCTCAGTTCAGGGGACTGACTCTGAGCTAGCTTGCAACAGCCAGTGTAATGTGCACAAGTAAATAATGGGTGACTTGGTGATGGGATACCGGCCTCTGTGCAGTTATTTCAACTTCTGTAAGATGGGTTGACAAAAATTGAGAAGTTGTCCTTTAGTAACCTGACCTTAGGCTTGTGTAACAGAAATATGTAAACAAAGCTCTTTAGGAAAAATAACCTTCAAATGTAAACATTATATCTGCTAGTGTGTCACTGAAAGAGTGAGTCAATATATGCGAAAGGTCAGAATTTGCTTGTCCAAAAAGAATGCATTTTATTACTATAAAGAGGTAGTTCAGAATCAATTCAATGATCCTATCATAAAACTGGTGATAGCATCATTATGCATCCTGGAGAGAGGATCAAACACCTTTCTATCTAGCAGATCCATTTGAATAAACTCCCTAAATATAGTTATCATACGTGTAAACTAGGTAGTCTAAACATAGCTTTTTGTTGTACAAAATAAATAAACTATGATGGCAAACTATGAAATAAAAGTGCACAGTAAGAGCTTCTTTAAATATAAAAAGAGGAAGAGACAGGCAACAATGAACAAGTGGTCACTTAGAGAACAAGGGAAAATAATAATGAGAAGCCAAGGGTAGAGAAGTTGACAAAATATTTTGTTTCACGGTACAGGACACTAATAAGGTTAGAAAAATTCTCAATAATTAAGAGGCTAAAGGGAGAAGAAAATGAATGCAATAATTGTCACTGGAGAAAAAGAAGTAGCCAGTACTTGCCAGATAGAATATAATGTGGGAAAATGTGAAGTTATGCACAGGAAGAATAAAGAAAGCTAAATATTATTTAAATGAGGAAAGACTGCAGAAAGATGCAGCACAAAGTAGTTCTAATGCATGAATCACAAATCCTATCAAAGTTCAGTGGATAATGGGGAAGGCAAATGAAGTATTGTCTTTATTTCAAAGGGAATGGAATAAAAAAAATTGAAAGTATAAAAATAGGGAGGTCTAATTAAATTTATATAAGGCGCTGTCAGACCACAGTGGAATACTGTAAATAGTTTTGGTCCCCTTATCTAAGGAAAAATGTACTGAAATTGAAGCAATTACAGATACCCCTCCTGGGCATGGAGGGATTTTCTTATGAGGAGAGGTTGACTAAGTTGGGTTTGGACTCACTGGAATTTAGGAGAATAAGAGGATACATTATTGAAATATACAGGAACTTAGGGGGTTTGGCAGGTTCGATATGGACTGGCTGTTTTCCCCTTGTGGGTGAGTTTAGGGCCAGAGGGCATAATCGGAGAGTAAGGAGTTACCCATTTAAGACAGAGATGAGGATTTCTTTCTCCCAGAGGGTGTGAATGTGTGAAATTTACCACAGGCAGCTATTGAGGCTTGGTCATTAAGGCTGAGATAGACATTAAGGAAATCAAGGGTTACGGGAATAAGGCAAGAAGATGGAATTGAAATTATCTGTTCAGCCATGACTTCATTGAAAGGCAGAGTGGACCTGCTGGGTTGAATGGCCTACTTCTCTTCTTTAAGAGCTTATAGAGATCATTCTTGCAGGGTTTATAATGATTACTCAATCTAGGTGCGAATCCTGTGAAGAACAAATGGACAATCATGCATGTATGGAGTGACCAGCGCATAATAAACCTTTGGTTCTTACTCTACCATAGAGAAAGGAACTAGTGCTTTCATGAGTTGGTTTCAGTTTGTCTGGATGAGAGAGAGGCTGCAGGGTGGATGAGCTAACTGACCATACATTCTGGTACAGTAAGTAATTCAAGTGGTAGGAACAAAAACAAAATTTGGAGGCTGTTTGGAAAAGACTAGGAAGAGGGATTGACACCATTTCCATCAAAGAGTGCAAGTCCAGAAAACAGAAATGCCTTCCAGGTTCCAGGGTTTGTGTCATCTGTTGAGGAGAAACTACTTCTCCCAAAGAGTTGTGATTCTGTGGAATTTGTTACCCCAAAATACAGTGGATGCTAGGACAGTGAGTAAATTTAAGCAGAGGATAGACATATTTTTAATTGGTAATAGGTTGAAGTGTTCTAGGGAGAAGGCAGGAAAATGGGGATGAGGAGCATATCAGCCATGATCAAATGGTGGAGCAGACTTTGATGGACCGAATGGCCTAATTATGCCCCTATATCTTATGAACTAATGTATTTATCTGCTCGGAGCTGGAGAGGCACTCACAGTTGGGAGGATGAGGTCATCATGGTCCAGGTAGGTACCAGCAATTTAAGCTGGAAAAGGTAAGAGATTCGGCATTTTTCAGCTGACAACAAATTAAGAAGCAAAATCTCAAAGCTAATAACCTTTGGATTATTACATGAGTCATGTGCAAATGTGCATTGTACAAACAAGATCAGAGAAATGAATGTAAGGATCAAAGACTTTGAGCTTAAAGTTGATTTCAGTTCAGTGGACATTGGCAGCAATACTAGAAAAGTGGGAACTGCATTGTTGGGATGGTCTACATCAGTCCTAAATTAATTGACGCATGAAGTAATCAATGCATTAGCTTTAATTTTCTTGATTCGAGGAAGCTTCTATTGGAAAATAGTGAATTCATCTTCTTTATTCAAGAAGGGAGGGAGACAGAAAATAGGAAATCACAGTACTTAACATTTGTCATGGAAAAATGTTAGAAGCAAGTACTATAGTTGTTTTAGCAGGGGAATTAGAAAAAAAAATCAACTTAATCTTACAGAATCAACAAGGTTTAATGAAAGGGAAATCATGTTTAACAAATTTCTTGGCATTCTTTGAAAGAAGTACCATGTGTTGAGGATAAAGCGGAACTGATGGTTTTACTATCCTTGGATTTCCAGAAGACAATAAGGTGCCATGTCAAAGGTTGTTGCATAAAATACAAGATCATAGTATAAAAGTAACATTGGCATGAATAGAAAATAGGCTAGCTAAAAAGGAGAAGAAAAGGAGTCATACTGGACTTGAAATGTTAACTCTGTTTCTCTTTCCATAGATGCTGCCAGGCCTGCTGAGTTTCTTCAGCACTTTCTGTTTACAATTGGAAAAAGGCAAAAGGCATAAATGGGTAGCTTTCTGGTTGGCAAAATGATAGTTGTCCTTTCCCTAGGATGGGGGATTTTAAGACTAGAGGGCATATTTTTAAAGTGAGAGAAGAGAGATTTAAAAAGAACGAGGGGTAATCTTTTTACAGAAAGTGTGGTACATTTCTGGATTGAACGTCCAGAGGAAGTGGTAGATGTGGGCACAATTATAACATTTAAAATACATTTCATTAAGTACATAAATAGGAAAGGTTTGGGGGCATATGGGCCAAGGGCAGGCAAGTGGGACCAAGTTAGTTTGGGATTATGTTTAGCATGGACTGGTTGGACTGAAGGGTCTGTTTCCATGTGGTATGACTCTATCACTCTATAACAAATGTTATACCACAGGGATCAGTATGGGGCATCAACTTTTTACTATATATGTATAACTTGGCTGATGGGACCAAGGCTACAGCCCAATTTGGCATAAGGTAAGAGACAGGATAGGATGGAAGGTGAGTAGTTTGGTAGTGTGTTAGGTTAGTGAGGGGATATAACACAATGTGGCTAAAGAACAGGGGCAGGTGAGTGAGGGCATTGGATGTTGTCAGGAAAATGGAGTTAAGAGACATATCTGCCATGATTGAATGGTGGAGCAGACCAGATGACTGAATGGCCCATTCTGCTCCCATATGTTATGGTTTTATTGCCTTATGGGATGAGAGATATAGGTGTCAGCTTTGTGGGAGTTACAGGTTGCAGGTGGATGGAGGTAAGGGGTAGCCTGTAACTGAGTGAGAGATTAAGGGTATGTTGAGGAGTCAGTTTGGGGGAGTATTTGTAGGCTGTCAGGGTGAGTGGAGTTGGCGTTGTCAAGGAAATTGGGAGGGTGGGAGTCAGGTCAGGTTGGTTGGTTGGTAGGGGCAGAGGTGAATTGGGTTAGTGGTTAGAGATGGTACAAGTCAGGGCAAGTTCATATGTCAGTAACTAGGCGTCACAATTTCAAGATTGTCAGCAACAGAGCTGGGGTGAGATGAGGAGAAACTTCCTCATTTAGAAAGTTGTTAACTTGGAATGCACTGCTGGGAGAGTGATGGAAGCTGTTTCCATAGGAGGTTTCAAAAGACAGCTGGATATATATTTGAATGGATGATCCAAGTCTGAGTGGATCATCCATCTCAGCCTCCTCCAGTGGTCCCAAGTGTTTCAGATACCAGGCTTCAGCCAATTCAATTCACTCCACTTGATATCAAGAAACAGTCGGAGACATTGGATGCAGCAAAGGCTCTAGGCCCTTACAACATTCCGGCAATAGTACTGAAGACTAGTGCTCCAGAACTTGCTGCTCCCTAAGCCAAGCTCTTCCATTACAATAACAACACTGGCATCTACCCAATAATGGGGAAAATTTCCCAGGTATAGTCTGTCATTAAAAGCAGGACAAATCCGGCCCAGGCAATTACCGCCTCTTCAGTCTACTCTTGATTATCAGTAAAGTGATGGAAGGTGTCATCAATAGTGCTAAGAAGCAACATTGCTCTGCAATTACCTGCTTAGTGACTCCCAGTTTGGTTTCCAGCAGGGTCAATCGGCTCCTGACCTCATTACATTCTTGGTTCAAACATGGACAAAAGAGCTGAATTCATTAAGGCTACATTCAACTGAGTGTGGCATCAAGGAGCCCTAGCAAAACTGAAATCAATGGGCATCGGGGGAAACACTCCACTGGTTAGAGTAATTCCTGACAGATAGGAAGATGGTCGTGGTTGCTTAAGGTCAGTCATCTCAGCTCCAGGACGTCTCTGCAGATTTCCTCAGGGTAGTGCCCCGGACCCAACCATCTTCAGCCTTATCATCAATGACCTTCCCTCCTTTAAAAGGTCATGAAGTGGGTATGTTCGCTAATGATTACACAATCTTCAGCATCATTCGCGACTCCTCAGTTAGTGAAGTAGTCCATGCTCAAATGCAACAAGATCTGAACAATAACCAGGCTTGGGCTGACAAGTGGCCAGTAACATTCGCGCCATGCAAATGCCAGGCTATGACCATCACTATCCCTTGATATTCAATGGTATTACCATCACTGTAACCCCCACTATCAACATCCTGGGGAAATTCAACTCGACTCACCACACAAACACAGTAGCTACAAGAGCAGGTCAGATGCTAGAAATATTGCAGCAAGTAACTCATCTCCTAACTTCCCAAAGGTCATCCATCAACTGCAAGGCATCAGTCAGGAGTATGATGGATTACTCCCCACTTGTTTGGATGAGTGCAGCTCCAACAACACTTCAGAAGCTTGGCACCATCCAGGACAAAGCAACCTGCTTGATTAGCATTATTTCCACAAGCATCCACTCACTCCACCACCACTGCTCAGTAGCAGCACTATGTACTATCTGCAAAATGCGCTGCAGAAATTCAACAAAGATCCTCAGCCAGCACCTTCCAAACTCATAACCACTTCCATCTAGGAGGACAAACCACTCACCATCCTGACTTGGAATTATATCACTGTTCCTTGTGTGTTACTGGGTCAAAATCCTGGAATTCTCTCCCTCATGGCACTGTAGGTCAATCCACAGTGGATGGACTACAGTGGTTCAAGAAGGCAGCTCACCATGACCTTCTCAAGGGCAATTAGGGACAAGCAATAAATGCTGGCCAGCCAGCGATGCCCACATCCCACAAATGAATTTTTAAAAAAGATGAAGTTAGAGAGCTACGACGATGAGGCTGGAGAGTGGAACTAGTTGGTTCACACTTTTGGGAGACAGTACAGGCATGATAGGTTGAATGGCCTCCTTCTGTACTGTAAAATTCTATGATTCTAGAGTGAAGTGAGTTGGGAGAAGGTTATTGGGGGTGTGCTCTGGGGGTGGGGTGCAGGAATTGAATTCAGAGGACTCAATGTGGGTCAGGGTTGGGGGGATGGAGTCAGATGTGGAAGTCCCAAGTGGGACTCATGTCAGAGGAGGGATGCCAATGGAAAGTTCAAAAGAGTGTCAGCTTAATAGTTAGCCAGGAGTTACAGGAAGTTTTAATTTCTCTCACCTTTCTTGGGTAACTGTTAAATTGGGTAAAATGGAACCCACTGAAGTCAGTGACTAAATTTAGAGATGGGACTTTATGGAGCAATACAGATGCTGTAATTGCCTATTGGATGTTTTAACTTCCTGGGAAAGTGCCACAGAACCAGCTGTCAGGAATTCTGCTTGATCCTGATGGACATCTCGTGCCTGTGCTTCAGCACAGACTGTCTTCCTATCAGAAGATCTAGACTACACTTTCTGCTAATGAAACAGCCACAGTCAGTCACAGTGGTGTGGGTGAAAGTAAAAATTAATTGTAAAATTCAGCCAAGACCCAACAGAGTGGACAACTACAATTGTCCGCCTCCAGTGCTGTTGACACCACTTAACTTCTCCAGTCATATGTTCAAGTGTAAGAGTGTTTTTTTTAGCATTGTGTTGTTCAGAGAGGTCCTGACTACTACAGTTCTGTCAGTTTGGTGCTCACATTTATACAATCATTTTGCTAGCTTACATTAGAACTGGAGTTGGGATGACCAATACCACAATCAGAAAGGAGCTTTCTTATAAGCCTGTCATACGTCATTTGTTTCTGACAATCTGAAATGTACATATCTGTTGTGCAAAACATGAAAAGCAAAGATATTTAGGACACATCTATTCTTACAGCAACATGCCAGAAAACAGAATGCTAAAAATTGATCTTCTGTTGGAATTATTCAGATTCGATTTATGTCATTTTCATCTGAAGTACTGCAGCTTTGTCCTTGGGGAAAAGAAATCGATTTCCAGGTGATGGGCTTCTACTCATTTTGCTGTTAGAAGTGGAGCTGTCATGGAGTTACAATGATTCTTGAATTGCAGAGAAATCTTTTCTCTCTTATTAAAGCTTGCCAGTTATTTGGTGACTTATGATTCTTACATTTTTACTAATTTAGCATATTATCTATGTGATTAAATTAAAGCCTCAATTTCAATGCTTGTTAATTTTCTGCACTATGTGATGAGCAAGAACTATAAAATAGACAATTTCATTATAATGTGGAACAATGTACATTATTCAAGGAGCTATTTTGAATATAATTCTTCAACTATGCCTAAAAGAACTCTTCACAGTGAGGAATAATACTGTGGTACCAAATATGGATTGGAGCTCCAACTGTATTAATGAACGACCGGCTTTACATTTGATGTTCAACATGCTGGTGCCAAAATTGGTTGGGGTAGAGGGTTAAACGCTGCAGGTTTCGTGGGAAGCACCATACTATCAGATACATCTCTTCCAGAAAGGAAACAGCCATTTGCACTGTTTGCAAAAAATTAATAAGGCTGACATTTTTCTATAATGTAAGAGAAAAGGTAAACTGGCTTGGGAGACATTTTGAAGTTGACAGTGTAATTGAAAGAACTGAGGTGGTGTTAGGGAGCTTGGGGAATGGAATGGAGAATGCATATTTTCATAGCATGGTAAAATGATCCCCTCCATCCATAACAACCCATTATGGAAGTTCAGGGGTTATGAATGCTTGTATCATGTGATTTTTGAGAAGGCATGGCTGTTAATCATGGAAGATGCAACTATTTTGCTCGCTTTCATAAAAGAGAACTCCGACTTGTCTATGACGGAATGACATTTAAATATGATAACAGGCCGCAACCAGGATCTGAAGTGCATCCTCCGGCGTGGTAGAATAAAAGTTGAAAAATAGCCATGGTTCATTCATTATTTTAGAGCAAAACAAGATATAAGTAATTTTGAATGAATCTGATTTATTTATATGTTTAGAGGCTAAAATTCAGAACTGAACTGCAGCAGAACTGACTGAAACTCAGCATTCAAAACAATAAAGGCTTTTCACAGAGCACTGAGGGCATAAAATACCTTGTGACAAATGGCAATATAAGCAACATTGATTGAAATATTCAAAAAGGTGCTGGAAATTATTTAAAGAAGAATACAAAAATGATTTGTGATAAAACAGAAGTATCAACTTGAAATTAGCCCAGAGAAATTCAGGGCTGAATAGCAGGATTAAAGTTGATTTTGTTTTCTCAATTGGAAGCTCTTGTTTTTAATAAATTGAGGTGTTAAGTATGCCAAGAGAAAAGTTATGCATTAACAACTAAAGTGTATTGTGTAAATGAAGATGCGCCACTTAAAAATTCAGCTGATGTGAACAAAATCAAAGCATAGAATCTTTACCAGGCTCTGAACAGTGTGGACTATGGTGAGATATGTGGTAGAATCAGGTGAGATAGTCTCAACATCAAGATCATCTTACCACACCATCCTCTCTTTGCTGATATGGCCTGGCAAGATTCTTAGCAGCAAACAGTTTCCAATTCACACATTTCATTGCTTTATTGATGCCTTGTTAACAGCCCAATTCATCAGGGATTGCAAATGTACCAAAATCATTATTCAAACTAGCCATTGGGAATAATTAAGCATTGAAACCAGTGTAGGTTCCTGATGGGGTCAGTTAGCCATTTGCTCCAGGATATCTATGTTGATCACATACAAACTGGACAGCAAGGCATGATCCACCAGCACCAGCCATGCATACCCTTCTATCACAGACGTTGAAAATAGATTGCCATTGCCACTATCCTGCGAATGTCCAATACACTGACGCTGCATTCTGCAAGGGTAAACTCATTTGGGAGGGCACTGAACAAGCTGTACATTGGGAAATCTCAACATGAAATCTGTGTGGGTGCTTGGTGACTTCAGCTTGCCAGTGGTTGTGAACAGTCTTCATTTTGCTCATCATCAAACAGCATTTCCAACCAAGATCCACAGACACCAACTCCATGCACCCCTTGTTCACACACATTGCCATCCAATATTTGGAAATCCCCAGGTCCCTTGTGGCATGTCCCCAGTCCATTTTTGGGATCCTTAGGAAAAACAGATCTGTGTTGCAGGGCTCATCAGCAACTAGCACTAAAAAGCTGCTGCAAGGACACTTTGCACACAGGTACAGACTCCCAGCTAATAGATTGGACCAGCATGCATTGTAGGGCTGCATGCTTAATCTCAGCACTTGCTCATTTAGCATCTACTTGCATCTTGCAGCATCTCTGCCCTCCCTTGCTTATTAGTGCAGTCACACAACCAGACAGCTCACCTTGCTGGTCAGCTGCTCTCAGTCTATTGGATGTATATCTTGCAGTATGGCAGTGTGCTTTGTCAATCTCACATCTCCTGAACCACATTCATATGCAACAAACACACAGCATGTACAGCAAGCAAGCACCAATGTCTCAAAGCTTTAGAGCAATAGTCCTCACCAAAGTCCACAAAAGCAGCATTTAGCCAGTGATCTCGGCACAGCAAATTCAGGAGAGCCTACGAAACCAGTCCAGGGGATTGGCCATGATCAGGCATCTGCTCAGTGCTTTCTGGGACTCTGTGTCTTTGTAGTTCGGTGAGTGGGTCATAGTCAGTCTTGTCACTCTATAGTGGTCAGTCCAGAGTTTGGGCTAATGTGGTCAGGGAAATGTATAAGCATCTCTAAGGAGTAATCTCATGGGATCCAGGGACAGCTAGTCAATTGGATACAAAATTAGTTTAATGGTAGAAGACAGAGGGTGGGGTAGAAGTTTGTTTTTCAGACTGAAGGCCTGGGACCAGTGGTGCGCCACAGGGATCGGTGCTGGATTCAATGTTATTCATCATTTATACAAATGATTTAGATGAGAATTTAGGAGGTATGTTTACTAAGTTTGTGGATAACACCAAGATTGGTGGTATAGTAGACAGTGAAGAAGGTTACCTGGGAATGCAATGAAATCTTGATCAACTGGGCCAGTGGGCTGAGGAATGGGAGATGGCATTCAATTTAGATAAATGCAAGGTGTTGCATTTTGGTGGGTCAAACCAAGACAAGACTTACACAGTCAATGGTAGGGCCCTGGGGAATGTTATAGAAGAAAGATATTCAGGGATACATGTTCATAGCTCCTTGAAAGCGGAGTTGCAGGTAGACAGAGTGATCAAGAAGGCTTTTGGCATGCTTGCTTTCATTGGTCAGACTATTGAGTATAGAAGTTGGAACATTTTTTGCAGCTGAACAAGACATTGATGGGCCACATTTGGAGTATTGAATGCAGTTCCAGTCACTTTACTATGGAAGGGATATTATTAAACTAGAAAGAGTGCAGAAAAGATTTATTTTCTTAAACATTGCTATTGTATCCACCAACACCACTTCTTCTGGGAACACATCCCAGGCACTTATCACCCTCTATGTAAAAAACCTTTTGCCTCTCACATCTACTTCAAACTTACCCCCTTTTACTTAAACCCATATTCTCTAGGAATTGATATTTTCTACCCTGGGAAAAGAAAGACTCTGATTATCCATTTTATCCATGCCTCTCATAAGTTTGTAAACTTCCATCAGGTCACAACTCATCCTTTGACATTCAAGTAAAAACAAACCAAATTTGTCCAATCTCTCGTCATAGCTAATACCCTCCAAACCAGGCAACATCCTTCTTATGGTGTGGCGAGCAGAATTGTACACAATATTCCAAATGTGGCTGAACTAAAGTTGTATACAGTTGCAACATGACTTGCTAATTTTTATACTGTATGATGCAATTAATGAAAACAAGGATGCTATATGCCTACTTGAACACCTTATCCACTTGTGTTGCCACTTTCAGGGAATTATGAACTTATATGCCTAGATTTCTCTATATCTTTATGCTACTGAGGGTTCTGCAATTTACTGCATTCCCTCCTGTATTAGAACTCCTACAATGCATCATCCCGCATTTGTCTGGATTAAACTCCATCTGCCATTTGTCCACCCAAGTCTCTAGCCTACCGATATCCTGCTGAATCCTCTGGCAATCTTCCTCAATATCTTCAGTGCCCCCAATCTTTGTGTCATCTGTAAACTTCCTTATCAGGCCATCTAAATTCTCCTCCAAATCATTTTTGTATAATACAAACAACAGGAGTGCCAGCAGGGATCACTGCGGAATACCACTGGTCACAGATCTTCAATCTGAACAACCCTTCCACCACTACTCTCTGTCTTCTATGACTAACCCAGTTCCATATCCATCTTACCAGCTCACTATGGATCCCATGTGACTTTATCTTTTGTATCAGCCTGGAATGAGGGACGAAAGGCCTTACTAAAGTCCATACAGACAACATCTAATGCCCTGCTGTCTTCTAACCACTACCCTTTGACGTTCGTTGGTGTTACCATTATTGAATCCCTCACTACCAACATCCTGGGAGTTATCATTGATCAGAAACTCAACTTAACTCACCACATAAATGCAGTGCCTACAAGAGCTGGTCAGAGGTGAGAATACTGTGGCGAATAACTCATCTCCTGACTCCAGAAAGCCTGTCCACCATCTACAAGGCACAAGTCAGGAGTGTGATGGAATACTCCCCCCTCGGCTGGATGAGTGCAGCCCCAACAACATTCAAGAAACTTGACACCATCCAGGACAAAACAGCATACTTGATTGGCCTGTATCCACAAGTATCCACTCACTCCACCACTGATGCTCAGTAGCAGCACTGTGTATTATCTACAAGATGCACTGCAAAAATTCACCAAAGATCCTCAGACAGCACCTTCCAAACCCACGACCACTTCCATCTAGAATGCCAAGGGCAGGAGATATATGGGGTCACCACCACCTGCAATTTTCCTTCCAAGCCACTCACCATCCTGACTTGGAAATATATCGCCGTTCCTTCACTGTCACTGGGTCAAAATCCTAGAATTCTCTCCCTCATGGCATTGTGGGTTAACCTACAGTGGATAGACTGCAGCGGTTCAAGAAGGTAGCTCATCATCATCTTCTCAAGGGCAACTAGGGACGGGCATTAAATGCTGGCCAGCCAGCAATGCCCACATCCCACAAATGAGTATGTTAAAAAAATTATCTATGTTACTTCCTCAAAATAGTCACTCAAGTTTCATCATAGAATCCCTACATTGTGGAAACAGGCCCTTCGGCCCAACAAGTCTACACCGACCCACAGAGCATCCCCCTAGACCCAACCCCCTATAACCCACCTAATCGACACATCCATGAACACTACAGGCAATCCACCTAGCCTACACATCTTTGGACTGTGGGAGGAAACCCATGCAGACAACTGGAGAATGTGCAAATTCCACACAGCCAGTTGCCCAAGGCTGGAATCAAACCCATATCCCTGGTGCTATGAGGCAGCGGTACTAACCACTGAGCCACCATGCCGCTCACAGTTTCTGAGACACGACCTTCCCCACACAAAGCCATCTGCCTATCGCAAATAAATCCATATTTTTCCAAATGTGAGTAAATCTTAAGACTTTTTTCCAATAATTTCCTTAACATTGTCGTAAAGCTCACCAGTTTGTAATCTGCTGGATTATCCCTGTTGCCCTTCTTAGACAAAGGAACAATGTTGGCTATTCTCCAATCATCTGGGATCTCTCCTGTGACTCAAGAGGATATAAAGGTTTTGTACAAGGCCCCAGGAAGTTTCTCACCTGCCTCCCTCAATATTCTAGAATAAATCCCATCAGGTCCTGGGGACTTGTCTACTGTAATATTTTTCAAAGTACCCAACATATCTTCCTTTTATACATCAAAATAGCTTAGAGTTTCAAAATACCCCTTTCGAGATTAACCATCCACCGTGACCTTCTCCTTTACAAATACAGATACAAAGTATTCGTTAAAGGCATTACCCACTTCCTCTGACTCCACATATAAATTCCTTCCTTTGTCCTTGAGTGGAGCTATCCTTTGCCTAGCTGCCCTCTTGCTGCTAGTAATGGTATAGATTGCCTTGGGATTTTCCTTTATCCTGTTTACCAAAGACATTTCATGGCCCCTTTTAATTCCTTCTTTGAGCTCTCTGTCTGTCTTCAGTTTCGTAAACCTTCTGTATGGCTTCATTTTCTTTTTGACTAAGCAAAGAAGTGGTAGCATGGGCTGGATAAGGGTGACCATTGTCTGATCCCTCATGATCCATGGGGATTGACTTCCTGTTTGCTGCACACATCCATGTTCCAGATGTTACTGGCCACCTCTTTAACACAAACCATTTTAGATACAGAGGACAGAGGACAGAGAAAGAATGGGGATGTTTTAGTATGAAGGCAACAGAGTAATCCAGAATCATATGTTCACCTTATTCCTCTTGCTTCCACATGCTTCAACAGGCTCTCAACACAGACATAGATCTGCCACATCCAGTATGGATATACAATTAAGCATCATGCTGGCACAGTTATATATGGGGCTACACAGGCAAACAAATAGATTAGTACAAAACCAATCAAATTTACATAATAGTGACACTTTAAGTATAGTCCATAGTTACCACAGTGTCCTCAAAAAGTTTTCTTTCCTTCTCTCCCTCTCACATGCCCTCTTTGTACAGTTTCAGGTCCTGCAGCTGGGGTGGAGGGACCCTGCTGGCCCCAAAGATTTGATTGGGTGACCCCGAATGAGCTTGTGACTAGGTCGATGGCCATGCTGAGTATCTTCTTGTCAGAGGCATGTGAATCGTCCTTGGCTTGAAGTTTCAAGGGTAAGAAAGGGGCAGGCAAGATGGAGGTGGAGGGTCCAGCCACCACTGGATTGTCCTGATTGGAGACTTCTGTGGGGACTATATGTGGCTCCTCCTCAGGCTGCTTGCCTCCTGGCACTACCCTATCTCCTTGTGAGAAAGGGGCATCTGAAGTGTTTCAGAGATAGTGGGAACTGCAGATGCTGGAGAATCTGAGATAACAAGGTGTAGAGCTGGATGAACACAGCAGGACAAGCAGCATCAGAGGAGCAGGAAAGCTGATGTTTCGGGTCTAGACCTTTCTTCAGAAATGGGGGAGGGGAAGGGGATTCTGAAATTAATAGGGAGAGAGGGGGAGGCGAATAGAAGATTGATAAAGGAGAAGATAGGTGGAGAGGAGACAGACAGGTCAAAGAGGCGGGGGTGGAGCCAGTAAAGGTGAGTGTAGGTGGGGAGTTAGAGGGGGATAGGTCAGTCCAGGGAGGATGAACAGTTCAAGGGGGCGGGATGAGGCTGGTAGGTAGGAGATGGGGGTGCGGCTTGAGTTGGGACAAGGGGATAGGTGGGAGGAAGGACAGGTTAGGGAGGCGGGAACAAGCTGGGCTGGTTTTGGGATGCAGTTGGGGGAGGGGAGATTTTGAAGCTTGTGAAGGCCACATTGATACCATTGGGCTGCAGAGTTCCCAAGCAAAATATGAGGTACTGTTCCTGCAACCTTTGGGTGGCATCGTTGTGGCACTGCAGGAGGCCCAGGATGGACATGTCGTCTGAGGAGTGGGAGGGGGAGTTGAAATGGTTTGCGACTGGGAAATGCAGTTGCTTGTTGCGAACCGAGCGTAGGTGTTCCACAAAGCGGTCCCCAAGCCTCCGCTTGGTTTCCCCAATGTAGAGGAGGCCACATCGGGAACAGCGGATACAGTATACCACATTAGCAGATGTGCAGGTGAACATCTGCTTGATGTGAAAGGTCTTCTTGGAGTCTGGGATGGGGGTGAGGGGGGAGGTGTAGGGGCAGGTGTAGCACTTCCTGCGGTTGCAGGGAAAAGTGCCAGGGGTGGTGGGGCTGGTGGGGAGTGTGGAGCGGACGAGGGAGTCACGGAGAGAGTGGTCCCTCTGGAAAGCAGATAAGGGAGGGGAGGGAAAAATGTCTTTGGTAGTGGAGTCAGATTGCAGATGGCGGAAGTGCCAAAGGATGATGTGTTGGATTCGGAGGTTTGTGGGGTGGTACGTGAGGACGAGGGGGATACTGTTTTGGTTGTTATTGCGGGGAGGGGGTGTGAGGGATGAGTTGCGGGAAATGGGGGACACACGGTTGAGGGCGTTCTCGACCACTGAAGGGGAGAAGTTGTGGTCCTTGAAAAACGAGGACATCTGGGATGTCCGGGAGTGGAATGCCTCATCCCGGGAGCAGATGCGCCGGAGGCGAAGGACTTGGGAATAGGGGATGGCATTTTTGCAGGAAGATGGGTGGGAGGAGGTGTATTCTAGGTAGCTGTGGCAGTTGGTAGGCTTGAAATGGATATCGGTTTCCAGGTGGTTGCCAGAGATGGAAACAGAGAGGTCCAGGAAGGAGAGAGAGGCATCAGAGATGATCCAGGTGAACTTAAGGTTGGGGTCGAAGGTGTTGGTGAAGTGGATGAACTGTTTGAGCTCCTCACGGGAGCACGAGGCAGCGCCGATATAGTCATCGATGTAACAGAGGAAGAGGTGGGGGATAGGGCCAGTGTAGCTTCGGAAGAGGGATTGTTCCACGTATCCTACAAAGAGGCAGGCATAGCTTGGGCCCATGCGGGTACCCGTGGCCACCCCCTTTGCCTGTAGCAAGTGGGAGGAATTGAAGGAGAAGTTGTTAAGGGTGAGGACGAGTTCAGCTAAGTGGATGAGGGTGTCAGTGGAGGGGGACTGGTCGGGCCTGCGGGACAGGAAGAAGCGGAGGGTCTTTCGGCCATCTGCATGGGGAATGCAAGTGTATAGGGACTAGACATCCATGGTAAAGATGAGGTGTGTCAGGTTCCCCATCACTCTGTCAGGCTTTGGTCCTGAGGACTCAATGGCTAAGGAGATGGAATGACTTTGTGTGTACGTATTCAGCAGATTCTGAGGGTGCTGATCCTGTCTCTCCATGACAGCTGTCAACTTGTACATTGAGGCAGCCACATGATTGAATGCTTGGTGCTGGTGGATCCCCAGAGTTAGTTATAGATCTTAGGACTAAAGGGATCAAAGGGTATGCAGAGAAATTAGGGGACACGATACTGAGTTGGAAGATCAGCCATGATCATATTGAATTGCAGAGCAGGGTCAAAGGGCTAAATGAACTACTTCTGCTCCTATTTTCTGCTCCATTCTCAGGAGCACTGTTCCAACTTTTTTCCAGACAGTTCAGAGATCATATAGGATTAGTGTTCTGACAATTTGGAGGGGAATGAGAATGAGTGAAGAAAGATATTGCATGCAATAATGAGAGTATCAAGCATGTGCTTTGATGGGAGGTGGGTACAAAGCAGAGATAGAGCGAGTGTGAGGTAACCAAGATAAAAGTGTGGCACATACCCTGGCAGAGCAGAGAAGGTCATTGTGAAACTTTAATGGCACTGCTGACATATCCTCTGAACCATGGATACCACACTGACTAGGGTGGCAAACTCAGATCAGGTTTCCAGCATTTGGTGTTGTGGCACTGCACTGCTGGTCAACTGGTAAGGGGATGCTCCTCCTCTGCAATACCCCTCATCAGGACCTTCAAGTCTGTCAGAAAATCACGGCACCATCTTCCCCTTCTTCAATATCTTCAAAATGAATGTGTCTCATGGAGAGAGACAGATTCAGAATTTCAGGACCCCGCTGGGTGAAATGTGACTTGGGCATCAGGGATGATGGTTTTCTGTGGGTACTCGCTAAGTGGCAAGTTCTTCAATCAACAACACTTGGTAAGAAAGGGATAGAATTGGATGCTAGAGATGCCATAGGAATGTGATAGGTATTTCCTGTCCACCAGACTGTTGGTGGAACATGCCCAGTTGCAAAATATATCTTTCGGGCTCTGTAGTACTTGCACCATATTCTAACAATTAAAGGCCTGATTGCAAGCTAATTAGAATTGGCAACAAGCTGCATATGTTTGGGCAAATCAAAAGGAAGCAATGTCGTGCTATTATAGGAGGGTTGAATAAGAGTGAAATTTCCTTTGAAAGACTGATAAACTATATTGCTGTAAGACATTTCTTAAAATTGTTTCTGAATTTTTTGCAGTGAGTGCTTAATAAGCAACCAGCATGGACCCCTGTAAGAACATCTGCTATGGTTGACTTCAATCTGTCATAGGTCAATTGTTTTGAATTATTATGAAAATGGAAAGCACTGAGGTCGAATCAAAACCATTTGATCAAAACAATTAAAAATAAAATTGAGTCTTCTAGATTTAATTTCTTGTATAAATGTTTAGAAGTTTGGTATTCAATAGAAAGACTATTTAAATGTACAATACCAATTACTTTGCAAGTAATTGATGGACCCAGTAATTAGTTTATCACTAGTGTTAATGGACTTATCTCTGAAGAGATAGCTGTCGACTATAAGATAACACATTTTAAAATGTGTTTAATGATAAAATAAGATTATCAGCCTGTACCTCCCAACAGGAGGTTCATTGTCTTGAATTAGTATTTCACTGAAAATTATAACATTAATATTTCACATTATTTGACACTGCAACCTGTACTTCAACTTTATGAACCTAAACAAGAATCATTTATTGAAAAATGTATTCTACAGATACAGAATTAACTTTTAACACCTGCAGATATAAGTACCAGCTTCCAGACTGCATTGTACTGAACTGGTTTCTTTGATAAATTCATTTCTTTTTATTTCAAGGGAGTAAGACACAGAACATTGCACTATCACTCTGCCACTTCCAAAAATGCCAGCGGGCTGAATCTTCCACTTTTTTTTGATCAGCATCAGATTTGTCAAGTTTTTTTGCAGAGTTTCCCGCCACGTGACCAAGTGAAATCTCTCATTGTATCTTACCAAACCCACCTCATTAACTACCTACTGCATTCCTCTGGCACTCCTCTTGCACAATATATCTGCATTTTACCACCCACTGTAACAAACAGAACTCACTATGCAGTGGATATCTACTGTAAGCCCAGCATCCTTTGTGCCTGAACCATCTGTAAAATGTTGCTGTGCACCCAAATATTCATTAGTAATCTGGCATTACCCCTCACCAAGAAAGTAATGTCACAGCAGCCACAATGCTCGCAGCCTGTAAAGTGGGGCAAAAATTCCCATCTGTTGTTGAAAATACCCTGGACTTAAAAACTCTCTGAAGGCAGAAGTTATGGGAATTATATTATATCGGATTAAAAGTCATTGGGACTCCAGGAACCATGTGCTGCAACTGAGCTAGGATAAGGCTGGCTGGAACAGCCTGGGGAATGATAAAGTCCAGGGGCAGATGTCTGGGACAGGGGTTAGCTAACTGAAACCAAAGGAAAATCCCCCATTCATGCCTCAGCTAAAACAACGCAAGCCAGTCTACAGGAAATAAACAATCTCAACAACTTCAGACACTTTGGGGCCTACACAAGTATCAACCCATTCAACCCTGAGCCCAGCAGTGAAGTGGAAGGTACAGCGAAAGGCGAAGGAAAAGGAGAGAGAAGCAAGAAAAGAGAGCGAGAATCCTGCACTGTGAGTGGGACTTTGTGGGGACAGACTGACCATTATTGGTACCTGCAGCCCTTTGCGGAGTCCCAACTATGGCAAGTGACTACGGACAGAGCCAGTCGAAATCGCTGCTTTCACGCCAGGGGTGAGCCTAAGGTCTTCGAAACTTCTAACCCTGCTGGGCTAGTCATAGAAAGGGAAGAGGGGTTTGGAGTTAACGGTGTAAGGCACCTCTAAGGAAGGGAAGTGGATTAGAGCAGGTTATTCTCTTTCTCTCTCTGTCTTTTCCCTATTAGTATAGTATAGTAACAGTCAGCCATTGCATCTATTTTACCCACTGTATTGAGTAACTAGGGATTAAGAATAGAATCCCTACAGTGTGGAAACAGGCCCTTCAGCCCAACAAGTCCACACCAAACCTTGGAGCATCCCACCCAGACTCATCCCCCTATAACCCACCTAATCTAGGGCAATTTAGCATGGCCAATTCACCTAACTTGCACACCTTTGGACTGTGAGAGGAAACCTGAGCACCCGGAGGAAACCCACACAGACACGGGGAAAATGTGCAAACTCCACACAGACAGTCGCCCAAGGCTGGAATCAAACCCAGGTCCCTGGTGCTGTGAGGCAGCAGTGCTAACCACTGAGCCACCGTGCTGCCCTCAGTTACCTTAAGGTAACTGGGAGACAGTCTCAGTCAGAGACAGGGGGGGTTTCAATTTGATATTCACTTTCTTGTTTTGTAAATATATTAATTTTGCTTGTTTGTTTAATAAAATCAGAGTTTTCTTGACATCTGAAACATCTGCCTCCAATGTTTTTTTCCACCACACCACATGACACACATAGGTCCAGTGTCAGAACCAGGGAGCTGGTAAACAATGAGTCAGGCAGCACTCCCGACAAGCCCTATTATCTGTTTCACCATAGTCCTGGTTGAAGCATGAGTGGCATTATATCTGTGTTCTGCATCAGTCAGGTTGTTATGAAATGGTGTCATGAATCAACCAACAGTAACAAACCCATTAGAAACCTAGACCCTGAAACACACCAGGTACACAAGAGTGCTCCAGGATGTAGGAGGAGCTTCCAGGGTATCTGGCACACACCTCCAGAAAGTGGTATCAGTCATCCTAGATCAGTTGAACATTAATAGCATGAAACCCGTTCCCACTGATGGACTCTGCAGTATTGTGATATGGCCCTCTCAGTGTCATGCCTACACAGATGGAATTCTGCATTCGGGTAAAGCCAGCAATGTTTCCAGAACCTTTTCCCAGACCTGAAATGTCTAAAACTAGACGGCATGCATTTAAGGTGAGAGGGGGAAAGTTCAAAGGAGATGTGAGGGGCAAGATTTTTACACAGAGAATGGTAGGAGTATGGAGCACGCTGCCAGGGGTGGTGGTGGGGGCAGATAGGATAGGGACGTTTACAGACTTTTAGATGAGCACATGAATGTGCAAGGAATGGAGGGATATGGGTCAAGGGCAGGCAGAAGGGATTAGTTTAATTTAGTGTCATGTTCGACACAACATCGTGGGCTAAAGGGCCTGTTCCTGTGCTATACAGTTCTATGTTCTATCCTACTGCCCAGGATGCAGCATTGACCTCATCATGAGGGAAACCAAATGAAAAGGTGTGATTTTACATGGATTCCATCAGTCACTGTACTGATATATTTGTGGGCGCAATACTGAGAGATCTCACACAGGTCACCTGTCATTCTCTGGAAGGAGAAAGTAGCAGAGAAGTTTGAAGCAGCTGTCACCTTCACAGCCATTGCGAGAGCATGACCTCCCAGACCTACAGCCTTCAGATCCTGCTCCAGCATCCAGCACATTTCTATCACAAAGTCTTGAGATATATGGAGCCCATGTCAAAACTTTGCCTCTCTTATCTCCAGGAAATGGAGGCAGGGTGAAAATCTCTGATCATCTTGTGCACCCATGCATCCTGATGGGTCCTGTGGCTGTGACCTCTTCAGGCTTAAGATGGTTTTGACTGCAGAGAAAAGAGTTAGCTCCTGCCCTCATGAAGATCTATAAGATAATGAGATACAGGAGCAGAATTAGGTCATTCAGGCCATCAAGTCTGTTTCACCATTTCATCATGTTGATATGGTTCTCAACCTCATTCTCCTGCCTTTTCCCGTACCCCTTGATCCCTTTACTAATCAAGTACTAATCTGTCTCTGTCTTAAAGACACTCAATGACTTGGCCACCACAGCCTTCTGTGGCAATGAATTCCACAGATTCATCACCCTTTGGTTGAAGAAATTCTTCTTCATCTCAGTTCTAAAGGTCATCCGGTCACTGAAGCTGTGCTCTTGGGTTCTAGTATCTCTTACTAATGGAAACATCTTTTCCATGTCTACTCTGTCTCAGTGATCTGTACGTTCCAGTGAGGTCCTCCCCCATGCTCTAAACTCCATTGAGTACAGACCCAGAGTCCTCAAATGGTCTTCATGTGACAAGCTCTTAATTCTTAGTAACATTCTTGAGAACCTCCTCTGAACTCTCTCCAAGGCCAGCACATTCTTCATTAGATATGGGCCCAAAACTGCTCAATTAAGAGCATCATCCTATTGCCAAAAATATTCCATCAGTGATGGTAAGATCATGCTATGTAAGCAAACTGCTGCATATTTGTGTGACTTGGTTAGGGAGAGCAGGGGTGACTACTGCTTAGGCAAGCCATGTCAAATGGAGAGACCTGCTGAAGGTGAGGACTGCTTATGGATGAAAACCATAGCCCGGGCTTAAAACTAACACCCCATTTTCCCCATTGCTGCAACCACCCTATTGAGCCAACTCACCTATCTCCAAACTCCAGCAGTAAACTTGCAGCCTGGGCCCATTGCCGTACTGGTGGCACTGCTGTTACTAGACAACTGTCAGCTTCTCTCATAGGCATGATGTCTACCCTGACAATGATACGGATCCTGTCATTAATGAAGTAAGTGCCTGACTGGCACTAAACCAGGACAAGGAGGCTTAGACTGGCTGTATAATTATATCAGCTGACCAGTGAGTAGACAAGTTCATAATTGCAAAGAATACATTCTGTCTTGAATCTCAAATTACACTTGTAGTGTATCTGACCATATTGATTTTGGAAATAGTTCTCCTTTCCAGCGGAACGAATCAGCATTTTTGCAACTGAGGAAGCCTTGTTCATTAATTGACAACATGCTTACCGAAATGACTGGCAGTCCCAATATTTATCGAATGGTTGGGAGTGTTGGAAAACAGCAGTCAGGGAAAGCAGATGAATTTAGAAGGCTGGATCAAGTGGACTTGGGGTGCTGGAGAGAAGAGAAAGACCTGGTTGGGCAAACATTGTGGCATCGGTGGGAAATTTGGATTACCTGGGTGCAGGTGGGTTCCAATTAGAGGTACAGTGCAGTTATAGTAAATTGGTTGACTGAAGGTGGAAGTGTCACCTGAGCCAGAAACAATACTTAGCAAGGAACTTTCATGCTAGATCCAACAACATATGCCCCCTTTCAGCTGCCAGGATAAACCAAAATGGAGAAGAAAATCTGAGGCAGACAAATAGATTAGCAGATGTTGTTGGCTTGCTTGTCAAGCTGGCTGATTATCGCACGGACATTTCATCACCATGCTAGGTAACATCATCAGTGCAGCCTCCAATGAAATGATGTTGTTCTACTCCGCTTAGTATTTATATAATCTGATCTGTTAAGTTGGGTTGTGCCGTTTCTGATTCTGTTCTGCATGGGTTTGTACATGGAGTCTCATTCCACATGTTTGTTGATTGCATTACCGGTTGAAAACTTTAGGAACTCCCGTGCATGTCTGTGCTTGGCTTGAGCTAGGATGGACACGTTGTACCAGTTAAATTGATGGCCTTCATTGTCCGATTGCACCGAGATGAGGGAAAGTTCATCATGACGTTTTGCTGCTAGCTGTTGTTCGTGTATCTTGATCACAATCAACCAGCATGTGGAATTAGAACCCATATACAAACCCATGCAGAACAGAACCGGAAATGAGACAACCCAACTTAACAGAATGGATCATATAAATACCAAATGGAGTAGAACAACATCGCTTCACCCAAGGCCGCACTGATGATGTTACCTAGCATGGTGACAAAACGTCTGTATAATAATCAGCCAGCTTGACGAGCAAGCCAACAACCTTATCCACAATATGAGGTACAAATCTTTGCAAGAAATTTAAATTAGCAATTCAATTCCCAAAAGTGGCACTGTTTCTGTGCTCCAAAACACCTCACCTCTGAAAATGCTGCATGTCAGCAATTTTGAGGTGGCTTGGGGTTAAGATTTCTGAAATATTTACATTCCACCTGAACAAAACCCATGTGTTTTGGTGGGGCTTAAACTTCTCTCCCCCACTCCTCCCAGGTTTCGAGACAGGGCTGACATTACATCCCTCCTCCCCGACCCATTGTTTCTTCCCACCTCGAAAGCCTAAAGGGAAAACCTGTGAAGCTTGGAAATGAATGTACTACTCGTATATTTTAAAATTTACAACATGAGTTGGGCCAGTATGTCTGATTTGCCAGTTTCACTGTAATCCTTTCTGGGCAGTACAGATTGTATTCCCATTCTACATTGTTTAGGGCTATATTATCTAAACATTTTAGAATTTAAAAAAATAGAATTTTAAAAACTAGATTGTAGCACCTCTCAACTTTGTTTTCTGGTGAACACATAGCTAATTAATCAACCAAACTAACCTTTGTTGCATGTCTTCTAAGACATTTATTTTAAGATAAGGAGACTAAAATTGTAGAATAGAATCCTCACAGTGGAAACAGGCAAGTCCACACCAACCCTCTGAAGAACATCCCATCCTGACACAGCCCCCTGCTCTATCCCTATAACCCTGCATTTCCTATGGCTAATGCACTTATCCTACGCATCCCTGACCACTATGGGTAATTTAGCATGGCCAATCCACCTAACTTGCTCACCTCTGGAAACAACATTCAAAATGTGATCATGGTTGTCCAAAGTCCTGAATAATTGCTGAAAGAATTATTTACTTTTATACACCAGCATCCTTCCAAAAATCAAACACATCATTTGTCAATTCAATTGTTCATTTCACCTATGTGTTTGTGATTCATGTACAGGGATGTTCAAATCTCTTTATTTACCAGCCACTGAGTTTTCAAAAACCATTCTGCTTCTTTACATTGATCTGAAGTGGGTAATTTAATACTTTCCCATATATTCTGAAGTGTCATATCACACGGTCACTTTGTTTGTATAGCTTTAAAAAAATTGTTCATGATGTCATCGCTGTATCGTAGCATGTGAACTGATGATATAAAGGCTACAAGCATCATCTTACTTGGATTCATTTGAAGTATTTGCTGTTCATTGTAACCTAGTAGGTTAAGGTGAGCCCAGACACAGATGTGCCTGTGAATATAATATTTGCATATGTTAGTGAGCAGAAACACATGTCTGTTGATTTATCAATTCTACATTGTCCATGTTCTAATTTCTTATGTACTAAGGGATAACATAGGCATTGCTGCATGAGGTTAAAAAAGTTCTGCTGGTGGCCACCACACATCATGGTTAACAACAGTGGCCATCCATAAAGAAGACTTCAAGATCTCAGTGACAGACATTTTGAAGACTAATTGAAGATCAACTGAACAACATCTTTGGATATCAGAAAATCTGACAATCATCAGCAACAGTTTCTGTGAGCACAGATAGCTGGAGAGGTCTGTAGATAGATCACTGACCACAGGAGACAACTATTCAGGCAGCACGCACAGTTCTATTTTTAGATCAAGCAATCGTAAAAAAAAATCTGAAAATCTGGCTTGCCTTTGGCAAAGAGGGATTCTGCAGAACTAATATGTCCTGACTTTTGATGAACAATCAGAGAGATTCAGAAAACATTTGGAAAGTCTTTGAACGTCAGCTCAAGGTAGGAATTAACAATGTCCAACTCATGACATGCAAACAGCAACTTCAAGACCAGTTTGTCAGAAGAGTTCACAGAAAAGGGCATAGATGTGACTTTTCTGAAGAGGAACTGCCAAAGAGGTTTATTGAATTTGTGGATTACCTCCACACCAATGAAAGCAGTTAGAAAGAATATTTTGTGAAAGATGAAAGGTCATATTATTGTTGCATTTGTTGAGATCGACACTGGTATGAAGCCCTGGTGGCAAATGCAGCCAACGCTAATGATACAGTCAGCAAAGTGCATTAAAACAACAAAACCTATAACAGTTGCGTTTATCACACCTAAACAAAACTGTCCGGATTTTCGGGATATCTGTTAGAGCATGTGGCATTAAATGATAATGGACAGCACACATGTGCAGGAAATCTGAACCTATGGCCAAGTCAGACCCCGGAAAAGAACAAAGGTGACCAACAAGAGCCTAAAAACCACTGCACTGACTGCATTAAGAAGGTACACTAATATGTCAATGTGTTTCAAATGTGAGCCAAACAAACAGAAAATTGCAGAAGATGACCAAGATTTCCATATTGCTAACACATTATGTTGATGGTATAAGGTGACCAGCAGCTTATATAAATATTAACATAATCTGTCCTGAAAAGCAGGATGACAGACTTTAAAAGCTAAAATCAACACAAGAATTAGTGCCAACATTGTACCACTACACATTCTGAAAGAGATATACATCAGCAAGTGGATATCATTGGTAAAGCTTAAGAGAGATCTCTCATGATGTATAATGACTCACCAATGCCTTGTATTGGCATAATCATGATGCAGTACCAATACACAAGCTCAAATTAGCTTTCTGAAATCTTCTGCCTGGTAGATGCCAACAGTATAACAACAACAGGACTACCCAGTATGCCCAGATCTCAAAATAGACATAATTCATAAGAATCAATGTTCTGTAAGGATATGATTTGAAGTAAAACATAAGTCAGTTACCAAGATGACTATCACTGACGCACAGAGCAGAATAGCTCAAACTCCCAATAAGACCAAGTTAATCCTCTGCAGCTACACGTGGATGTTCTTGACTATAATTTTCAGGATATTCTCAAGTTTAATCTGAGGCATTTTGACCAGACAAGCAGGAACAACTGTAATCAGCACTGCCAAAGATAAACAACTGCAAGAGTTGCAAAGAAGCATTATTCAAGAATAGTCTGACAGTGTTAAATCAGTAATCTTAGAATCTTAGAATCCCTACAGTGTGGAAACAGGCCCTTTGGCCCAACAAGTCCACACCAACTCTCAGAGCATCCCACCCAGAGCATCCCATCCCATCCCCCTATAACCCACTTAATCTATACATCCCTGAGCACCATGGGCAATTTAGCATGGCCAATCCACCTAACCTGCACATCTTTGAGTCATGTAGAGTCATAGAGGTACGCAGCACAAAAACAGACCCTTCGGTCCAACTCATCGATGCTGACCAGGTATCCTAAATTAATCTAGTCCCATTTGCCAGCATTTGGTCCATATACTTTTAAACCCTTCCTATTCACGTACCCATCCAGATGCCTTTTAAAGATTGTAATTGTACCAGCTTCCACCACTTCCTCTCGCAGGTCATTCCATACACACACCACTCTCTGCATGAAAACGTTGTCTTTAGGTCCCTTTTAAATCTTTCCCCTCTTACCTTAAACCTAAGCCCTCTAGTTTTAGACTCCCCACCGCAGTGAAAAGACTTTGTCTATTTACCCTATCCATGCTCCTCATGATTTTATAAACCTCAATAAGGTCACACCTCAGCCTCCAATGCTCCAAGGAAAATAGCCCCAGTCTGTCCAGCCTCTCCCTATAGTTTAAACCTCCAACGCTGGCAACATCCTTGTAAATCTTTTTTGAAAGCTTTCAAGTTTCACAACATCCTCCCTATAGCAGTGAGACCAAAACTGCAAGCAGCACTTCAATACTGGCCCAATCAACGTTGTGTACAGCTGCAACATGACCTCCCAACTCCTAAAGAAATTACTTTAGATAGTCAATCATTTTGGCATACAGAGATGAAATTTATATATCACAACAAGTAATTTTCAAGGGCAAACAAGTCCTAATACTAAAAGTATCACACCAAAATACCAAGTCAATGCTAAACCAGAAACACATGGGCATTCAACACAATACTGTTCACACATGAATCAGTGTGTGGACAGGGAAGAATCAGAATACATACAATAAAAATGAATGTATGCGATGCATGCCAAATGTATCAATCCCAGCAGCAGAAGGAGCCTCTACAGGCATTTAACATGGTGGCTCAGTGGTTGGCACTGTTGCCTTACAGCGCCAGGGATGCAGGTTCAATTCCAACCTCAGGTGACTGTCTGTGTGGAATTTGCACATTCTTCCTGTGTCTGTGTGGGTTTCCTCCCACAGTCCAAAGATGTGCAGGTTAGGTGGATTAGCCATGCTAAATTGCCCATAGTGACCAGGGATGTGTAGGTTAGCTGGATTAGCCATGGGAACTGCAGGGATAGGGTAGGGGGGGTGAATCTGGGTGGGATGCTCTTCAGAGAGTCGGTGGGCACTTGTTGGGCCGAATGCCTGTTTCCACACTGCAGGAATTCTACAATATAAATTCCTTGGATGAAAGCAGCAACAGACCTATTCACAGCACGTTGGAAATGTTATATCTTCATGATGGATTATATTTCCCAATTTTTCATTATTCGATTACTTAATACGAGCATCATCAATGTTGACATGATGAGTGAACAGTTAGAGTCTGACAATGGTCCACATTCACTGACAAATCAATTCAAGACTTGTGTATCCACCGGGGAGTGACCCATTTTATTGCCTCACATTTCATGCTCAAAACAGTCCAGCCAAATGTAAGGTATATGTTATTATATCAACGTTCATTAAGTGTTAAGCAACAAAGCAAGTTTTTACATAGCATTGTTGAATTTTCGTGTATCACTGATGGAGAAGAGCACCCTGCCCAGAACAACTTCTTTTCAAAATACAAGTGTGATTGAACTTGCTTAGCAATGAACTGTTTAACTACCCTGAAACACACAACATTCTTCTTCAAAGACATAGGTGATTGAGAATATACAAAAGTGAGCAGCTGGAGATACAAATATTTGGATAGCAGAAAAGATTTCTAAAACGTGCAACCAGCTCAGATCATAGGAAGTCATTTCTGAACATGGTACTACATTGCAAAACTAACTCAGATCAAAGTGATGTACACCAATCATGTGTGATTAGGAATGAGGAAGAAAACTGATGATGATGATGACACCATGATGTTGAGGGACAGTAACCAGCAACAGAAACAAGCTGTCAAAAAAAGTGTGACAAAGAACAACATATGCCTCTGTAGATAGATATATGATGCACATAGATCAGATTAGAATAAGTTATCAAACTTCAAAATCATGTCATTGAAGTTTGAAATGTTTGTGCTGTGAACTTCGTTTTACCTGTTCGTATACGGACAACTACCTGTTAGGGATTTTTTAAATATCTTTAGAGGAAAGGCAGATTTTGTGGTTTGTCTCACAATTAGTATGTCAGTATACCTTTAAGACACATGGTCATGATATCAATAGTGTATCATAGCAACCAAAAGAACTGTGGATGCTGTAAATCAGAAACATAAACAGAAATTGCTGAAAAGCTCAGCAAGTCTGGCAGCATCTGTGGAGAGAAATCAGAGTTAACGTTTCGGGTCAACACAAAATGTTAACTCTGATTTCTCTCCATAGATGCTGCCAGATCTGCTGAGCTTTTTCAGCAATTTCTGTTTATGTATCATAACATGTGACCTCAGGGTATAAAGGTCTCATTCTCCACCTTAAGTAAGTTTTAGAATACTGATTGACAAAGACGAGGGTGGTCCTAAAGGAAGAGTGCTGAATTAGGGGAAGGCCAACTATAGCAAAATTTGGCAGGAGCTGGGGAATGTGGATTGGGAGCAGCTGTTTGAGGGTAAATCCACATTTGATATGTGGGAGGCTTTTGAAGAGAGGTTGATTAGAGTGCAGGACAGACATGTTCCTGTGAAACTGAGGGATAGAAAGGGCAAAATTAGGGAACCATGGATGACAGGTGAAATTGTGAGACTAGCAAAGAGGAAAAAGAAAGCACACATAAGGTCTAGGCAACTGAAAACAGATGAAACTTTGGAAGAATATCGGGAAAGTAGGACCAATCTGAAACGAGGAATTAAGAGGGCTAAAAGGGGTCATGAAATATCTTTAGTAAACAGGGTTAAGGAAAATCCCACAGCCTTTTATTCGTACATAAGGAGCAAGAGGGTAACTAGAGAAAGGGTTGGCCCACTCAAGGACAAAGGAGGGAAGTTAAGCGAGGAGTCAGAGAAAATGAGTGAGATTCTTAATGAGTACTTTGCGTCGGTATTCACTGAGGAGAGGGACATGACGGATGTTGAGGTTAGGAATAGATTGATTACTCTAGGTCAAGTCAGCACAAGGAGAGTTGAAGTGTTGGGTATTCTAAAAGGCATTAGGGTGGACAAGTCCCCAGGTCCAGATGGGATCTATCCCAGGTTACTGAGGGAAGCGAGAGAGGGAATAGCTGGGGCCTTAACAGATATCTTTGTAGCATCCTTGAGCACGGGTGAGATCCCGGAGGACTGGAGAATTGCTAATGTTGTCCCCTTGTTTCAGAAGGGTAGCAAGGATATCCAGGAAATTATAGACTGGTGAGCCTGACGTAAGTGGTGGGGAAGCTGCTGGAGAAGATACTGAGGGATAGGATCTATTTACATTTGGAAGAAAATGGGCTTACTGGTGATAGGCAGCATGGTTTTGTGCAGGGAAGGTCATGTCTTACCCACTTGATAGAATTCTTTGAGGAAGTGACAAAGTTGATAGATGAGGGAAGGGCTGTAGATGTCATATACATGGACTTCAGTAAGGCGTTTGATAAGGTTCCCCATAGTAGGCTGATGGAGAAAGTGAAGTCGCATGGGGTCCAGGGTGTACTAGCTAGCTGGATAGAGAACTGGCTGGGCAACAGGAGACAGAGAGTTGTAGTGGAAGGGAGTTTCTCAAAATGGAGAACTGTGACCAGTGGTGTTCCACAGGGATCCGTGTTGGGACCACTGTTGTTTGTGATATACATAAATGATCTGGATGAAGGTATAGATGGTCTGATTAGCAAGTTTGCAGATGACACTAAGATTAGTGGAGTAGCAGATAGTGAAGGGGACTGTTGGAGAATGCAGCAGAATATAGATAGATTGGAGAGTTGGCAGATGGAGTTCAATCCAGGCAAATGCAAGGTGATATATTTTGGAAGATCCAATTCAAGAGCGAACTATACAGTAAATGGAAAAGCCCTGGGGAAAATTGATGCACAGAGAGATCTGGGTGTTCAGGTCCATTGTATCCTGAAGGTGGCAACGCAGGTCGATAGGGTGGTCAAGAAGGCATACTTTCATTCATCGAATGGGGTATTGAGTACAAGAGTTGGTAGGTCATGTTACAATTGTATAGGACTTTGGTTTGACCACATTTGGAATACTGCATACAGTTCTGGTCGCCACATCACCAAAAGGATGTGGATGCTTTGGAGAGGGTGCAGAGGAGGTTCACCAGGATGTTGCCTGGTATGGAGGGCGCTAACTATGAAGAGAGGGTGAGTAGATTAGGATTATTTACATTAGAAAGACGGAGGTTGAGCAGGGGCCTGATTGAGGTCTAAAAAATCATGAGAGGTATAGAGAGGGTGGATAGCAAGAAGCTTTTTCCCAGTGTTGGGGACTCAATTACTAGGGGTCACGATTTCCAGGTGAGAGGGCAATAGTTTAAGGGAGATATGTGTGGAAAGTTCTTTACGCAGAGGGTGGTGGGTGCCTGGAACACGTTGCTAGCGGAGGTGGTAGAGGCAGGCACGATAGTGTCATTTAAGATGTATCTGGACAGATACAATAATGGGCAGGAAGCAGAGCGATACAGATCCTTGGAAAATAGGCAACAGGTTTAGATAGAGGATCTGGATCGGTGCAGGCTTGGAGGGCCGAAGGGCAATTTCCTGTGCCGTAATTTTCTTTGTTCTTTGTTGTTACTTAGGACCACTTGAAGTGTGACACACTGATAGATGCTTGCTGTTCTTTGTAACCTAATAGCTTAAAGTCTGCCCAGACATTGATGTGCCTGTGAATTTAATATTTGTATATGTCAGTGAGCTAAAATAAATGTATATTGGATTCTTCTATTCCACGTTATCCACACCATAGTTTCTTATGTTATGAGGCATAACATAAGTAAGTCACATCAGGAGAAATTCCCTGGAGGTAAAACCTGCATTATATTCCATTTGCCACCTTGCCCAATCACTTAACTGGTCTCAACAACTTCTTTAGAGATAGTGGGAACTGCCGATGCTGGAGAATCTGATATAACAAGGTGTAGAGCTGGATGAACACAGCAGGCCAAGCAGCATCAGAGGAGCAGGAAAGCTTCATTTTTCTGAAGAAGGGTCTAGACCCAAAACGTCAGCTTTCCTGCTCCTCTGATGCTGCTTGGACTGCTGTGTTCATCCAGGTCCACATCTTGTTATATCAACAACTTCTTTCCCTTTTTTTATCCTCCCAACAGATGTTCAACTGTGCTTTGCATTGTCAGTAAATATGAAAGTATTGTACTTGGCCTTTTCATCAAAATTATTGATATTGATTCTAAATAGCTGAGCCAAAAGCATTGATCCCTGTGGCATGAATGTTATTGGTTATGCAACATTTGTAGCAATGTAGAAACATGGACTATTAATTCAGAGACTTAAGTGAAAATTCTGCCTGGCACTGAGGAACCTATGTTCAGTTAAATTGAATAAATCTGGAATTTTTAAAAAATTATTAAAAAGAGTCCACAAAACTAGTGGACTGCTGTAAAAATAAATCTGATTCATTGATTTTTTTTTCGTAAATCTACCATTCTTCACAATAGTTTGGCTTATATCTGAGTCATTACCCAAAGGAAAAAAGTGTCCACTGAAATGGCCTAAAAGAAGTCACTTATATATCCAGCTGTAATGAAAGTGCATGTAAAAATAAAATTGGATGAACACCAGAAACTAGTGCCCCCTGGAGCATCAACACCCATAAATTGTTCAAATCATATACTATGGAAAGATATACCTCACTTTCACTATTGTGAGCTTATATTCCTGGAAAGCCTTATCAAACATATTTGAGGAAATACCTTCATCAGCCAGACTGCATCAGTTCAAAGAAATGGTTCACCACAATTTTGAAGGGAAATTAAGGCTGGCCTTGTCAATGAAACCTGTTTTCCAAGAATGAATACAAACATTAAAAAAATTCTGATTCATCTCTATGACTCTGATCATTGTATTATACAAGTTGACAGCTCTAATAGGATTTACAGCAAAAGCCATAAGAACAGTGTTGTGTTCTGCAATATTACCATACAGGTCTAGGGGATCAGATTGGATGAGACAGTCATTTATGCCCTATAATAGCTGTGACTGTTATAAGAAACATGCATCTCATTCACTGATCCAATTGATCTGTCATGATCGTTCTCCAGCAGTTCAGTTGGCAGGTAGAGGTAGCACTAGGACTATTAGACTGACTCATGCTGCTCTTTTACACGATAGAGATTTAAACATGACCTCTTTAAGCCACTTTAGATTCTGCACCAGATATAGAAAGATGCCAGATTTTCAATGCAGCAATGCCCTAGATTCATCCCAGGACTTGACCATCGATTAGATGATGGTCACTCCTACAGGCTCATATTGAGACACAATAGCCAGTCATTTTATAACCTCACAACACGGTGCGATAATCATCATCAGAGTCTTCTTCCTCATTCCCTAATCACACATGGTTGGTGTACAGGGGAAATTGATCATTAAGTTGTTTGGGTTACAATTATAAATTTCAAAAATACTAACCGTGACATTGCAGCCAATATTTCCCACCAAGATTAGAAGCTGATGTCTTCAAGTTTGATGAATTGGAGCTGTATGAGTTAATGTGCACAGGGAAAAGTCTTTAGCTAAGGGTGTCTTTGTGATGGGGCAGGGCCAAACTGGTTTTGTAGCTGGTATGTGCAAGTACCAGGAGAACTCATCCCAAATCAGATTTGTTTGAGAATGTCTCAACATTTGCCTTGGGTTTTCCTCTGTATCATTTTTCTTCTGCTTGTCTGTATTAATCTTTCTGCTGCCATTGGCTACCTTCCTGATTCTTATTTTGGCAGCAGCGACAACATTGCTTGTTGATTTGTTTGCAACTGAGTGGGTGGAAATCATATAGATTCATTCTTTCACCAGCAGAGGACCAGCTGTGTGCTAGGCTATGGCTAGGCTATGTCAGTACACATGAAACATCTATGCAGCTTTCACTGTTTTACAGTGTCTTCAAATATTCCTAATGAATGTCCTGCAATGACCTTGAAGGACTGCAACATTGGGTACAATTAAGAAGAAATGGCACCAAGTTGCACAGTAGCATTCCATCAAACTCCACCTTTGTTTATTTATAAAAATAAATAGTTTTCAAAAAATTGTTGGTTCTCACTGAATATAAGCACAGCACAGAGTGATTAGTCCAAATGGCCTATTCTTTAGTGTATGTTGTCAGCAATTCAATGCAATATACTTGCCACTTTGTCAATTCCAATATGAACAACACAACTTTCTCAATATAAGAAAAGTTATAAATTGTGCAGCTGAATTGTCAATAAGATGGAGACCTGATGGAGTTGGTTTTCATCCTTTCTTCAGCCATACTCTCTTTCCTCTTTGGCAGATATTCGAATGCTGTTGTAACATTGATTTTACAATGTTTTTTTTTCTGTGCAGACACCAAGAAACATGAAAATAGTAATGTTGAATTGCATATTTGAGACAAGATTTGTCTCTCAATTATCCTGTTTTACATTATAATGAACTATGAACAGATAAGTGTAAATTAACAGTGCACAGTTTACAACAGCAATGTTTTTTCCATCATGTCGCATGCAGTGAGAATCATTGTGTATGTAACTCAGGAGTGAGTAAATTGTGATTTATCAGATAACACTATGTAATTGCAACATCTGCCAGACTTGCTCTTGCTGTTTCACACCAGCTGAAAATTTTATTCAACAGGGCAATGGCAGAAAATAAAACTCTATCTCAGAATGCTTTTTCTACATAAGCTCAAGGCTTTTTCTTAAAAGGGGATTGGCTTTTGCTGATTTTTATTATGTACGGATAAAATCCAATCACACAGAGACAGCACATTTCTTTCACTGATACCTCCACCTGACACCATCATATTTATGAAGACAGAAGTAATGGATCTATGCATTCAGAATAATTGCAAATCTCATTGGCATTCATCGCTTCAGTTGGCTATCAGAAATGAATTGCTAATGATGTAGTCTGCAGTCACTCTTTATCCTGTTCAAGTGCTGCAGTAAAGTGTGATTCATTCATCGTTCCTACGTCAAGGAAGTGACATTAGCAAAACATAGGATTAATGCCTTTTCAAGCAAACTTAGTTGTGTGCTTCCTTATTTAGCATTTTTACATTGTTGACTTAATATTGTCTAAGAAAATTCCTGTATTCAGTATGTCTCAGTTTTCATTGGAAACAAATTAAATACTATAGAAAGTATACATCAGAAATCCAGTTATCTAGAGTACCTTTATGTCTGACTTTCATTTTAGATTTGGCTTCACTGCTTAATTGTTCTTAGTATCATTAAGTTCCACCTAAACTGAGTGTCATCAGTATGTGCTACATTTTCTATTACAATTATGCAATCTTATAATACAAAATGTACCTTTTCAAGAACAATTTCCAGTGTTGTCTTGTAGGATATTTAGTTTGGTAGTTGAGTGAAAGGGAAAACTGGCAGCAGTCTATATGGAGTCCGTTTGTAGGTCAGTTTGGCAAAAGAGTTGTAAACAGGGTTTGAGCTAATTACTTGTACAATTAAGATGGTTGCTGAGCCCCCTCCATTCACACCAATTGAAGATTCAGAACCTTGTTATACATTAAATCAATTTGTCATACATGAAATCATCCTCATCGATATTGTATGTGACGTACTTCCCACACGAAATGAATGCACACACTGCCTGTCATCTTGCACCTTAGGGATTGATGTCTGCAAGTGAGGTGCACTGTGCTTCAACTGCTAAGTCCTTTGCTTATAATGATTGCAGTATTAAAAGAGTGACTAAATACATTAATGTATTTCTGCCGACAATTTGTTCTTCCTTGTAAAAGGTATGAATTACAGTGATTTTTCTTACACCGTTACACAACAACAAATAGGGCACATAAATGTAATATTGACTTACCATTAAAGACTATTAAGTCATCATTGACCCTCACTGTTTGTTGCATTTTAATATAGGGATAGAGGGAAAGGAAAATCCCTGTTCACAAAGCTATATTTTGTGGCAGAATGGAAGTGATCTGAAGATTAAAATGTTGGGATGTAATGAGAGATTTGTGCTCAAATTATTCATTAATTTCCTGTAATATGCAGTTCTATTTACATTTCTGAATATTTTCAACATAAAAAGACAGTCAAAACTGCATTCAGTTTTATATTCACATTTAACTTCATTTTCTTCTGGTGTTCAAATTTTATAAACAAAATTGATCTAGGAGACTGTGTTGTTAGATATTTTGATTAGTTGAAATCAGAACATGGGTGTGTTACATTAATTTTCTCAGATACCCAGTGCAGACATAATAACAGAAAAGGAAAACCGAGGAGGACGATAAAGCAATAATCCCATAGGGCCATAAGGTTCCGGAACAGTAAGAGGCCATTCAGTCCACTCAGTCTGCTCTACCATTAACGAGATCATGGCTGATCTGATAACCCTGAACTGCAACTTCCTGCATCTTCCCCATAACTCTTGACTGCCTCATCTATACATTTTTATGTTGAATACTAGAACCAAACTAGAACATGAGGTGAATTAGAAAAGGGAATTCTTTACTGTCCATCCTCTCAACAGCATCATCTCAGCTCTACAGATGGTTTTAGACTTCCTGTCTAGTTCCCACCTCCAAGTCACTTGATTCACACTCTTAAAGGGACAACACACACCCAACTACATACATAAATACCCCTCCCTCTTTATTTCCTTACTCCCATTATTTATATTCATCCAATAATTAGAACTATTACACAAGCATAATAGCTAATACATATACATCCATCAAGAATATATGTAAAAAGGTAGGAAAAATAAAATAACCCTTCCAGAGTCTGTATTGACATGATCAGTCTCTCGGGGGTGGTGATTCCTCGAAGACAATCTCCTCGTCTCAGAAACCTTTCTCATGTAGTCTCCTGAGCTTCTGGAAGCTCCTGTTATTCTGCAGATACATCCTTCTCTGACTGGCTTGTTGTTGCCCTGTGACGCTGCTGTTGTCTCCTCCGTGGATATGCTAACCCTGGCTTGGAAACACATTACTCAGTCAACACGAATGGACCCATCTGGGTTGGCTTGGCATTCTGAATGACATCCCTCCGTTGGTGAGGTGTGGTGACCAGCTGCTCCAGAACATTCATCTCAAGCCTGCACCATATATGACAATAATTCTGATTAAGCCAAAAGCACCACTGGGATCCATTTATCCCCAGATATATAATTCAAGGCAACACATTCCTCTTTGGAATACCCTCGACTTTGAGGTTCCCACCCTTCTGACCATCTGGTCATCTTGATTTCATTCTACCATCACTCTGGTCTTTTCTAGTCACAGTAAGTCAAACATAGCCCTTAGCTGGCAGTTGAACAGAAGGACACTGGTGAACTTTGGGTTATCGCATGTGATGTGTTCCTGCACATACTAAGGAACTTGTTGATTCGTCATCTTAGCGACCCCACCCCTTGTGAGGCCTCTTAGGCCTGCTTCAAGGTTTGAACAAATCATTTTCTGCCTGGCCATTTGTCACAGGGTGATACAGAGCCAATGTCACATGTCTGACTCCATGATTTTCCAGGTAATCCTCAAACTCTCGCACCACAAACTGTGGACCATTGTCACTTATGACATGTTTAGGATCCCCAAACTTGGCAAATATTTTATCCAGTCAATCTATCATTGATTCTGCTGATATCAACTTCATGATCACCACCTCGGGCCACTGCGATTGGGTGTCCATGACCACTAGTAACATCCGTTCCACTACTCACATACAGGTCTCGTGGAATCAATGTGAATCTGTTGCCACAGTGATTGAGGCCATTCCCATGGGTGAAGAGGTGACTATATCAGTGCCACCCTCCTATTAAAGTGCAGGAGTCATATGATCCCCCTTTCTCCTCAATCTGGGAGACCACAGCCAGCCACCAAAAGTGGCTCCTGGCTATTTCCTTCATTCTCACCATGCCAGGGTGCCTTAATGGGAAAGGAATAACAAATGTAATTCTCCGCATTAAACACCCATCAGTCACAGACAACGCCTACCTCCTGGACAGATAAGGGTGTAATTCTGGGTGGTTTCTATGACAAATCCTCCTTCTCAGGACTAAGTCTACCATTTGGCTCAAGACAGGTCATTCTGGTTAGTGTTCCGCACCTGACTTGCTGACACCAATACCTTGTCTTCCCAGGAAAATTACATAACTTTCAAGTTCCAGTCAGAAACATCCTTATTTCTCTGCAGGTGTGCTGACTCCATTGACGGTATTCCCATACATATGAGCCAAAAATAGATGTTAGTAGCCTGTGGTCTGTCAGCAGCAACAATAGAATGCCTGCTGTAAAAGAAATGGGTGAACTTCTTAACACCAAACACTGTGCCCAATTCTTCATTTTCCACTTGGGCATACTTCTCCTCCTTCTTCATTAATGACTTTGCTGTGAATGCAATGAGCCTTTCCTCTCCATTTGGCAAGATGTGTGACAGCACAGTGCCAAACCCATAAGGCAAACTGTCGTGGACTTACAGAAGTGGTGAATTTGGGCTGAAATGGCCCAGACGCTCAACGGAGTCTTTAAAAACTCACTTTTCTCTGTTTTTACTTGTAGGTCTTGTTCCTGAAACTTTTTAGCGTTTCCTCTAGGTTTTTCAAATGTCTCTCTTTGGAGGATCCAGTAACCAAAATATCATCCAGGTAACACTGGACACCTGGCAATCCACCCAAAATTTGGTCCATGGTGCTCTGGAACAGAGCCAACACTGACATGATGTTTGGTGCAGAACAGTTCTCCTGTGTCACAATGGTCTGTGGTGGCCTCTTGCTTTGACTGAAGTTTAATTTCTTTTCCTTTTATTTGTCTGGGGATTCTCTTGAAGACATTGTTATGCCTATCCAAAATCTCTTGGATTCTCATTTTTGAGCCTGCAAATCTATTAACCACATCCTAACCTAACTTCAATTTTTGTAACCCTGAGCATCTGAATGATGCAAGGTAGTTGCCTGTCAGTAAGTTGCGGAGGCATTTCGGTACACCCATTCCTTATCTGTTCTTTTATCAGTGAAAACAGTCCTTAGGTGACACCACTTGTTCCACGTATATCCATAATGTAATATTGGCAGACTTCAATGGCAGTGCCTTTAACTTTTCCCTATATATTGATTTGGGGCTCATAGACACTGCTGCAAACATATCCACTTCTGTCTTAGATGTCTTCCCCACTAATGTGGAAATGACCCAGAAATGATCAGCTTCACCTCGTACTGAAACTGTTTAACTAAAACCCTGCTGAATCTGGGCCTTCTGTTTCTCCTGCAGACCCAGCTGATTCCAGTCTATTCCCTGGCTGGTAGCACATACCTTATGCCTTCTTCTCTGAATTGTCTCCTTTAAAAACCCCTTCTCTTGCTTGAGTTGTACTTGGCAATTTTGGGCAATATGGCCCACTCACTTACAGCTGCGGCACTGGGCTTCTCAAGTCCAACAGATTGACTTCTTGTGCCCACACTTGCCACATCGGCAACATTCTACAGTTGCAACTGCACTCCACTGAGTTTCCACTACTTTATGCACCCAGGAATTCTCACTCAACCATGTTGCTTCACTGGCAGACCATTCCATCGAGGTAGGAATTTCAAAAGTTTATTTGAAATCCAGGTCGCTCCTTGTTAGTAGCTTCTATTGAATGGCTTTATATCAGAGGCCACAAACCAAATGGGCCCTCAAGGCATCTTGGAGGAACCCTCTGAATTCACAATGTTGCACTAACCTCTTAAAGATGGCCACAAATTGGATGATGGACTCTCCTTTGTGTTCTACCCTTTTATAAAAGCAGAAATATTCTGCAACCAGTAGTTTTGGTGCAAAAATAACTTCCCAACACTTTGCCTTATATATCTAGTATGTCCCCTCTGTTGGTTTCTCTGGTTGCACCAAACTCCTTAGAATCATGAAGTGATTCCCAGTGATACTCAAGAAAACCAGTACCATTATGTCTTCAGCCACCTTATTCGCTTTTAAGTATGCATCAAAATGTCTAGCGTACAGTATCCAACATTCTGTCTCTTCATCAAATGGTCCCATTGCTCCAAATTGTCCTGTCATTTTATTTTCCAGCTGGTAGGAATTTTCCCACCACCTGAGTTTAGTCCTCTCAAGTGCCAAGTCCTCTCAGTGCTAGCTGCTCCCTCACTGACTTTGTCAACATGTCACTCTTCCCTGACATCACCCATAGCCTGAGTCCTCTCACAACCACTCTCCGCAGTGACTTTAGTAACCTCCTCGGTGTGTACTCCCCTCTTCAGCCATTGGTTATAGTTTGAGTCTCCTCATGAGTGTCATTCTTGGTCCACTCCCCAATGTGTACCGTTCTTCCCTGGCATTGACTGCAGCTGAAGTCCCCGTGCAACAGCACCAAATAGTTACTGTTAAGGGACTATGCATTATTTGTAACAGTGTAATCCGCCCTTTGTTATTTATTACTTCCACCTGTGTGAGCAGAAATAAATATAATAATTATTACTAGACACAAAAGTGCTAAGGCAACCAGTGGACTAAAAGACAATAAGGTCTCTGGGCCTGATGGATTACATTCTAAGACATTAGAGGAAGCAGCTATAGTGATAATGGAGTAATCTTCCAAGTAGCCTTGGAATCTGGAAAAATCCCAGAGAACTGGAAAATAAATGTGACACCATTATTCAGAGTGAGGCAAAGGTGAGAGGGAGACATAAAGCACATAATTACAGGCCAATTGGTTTAATATTTGTCATTGGGAAAATGGTTATTGAGGGTTGGGCTTGTATCATCGGAGTTTAGGAGAATGGGGGGACATTATTGAAACATCCCTCACCATCTTATGCTGTTTTTGAAGTCCGAGCAACATCCTATCTCCCAACCTCAAAAACACTGTTTTCACAAAGGTTTGTGGGCCAGATTCCATTCTTGTTGTCAGTTACTACGTTTGTGGTGTGCTAAAATCATAAATAGAACACGATGTAGATGGATGGTAAATTAGAACAAGGAATACTTTATTGTGTGTCCTCTCAACTCCACAATCAGTCTTAGACTGCCCCTCTAGCTCCTGCCTCTGGGTATATGGCCCACTCTCTTAAAGGGGCAATACACATCTAAGTACAGACATAACACCCTTTAAAAGTCTTATATGTTTCAATAGCGTCCCCCCATTCTCCTAAACTCCAGTGGTGTCACATTTATTTTCCAGTTCTCTGGGATTTTTCCAGATTCCAAGGCTACTTGGAAGATTACTCCATTATCACTATAGCTGCTTCCTCTAATGTCTTAGAATGTAATCCATCAGGTCCAGAGACATTATTGTCTTTTAGTCCACTAGTTGCCTTAGCACTTTTGTGTCTAGTAATAATTATTATATTTATTTCTGCTCACACAGGTGGAAGTAATAAATAACAAAGGGCGGATTAAACTGTTACACATGTCTGTGCCTTCTGTCAGCCACAGCAGATTGAATTGCATTCAATAAAAATTTGGAATTAGAAGTCTAATGACAACCATGAATCTATTTGTCAATTGTTGTAGAAACCCATCTGGTTCACTAATGTCCTACAAGGAGTGAAACCACCATCCTTACCTGGTCAGGGCTACATGTGACTCCAGACTTACAGCAATTTGGTTGACACTTAGCTGCCCTCTGGGCAATTAGGGATGTCAATAAATGCTAAGCCTGGCCTAGCCAGTGACATTCTCATTCCCGTGATTGAATTTAAAAAAAGTATGAGTGGGGGTCGACGAAGAGGTGGAAATCAAATCGAGGGATTGGAGAAGGAGGTGCTCGACTTGGAGTCATGTCTCGGTTAGCCTGAAGTGAACCTGGCCCTGTGGTAGGCATATGAAGAGAAGAATGCTATGCTCTGGGATCTACATCTCTTTGGATCCCGGAATGCATACGTGAGATCGCGGGTCCAATTCCTTTGGGATCTCGACCATGGCTTCCCCTTCTTCCACTCAGTGGAAAAAAGGCACAGGATCCGCCAGCAGCTCCTTGTGTTGCTGGCCGGTGACAGATCCCTCATCTTGGATCCAGAGGGCATCAGGGTCCAAGTGAGGGATTACTATTATATGGCTTTCTTCTCTCCAGATCCATCCAGTGAGGAAGCTCGCAAAGTTCTGTGGGAGGACCTGAGGTGCCAAGAGGCTCGACACTCCCCTGAGCTTGGAGGAGCTGACTGATGCCCCTGGAAAGATGGTTGAGGGCAAGTCCTCATGTTGGATGGTCTGACTGTGGAGTTTTTCAGGGCGTTCTGGGATGGCCTGGGGGGTGATTATGCGTGGATCCTGGAGGAATGTATCGCAGCCAGAGAGATGCCCCTTTCTTGGGGGAGGGCCATCATCACTCTATTGTCTAAGAAGGGGGATCTCAGTTTGTTAAAGAATTGGCATCTGGTCTCCCTCCTCAGCACGGACTACAAAATCTTTGCTTGGGCACTTTCGACTCAGCTTGGTACCGTGCTGCACAATATGATTCACCCGGTCCAGTCCTACACTGTTCTGGGCCACAGCGTCCATGACAACATCCACCTGGTCCGGAACGTGATCCATTATTCCCAGGGAGCTGGCCTATCAAATGCCTTGCTCTCCCTCAATCAGGAAAAGGCATTCGACAGAGTGGATCATGACTATCTGCTCGGAACTCTGTGAGTTTTTTGGTTCGGGACGCACTTCGCCACCCGGATCCAACTTTTGTACACTGCTGCAAAGTGCCTAATGAAATTTAACAGGTCCCTGATGGTGCCCGCATGCTTTGGGGGAGGAGTGCACTAGGGCACACCCGTCCAGCCATCTTTATTCTCTCTGCGTGAAGTCATTCCTGCATCTCTTGAATAAGCGGTTGTCACATTTGACCCTGTGTGTACCAGAGCTGGAGGTGGTTCTTTCAACATATGTCGACAACATGGTTGTCATGTTCACAGACCCAGCTGACCTGCGGAGGATGCATGAGTGCCAAGAGATCTACTCTGCTATATTCCCTGCAAGGATAATCTGGAGTAAGTGTTCGGGACTTCAGTCAATGGCAGTTGGAACCACTACCAGAGGAGCTCCTGTGTTTCCAATGGAGTACCACTCACCTCCATGACCTGGGAGTCCATCTTTGTCCTAGTCGACAAATTGGCACGAGTTGGAAACCAAGGTGACTGACAGGATTGCTGCAAGTTTTGTCCTACAGGGCGTGAGTGCTGGTCATAAACCAGCTGGTGGCCAAAATGTTTTGATACTGGCTGGTCACTTTGGTCCCTTCCTCTGACTTTATCACCACCATCCAGAAAAAGCTTGTGAGTTTTTCTGGGACACAGGGCAATACTGGATCACTGCTGCAGTTCTGTGTCACCCTCTTGAGGAGGGCAGTCAAGTGCCTTTGCACCCAGGTTGTGACTTTCCACCCAGACCCTGTAGCAATACCTTCGTGTCGAGCCTCCTCCAAGATGGTGAGCCCTAATGATGCATTCTTCTGTCAGGTGCACAGCCTCCATTACGATATACTGTTCCTGTTCAAGGAGTGGTCCCAGCCTCAGATCTTTTTCCAGCAATTGCCAGTGCTCTATCTGAATCTGAGCACATTCTGGGATATGGTCATTTTTCAGTGGAGCTCTCCCGCTGTGGGAATAGTGGCTATCATTAGGGAGTCAATGCTCTGGAACAAGTTCCTCCTCGAGTGTGGTTTGCGCTGGCTGAGGGAGGACAGATCTTGGGATGCAGGGCTGACCAGAGTCAAGGAAACGTTGGATGGCAGGGGAGTGGGCTGGATAACGCTGGTACGGTTGACTGCAAGGATGTCAGTCCACCTCCAGTTCATGATCCGAACTATCCAGAGCCTGACGGACAAGGCACTTGGCCCCGACACCTCGTCTACATTCGAAGAGGCTCATGTATGCGGTGGGCTTCTGGATGAACTGACCTCTATCTGTCCAGAATTCAACCATAGCTCCACGCCGTGGCCCCTCCCCGTGACGCGGTGCCCCACAATCAGATCCGTCTCAGGGAAATCCTCCCAATGCCCTTTTGAATGGCACGGAAGTGTTATTTGTACAGCTGATACAGTTGATACTGTACACTCTCCACTGCTGTGCCTTCACTCACTGCCCGGACATGCCTTGGCATGATGTTTTGCCTGCTGGCAGCAGAGATCCCCAGTGGAGGGCCCTCTATGAAGGGATCCTCACCTCTTATGTCAGGGATCACTGTCAGAGAGTGCTGCGTGTGGCAGTCCAATGCAACCAGCACCTGAGCAAGCTTATTGGATGCCAGACCATATTTACATTCTGTGGCTTGGAGGAGATGGTCTTGTATGTCGAGTGAATTCGTCTGAATCCCCTTTTTACTTTGTTTGAAGGGGCTGCTTTTAAAATTTTGGTTGCTCTTCAGCCCCATACTTCTAATTTACAGGCACCCAATGTGGGGAGGGGCAGACAACTCTACGAGCCTTCTCATGGCTTTGCTCTTAGGTCTGGCCATAAACAGGCTCAGACAGCAGGCCAAAGAGGGTCTCATTGTTCCTGACTGTCTGTCTCTCTTTCGTGGTTACGTCCAAGCTTGGGTGTCCCTGGAGAGAGAGCACGCAGTGCTCACTGGCATGGGTCAAGATTGCTGGATGTCGCAAGGGCTGGAGTGTATTATCGACCTGAATAATGCTATTCTGACTTAGTTAATTGTTTCTGTGGTATAAGTTTCTATTTTGCCTTTAGAGTTTATGTTTGTTTTCGGTTTAGTGCCCCAGGAAGATGGCTATTTTCTATTTTCCCTTTGTTCCCATTTTGGACCCTCAGAAGAGCCAACGAGGCTTTTATTTTAGCCCCATACTGTCCCTGTATCAGATGCGCTTGCTGGAGGTTGTTGAGAGGGGAACGTTATTTTTTGTTGAAATGTGTGGGGCAGCTCCCTCTGGATCTTAAACAATTGTTGTCCCTGTCTCAGGAGTATTTGATAAGGATGGAGCAGAGGGGATTTATTTAGTTAGTTGTTTATTTGTTCGTTTATTTATTTGTTTTCTTTGATTTTGCTTGAGTTTCTTTTTTACTTTGGCTACTTGCGGTCCCTGCCAAAGAGGTTGATAGGACAGAGTCAGGGGAGAGCCATTTTTGTTTACTCATTTTTGGTTTTCCTAGAGTAATAGTGTCTTTATTTTTGCTTGACACAGTCAAGGAAGCTTTATTTTCTGTTTTGAAAGAGCAGAGTGGTCTTTGCTCTTTGTTTCCTGTCCCTGGAGAATTGATGGGGGCAGAGTCAAGAGGTCTTGGTTTTTTCTTTTTATACATCTCGTTTAAAAGAGTGGAGGGTTACTTTTTGGACTGGACGCCTGTGACCAGCAGTGTGCAGCAAGAATTGATGTGGAAACCACTGCTTTTTGTCATTTATATAAATGTTTTGGATGTGAATATAGGACATATAGTTAGAAAGTTTGTAGGTAACATCAAAATTGGCGGCGTAGTAGACAGCAAAGAAGGTTACCTCAGAATACAATGGGGACCTTGATCAGATGGGCTGAGGAGTGGCATATGGAGTTTTATTTAGATAGCTGTGAGGTGCCTGCATTCCAGAAGGCAAATCAGGGCAGGGCTTATAAACTTAACAATAATGACCTGGGGAGTATTGCTGAACAAAGAGACCTTGGAGTGCAGGTTCATAGTTCCTTGAAAGTGCAATCACAGGTAGAGAGGGTAGTGAAGAAATCATTTGGTACACTTGTCTTTCTTGGTCAGTGCATTGAGTATAAGAATTGGGAGGTCATATTGCAGCTGTACAAAATATTGGTCAGGCCACTTTTGGAATGCTGCATTCAGTTCCAGTCTGCCTGCTAGAGGAAAGATGTTGTTAAACTTAAAGAGTTCAGAAAATATTTACGAGCATGTTGCCAGGGTTGGCGGGTTTGAGCTGCAGGGAGAGGCTGAAGAGGCTGGAGCTAGTTTCCCTGGAGTGTTGGAGGCTGGTCGGTGACCTTATAAAAATGTACAATATCATGAGGGGCATGGACAGGGTGAATAGTCAAGATCTTTTCCCCAGGGTAGCAGAGTCCAAAACTAGAGGGCATAGGTTTACGTTGAGAGGGGAAGGATTTAAAAGGGACCTTCATGCAGACGGTGGTGCCTGTATGGAATGAGCTGCAAGAGGGTGGAGGAGGCTGGTACAATTACAACATTAAAAGGCATCTGGATGGTAAATGAATAGGAAGGGTTTAGAGGGATATGGGCCAAATGCGGGCAAATGGGACTGGATTTATGTAGGATGTCTAGTCAGCATGGAGGAGTTAGACTGAAGGATCTGATTCTGTTCTGGACATCTCTATGGCTCTAAGTAATGACTAAACTTCAAAAATACCTCTCTGGCTGTTCAATGCTAATGTAGCAATGATGGACAACAGCAACACTTTAAACGAGAGATCACTCTCTCCTGAAAATCTCTACCAGTTGTTGAAAGTAAACAAAGATACTACACAGGATGTCTTCTTCCATATTGTACACTTTTTCACTCATTGTGGGTATTTGATTTCTGCTGAACCTGGAAAAAGACATATGTAGGATTTTCCAGTATCTCAAGTAGCAAAACATATGGTGGGCAGATTAAGTTAATTGGGCAAAGGGCAAAAAAAAAATCAGATATTGCTCTGATCAGATGAGGAGGAATCAATCAGCTTCTTGAATGGGTACCCAGCTTCCAACCTTCTCAGTTGGCCACAACAAATGTTTAAAATTTTTCTTTTGCATAAGGCTACACATCTCTATAGCAACTTCAGGAGCCAATTCCACATTTTTAAAAAGTGAAAACGAGAACTATTACTATCTTTTAACTATGAAAAATAGATAGGACATCAAGCATGCAAATACTTAGGTTAAAACCTTACACCTCAAGGGCATGCCAAGACCACAGTTGTTTAATTGATATCATATATTCTCAGCTAACAATATTTCAGTTGTCCTTTGACTTCTTGGTATTCTAATGTCTCTCTGCAATCAGTTCCGTCTCCAGGGACGTTTTCTTTTTGAGAGGGCAAGGGAGAGAGCTTTCTCCAGTTCTGCAGTGGGTAATCCATGTTGCCTGCTCTGCCAAAAACAGTTCATTGAAATATAAGCTGGTTTGGGTATTTCATTGTTTGAGGCTATTAATTCCAAGTTTGATATTTGCAGGTGGTGATACCTTTCATTTCCAATATGTGAACATTCTCATACAGATGTAACTAAAATAGGAGAGGATTTATTCCAGACACAGCTAGGTGGATTTGTTTCTAGATCTTTAAATAAAATGTCCATTTCAATTCAGATGATTTTATTATACATTGATTTCACGAAGCATGGCTAACCAATGTGGTTGCTGATTGCTGCGTGCATTTAAGTCAGTGTTTTACCTTTCTAAAACGATTTTCTGTGATTAAACCTTCAGGTATTAAGATCAGATGAAGGAATTCAAAAATTAATAATCTATATTTTATCAATGACACCACTTAGAGGCCAAGAGTCTGAGAAGAGAGAAGAAGAGAAGAAAACCACAGAAGAGAGGAAACGATGGACAAAAAAGATAAAGAATGGGTGGAGCAGACATGCTCTGGCTGGAGCATTCTACTTCACTGCCATCTTAACCGCCAAGTGTCAAGACATGCATCAAATTACGAAGTGATGCTGACAGAATCATTAAACGGACATGACAGCAGCAAATTGAGCTCAATATCGACAACTGTGAAAACTATTTTTACTGTATTAGCTGTTCATAGTATGATCGCCTCTACACGAAGAGTCGAAACGCTGACTGGGTATCCGCTTTGCAGAGCACCTACATTCTGTCCATTAAAAAATAACCTGGAGCAAGTAGTAAATAAAATTGGGAACCAAGCTGAATACAGAAAGTTAAGAAGAAAAGTGAAAAAGCAAATGAGAGAAAGACACATTATGAAAAGAAAACAAAAAAAAAGTTAACAAAGGGAAATCCCAAAGTCTTTGAGAAGCACATCATAGTGAAAGGATGGTAAAGATAGGGAAGGATAATTAGGGACTCAAAAAGGTGATTGACACAAGAAGGTAAGAGGCATGCCTGAGGTGTTAAATGAATACTTTGCATCTGTCTTTGCCTACGAGGCAGATGCTGCCAAGGATACGATGAGAGAGAAAGAAACTCAGTCACTAGAAAGGTTTAAAATGGATAAGAATGAGGCATTGGATAAGCTGTTGGTATTTGAAATTTCAGAAGAACTGGCACTTGATACAATGACACAATAGAATTCTGAGGAAAAAGTTATGTCCTGGAATAAAAGGGATAATAACACTGTGAATACAATGAATGGCTGAGGGATAGGAAATAGAGAGTAATGGTCACTGAATATTTTTGTGGGGTTGGGGAAGGTTGTTACTGGAGTTTCCCAGGGATTGGTGTTGGGAACGTTTCTTTTCCAGATAGATAAATATTATGTAGATCTTGGCGTGAAAGGGACAATTTCAAAATTTGCAGATGAGACAAAACCTGTGAGAATTGTAAACTGTGATGAAGATGTGGTAAAACCTTAAAGGGATATTGACAAGTTGGTAGAGTGGGCAGATATACGGCAGAAGAGATTCAATGCGGTAAAGCGTGTGCAATTCACTTTGGAGAGCCATACAAAATGAAGGGTACTCTTATAAAAGGTGTTTAGGAACAGATAGACATTGGCGTCTATATATAGGACAGATAACCAGAGGATTTAAAAAGTAGTCAGGATTCTAGTCTTCATAACTAGGAGTATAAACTACAAGAGCAGAAATGTTACGTTGCACTTAAAAATGGCACTAGTTAAACCTCAGCAAGAGCATTGTGTAAAGTTCTGGCCACCACACTTCAGGAAGGATGCAAACCCATTGGTGAGAGCACAGATGAGAATAATGAGAATTGGTCTGGGAAGAGAAACTTCACTTGTGCGCATAGACCAAAGAAGTCTGAAAAAAGACTGATTTCTTTTCAAAGCAGAAAACTAAGGCATTACTTCATAGAAGCTTTCAAAACCATGAGAGATCTGGACAGAGTAGATATGGAGAAAGCGAGGCGACAGTGTAGTTCCTGGATTAGTAATCCAGAGATGCATATGCTTTTCTGGAGACTCAGATTTGAATTGCACCCAACACATGTGGAATATGAATTCAATAAAAAAAATCTGGAATTAAATTTAATAATGGCCACAAAACCATTGTCAATACTCAGGAAAAACCCAACTGGTTCATTAATGTCCTTTAGGGGAAAAGTCTTCCATTCTTACATGTGACTCCAACCCACAACAACGTGTTTGACTCTTAACTGCCTTTTCCCACTCAGTTGTATGAATTGCTGGAAAGTCTCAAAAAGTACAGACTTTACTGGATGGACCGTATGGCAATGACCTAGGCAAGAGAAATGACAACAGCAGACATAGGCCTGTCAGTATCTGGTGGTCAGTGCCGAAATGTGGGAGCTGTCTCACATTCTAATCACAGGACAAATCTTACCCGGCCAACTATCAACCCAGCAGCCTATTCTCAATCATCAGGAAAGTGATGAAAGGTATAATCAACAGTACTATCAAGCAGGACGTGCTCAATTTTTGTTTATTTAGATTTAGATTTATTGCCAAAATGTACATAAAAAAATTGAAAAACACAATGTATCGCCATGCTTCAGCACCATCTTGAAACACTGAATATAATATAATATTTTACTGCTGTAGAGTTCATTGTTCTCTCTTCTTCTTGTTACCATCTGCTACTCTTCTGTTTGCTGCTTGATATCGGCCAGGGTCTCTGTAGCAGCCTCCAGGGTCTCAGTTACATGCTGCCTCCGCCGTCGCCGCTACTCCTGCAACCGCTGCTTCCGAGCTGGAGCCATGAGCCTGGTCTCATATCTCCTGCTCCCTGAGGCTCCTGCCAGCTATCAGTCGTCAGGGTCCTGGGTCCGGCCTCCTCCACAGCCGACACTGAAGTCTCTGTGACCTCAGCACCAGAGCAAATTCGGTCAGGGTTCTGGGGCTGCATGGCTCCTAGCTCCAACTGACTGGCCTGCAGAAACAAAACTGCGGAAAGACTGATCTCCTTTGCTGTTGTAGATGCCGTCACCAATTGCCAGGATGAGACACCTTTATTGCTGCTGTTGTCACCACCGAACATCAGGAACAGCCGCCTCTGTTGCCACTGCTGCCGCACATGTATAGGAAACTGGAACCATTCACGTTCTGCCAAAGACACTGAAAAAGACTTTTAAAAGAAAAATTGAAAGCAGAGCAAAAGAAAAGAGCAAAAGTAAAAAGGTTAAAAAAAAGAAAAGAAACAAAGAAAGCAGACAGGAGCCAATAATTTCCAGGCCAGGAGCCCGAACGCAGTGTTGCTACTCCGCTATCATCTTGAGTTTATGGTAAAGGTCAGACTGTTTTGCTTAAAGTATTGTGGAGTAAATAGAAATGATGCAATTGAAATTTGATCTGACATAATAGTATTTTGGCGAAATCGGAACAGGCAGGGGATGAATCTTTTCTGTCACAACAAACCACTGTTGCTACTTATGCAGGGGGCGGCACGGTGACACAGTGGTTAGCACTGCTGCCTCACAGCACTAGGGACCCGAGTTCGATTCCAACCTTGGGTGACTGTGTGGAGTTTGCACATTCTCCTCGTGTCTGTGTGAGTTTCCTCTGGGTGCTCTGGTTTCCTCCCACAATCCAAAGATGTGCAGGTTGGTGGATTGGTCATGCTAAATTGCCTAAAGGGGTTCAGGGAAATGTAGGTTAGGTGGGTTAAAGGGGGATAGGTCTGGTTGGGATGCTCTGAGGATTGGTAGTGACTTGTTGGGCCGAAAGGTCTGTTCCTCACACTGTGGGGAATCTATGATAATGAGCGAAATATGATTTGAAACAAAGTGTACACCAGAAGAGGGTGAAATTCCCAGTCAACAGATATAGCAGGCGATTGACCAATATTATTGAGAACTTTCTGCTCTAGGAGGGGTTTCTGGATTTAAAAATGGACCAAAGACTGTTACTATCAAAGAACTGTGTGAATCTGAAAATGTGTACAGGGTAGAGTAGACAGCAGACAGAGACCTATTTCAGCACAATGCTCATTGAACTCTGAGCTGCAGTTAAAAGGCATAGGAAGGACATTGCTTGGTCAGCTATCAAAGGAAAAAGCAGCAGAAGGTGCACTGACCACCCAATTGTCCATATCTTAGAGAAACCAAATAATTAGGGTACAGGTTGAGTGTTGAATCTCATATCTGAAGTATTAATGGTTGTGTATATAACATAAAAACAAATGAACAATTGAGCAAATTCCAAATTTTGAGCCACTGATAACCAGTGCAAACCATAAACCAGTTGGGGAATAGGCAGCTGATTGAAATGGCTCACATGCTGCAATGTGAACCTAATCTTCCCACACTTTGCAGACATAGCTCCAGGAGGTGGCTGGTGCAAGTGATATCTACTGCCTACTAAAAAAAATTACAGATTGCACAAGTGGCTTTCAAATTTGGTGCCATTACTTTTGACTCCAAAGGATGCCGTTAGTCACACGTGATTTACCCTATGTGTCGCTAAACTTGCTTACATAAAGAACTGAGCAGTAAAGTGGCTGACCGTACAATTACCCCACATCCATGGTAGAAGTGGTACTATTTAAAAATCCGGGCCATTGTTTTTTTTGTGGTACAGAGTGTGAATGAGGCTTACTAATATACAATCTTACATCTACCATGAAGCAAATGGAACTTTAGTGAAGTAAGCACTGTGAAAACAAAAAGGTTAAGCTTTTTGTGAATTTCCATTTTGTTCACCATCTTTCCAATTATCTTAATTGGTTTTTGGCTTTGATTATCTGAACCTGCATGCTGACACTCGGTATTCATCATCATTCCCACTTGAGAAAATCAATTTTCTAAATCCCTAATCTTGTTTTATACTCATGCATTTGGTGTTCAAGTCTCGTCCTCATTGGCTATTTTGAAGGTTCTAGCAGCTACCAAACTTAAGTTCATTTTTGCTGCAGCACCTTCAACACAAAATAATTCTTCATTATACATTCTTCATAAATACTGAACTGGGTTTTGCACTTCTGCTCTTCACAGTCTTAAAATGAATGTGAAGAAAACCATGGGGAGGACAAGTTCAAAAATAGAAGAACCCAGCTTTGTTTCTAACAAAACATCAATTTGAAATATTTAGAGAATAAAATTTTCAGTTCAATTCAGCATAGAGAGACAACTGGCCAACAAAATCTGACAAAAATAGGGCTTGGATGATGTGTTGGAGTTGTACTTAAGTATTAGTTTGCCCCTGCCAGTTATGAGATTTTTCTGCTGAGAAATAAGTATATTTACACCCATGACAAAGTACATAAACTATATGCATATATGTCACATGTCATTTGCATTTATAACATTGGAAAAAAAGGATTCCAGGTGTTGCAATGGGACTGTTTAAAATGTAAATGGACAAAATTTGTAATTTAGTTTGTCAATTGACAATTTTGTCTTTAATTACAGAATTGAGGTTGTTGGCTGTGTTATGATGCAGCAGGTCAGCAGTTTATCTGTGCAGTTGGTGCAAGTTACACCCTTCACCAGAATTATAGCTGAGTGGACACATCAGGAAAACTCAACAACTTTATTTTTGACAAATAAGCCTCAGGGAAGACATGACACAGGCCTTTAAAATAAGGAAAGATAGGAATAAAGATGAATTAAACAAATGATTTGTCATAAAATAAGCACAGCATTGGAGGAGACAAGCACAAAATTATGAAAGCCTCAAACAAGGTTAGAGATTAGAAAATATAAATAAAAGTCAATTTTCTCATATGGTACACCTGGAGAGGGTGGTTGTGGTTGGGAGCTGCGTCAATATCCATTGAGGATGGGGATTAAGGATTACATATATTAACAACTGTATATGCATGTGTCTTAACTCCAGGAATAAAGGGAAATTAACCCCAGGTTACTTAAAAGTAGAATATCAATTGGTGGCATGGGATAAGAGACTGTCCATGATAAAATAACCCCAATATCACAGACATTTTGTGACATGGCCTTTCTTTCATGGACTTTACAGAGCTACAAAGAATCTCAGAATTATTCAGAGGCCATTCAGAGGCCATTCAGCCCATCATGCCTGTACAGGCTCTCTTTCCCAGTACAAATCTCCTGCCTTTTCCCATATCCCTGCACATCATTTCTGTCCAAATAATCATCCAATGTGCTGTTGAATGCCTCAATTGAACTTTTGCCACCACATTTCCAGACAGTATATTCAAAACTCCAACTACTTATTGTGTGCATTCCATACCCTAACTACTCATTTTCTAAAATCATAAAAAACAGGAACAGGAGGAGGCCATTCAGCCCATTAAGACTGTTCTGTCATTCAATTTGATTTGGAACCTCTTTTTCTGATGTTGACCAGTTCATAAAAAGTCCTGATTTTTCTGTTTGATCTTCTAATCCAAGGTCCTTCCAAACACTTTCTAGACAGAAATTTTCAGAGGGAGCAGTGGAGAGAATTCATGCATGAGTCATAGCCTCTTTTTCTAGCACTAGCTGCCATATTTGAAGGTGTGAAAATAGATAAGTCCCCTGGGCCGGATGGGATTTATCCTAGGATTCTCTGGGAAGCTAGAGAGGAGATTGCAGAGCCTTTGGCTTTGATCTTTATGTCATCATTGTCTTCAGGAATAGTGCCAGAAGACTGGAGACTAGCAAATGTTGTCCCCTTGTTCAAGAAGGGGAGTAGAGACAACGCTGGTAATTATAGACCAGTGAGCCTTACTTCGGTTGTGGGTAAAGTGTTGGAAAGGATTATAAGAGATAGGATTTATAATCATCTAGAAAGGAATAATTTGATTAGGGATAGTCAACACGGTTTTGTGAAGGGTAGGTCGTGCCTCACAAACCTTATTGAGTTCTTCGAGAAGGTGACCAAACAGGTGGATGAGGGTAAAGCGGTTGATGTGGTGTATTTGGATTTCAGTAAAGCATTTGATAAGGTTCCCCATGGTAGGCTATTGCAGAAAATACGGAGGCATGGGATTGAGGGTGATTTAGCGGTTTGGTTCAGAAATTGGCCAGCTGTAAGAAGACAGAGGGTGGTGGTTGATGGGAAATGTTCATCCTGGAGTTCAGTTACTAGTGGTGTACCTCAAGGATCTGTTTTGGGGCCACTGCTGTTTGTCATTTTTATAAATGACCTAGATGAGGGCGTAGAAGGATGGGTTAGTAAATTTGCGGATGACACCAAAGTTGGTGGAGTTGTGGATAGTGTGGAAGGATGTTGCAGGTTACAGAGGGACATAGATAAGCTGCAGAGCTGGGCTGAGAGGTG